>NC_091076.1:107937822-108252465 GCF_032405125.1 Capricornis sumatraensis | reverse complement strand
ACCCGTCTCATCCACCCCGAGGCCGTGTCCCCTTGCTTCTGGGCAGTAGCCAGTAACGCGATCCTTCAAGGCCTCGCCAAACCCCCCTGTTGGGAATTCAGCCAATCTTGAGGCTCTTCAGGGAAGAAAAATTCCTTTCTCTGACCTCTGCAGGTGATCGGATTGAGGTCCCCGCAGCTTGAAATTTGATTTGATCTTTGATCTCTGCTTGCACAGCTGCGACGGTTATTACGCACCATAAAGGGTCCCGACAGCCTTTTCTCACTCACCTGCCCTCCGTGGCCAGAGTTGGGGCCAGGTATTCCTGCGCTCGGGCAGAGGATGACTTCTCTGCTTTTCTCATACTGCCTCCCCTGGTTCAGTCCTGCTTTCTCATTCCCCTCATTCCCAGGATTTAACCCCAAATTCCAAGACCCTGGGCATTTTCAAGTCCTTCAAATGAGAGCATGTGGTTTCACAGGGGAAAAAAAAAAAACAACCCACTGTGTTTTAAGAGCCAAATATTTAAACAAGGTCACACTCTCAGAATATCACAGCATATGTCTCAACAAGTTCTCAGCAGTCCTAAGAGTGAGCTTTCCTGGATTTGGCCTGCTTCTCTGACATGGCTAAATCATCCCCTGCAAAGAGGCATATTTAAGGCTGCAAGTTTGATGCAGTCCGTCAGACCTGTTTTCTCTTTGTATTAGTGGTAAGTGACACCCACTCCAGTACTCTTGCCTGGGAGAATCTCATGGACAGAGAAGCCTGGAGGGCTCCATATAGTCCATGGGGTCCCAAAGCGTCGGACACGGCTGAAAAACAGCAACAAGTGACATATTAACAGGTGAGATTCATTGAAAGCTGACTGTGTTTTGGACATTATGCTAATACCTTTCCCTGAATGGACACCTCTAAGCCTCAGGAACTCTATGAAGAATATAATTTATTCTCTTATTTCACAGATGAGGAAACTGAAGTTTGTAGGGGGTTAAGTAGCTGGTTTAAGATCAGACAAGCAGGGTGCAGAGTTGCAATTCTCTCATTGGCCTGTGTGAACCTGGGCTCATGTTCTGAATCGAGTTCATAGACTGTCCAGCTTAGCAAATGGTGTGATCAACAGAACCTTGGAACCTTGTCTACATTGTTCCCCCAAGAAAGTCTATTAAAGGTTTGTTTTGTGGTTACCTTGATTTAAATCTGAAAGCAAGATCAGAATAAACATATTTCACCTCTTATCTTTTGAAATTAATTAGGGGTTTGGGGTTGACAAATACATACTGCTGCTGCTGCTGCTGTTGCTAAGTCGCTTCAGTCCTGTTCGACTCTGTGCGACCCCAGAGACGGCAGCCCACCAGGCTCCCCTGTCCCTGGGATTCTCCAGGCAAGAACACTGGAGTGGGTTGCCATTTCCTTCTCCAATGCATGAAAGTGAAAAGTGAAAGTGAAGTTGCTCAGTCGTGTCCAACCCCTAGCGACCCCATGGAACTGGGCTTCCCAGATGGTACTATTGGTAAAGAACCCTCCTGCCAAAGCAGGTGACATGAGAGATGCAGGTTCAATCCCTGGGTTGGAAAGATCCCCTGGAGAAGAAAACGGCAACCCACTTCAGCATTCTTGCCTGGAGAATCCCACGGACAGAGGAGCCTGGCGGGCTACAGTCCGTGGGGTCTCAAAGAGTCGGACAGGACTGAAGGACCAGCCACAGCTGCTTCAGAGCTCAGACTGTCTTCTGTTTACTTCGGAGAACAGAATCACCCCTGGGCCTGCTCCCCAGCCCCTCCAGCCCACTCCCCACGTGGTGGCTTTATTCCCTCCATTTAGCTGCTTTTTCTTCCATGAAGAAGCACAAAGAGAAATCTGTCATGTTTCGTCCTTTTGTCGGCATGAGCCCTAAAGTCTCGTCTTTCCCGTTACCAGCCGTCTCCCAGCATCTAGCCTTAACCATCTTCTTCCCTTTCACTTCTCAGCGGGTGGAGATTCGTGTTAGGTTTTCCCCACCTCTGATGGACAACTGCAGTAGGTCTTCACTTACTAAAATATGACCATACGCATACTCTTGGTATCTGGCAAACTTTATAACTGAATTGAGACAAAGACCTGAGACACCAAATCTCAGCTTATCCAAGAAGCTACATCCTAAAAGGAGAAGTAGTCTTTCCACTCAGAAGCTTTTTCTCAAGCTTTTTGGTAGAAACTTACAGGAAATGAGAAAGGATAGTGCAGGGAGCATCTGTAGAGTTGGTCCCTTCACTCAACAATCGTTCGTGTATTTGCATATTTGCTTTGTTTCTGCGTATGTGTGTCATTTTTTAAGTCAATTACTTGTTCGCTTTGGGCGGTGCTGGGTCCTCCCTGCTGCTTTCTGTAGTTGCAGCGAGCAGGGCCGACTCTTCCCTGTGGTCCATGGGCTTCTGGCTGCAGGGGTTTCTCTTGCTGCCGAGCGCTGACCCTAGAGCAGGGCTCAGTAGCTGTGGCTCACGGGCTTAGCTGTTCTGTGGCAAGTCAGATCTTCCCGGACCAGGGACTGAACCTGTGTCCCCTACTTACTCAGAAGTAAGACAACAACCGTCTTGGCCTGCCTGCAATTTTGTCCCATCCAAGGCGAGTCTGGGGGAACATCCCCCCCTAATTCCATCCTAGGTAAACTGGAACGGTCAGTCCTCTTCACTGGGAGCCAATCAAATTTCCTACCTTGCGCTGGATTGTTGTTGAGTCTCTTTTACTTTTTTTTTTTTAATTCGGCACGTGGGATCTTAGTTCCCCGACAAGGGATCGAACCTGCGCCCCCACATTGGAAGCACAGAATCTTAACCAGTGCACCGCCAGGGAATTCCCTACTGAGTTTCTTTTAACCACATGCATCACCAGATTGTACTCGGAAATTTCAAAATTTTAAATTAAATATCTAATGAAATCTCCTGACAGCCAGAGCAAGAATTGTTCAGGGAGTGAGAGCGGTTTTTCCACGGAGAGCTGGCACAGGCATCCGATAGATCCAGTCTTCCCAAGGAAAACCTTCGCAAGTGAAAACAATTGATTTCTACTTCCCAAAATAGTTTTTCTTTTGTTCCCTTTACTGTCTTTGGTCTGATTTGTTTTTATGTTTCAGAAGGGTTTACAGGTGAGTTGATGGACAGACTCATAGGCACAGGCAAGACCAACAGGAAAATGAACTGTTCAGATGCTGGACCACTGGCCGCTCGGTCACTGGCCGCTAACACTGAGATACCTGAGCGCTCCTGCAACTCTTCGTCACAAGACACCGTCAAGGAGGAATCACAGGATGGACCTCAGACCTTCAACAGCACGTTCAAGACGCTCCTGTCCACAAAGCCCTCAATGAAGAAATGCAGGAACTGAGGTGGCCTCCAAGATCAGGGTCCCGCTCTGCACACAGGTGAACAGGACACCTTGGTTTGAGCATCTCTCCTCTCGAGGCTCTGTTTCCTCGTCTTCAGCGTCTCTGGCCACCTTCTTCCCGGCTGGCTTCACTTCAGGCTCTCCCAGGAATGAACACCTGGGGCTCCAAGCGCGTCCTCAGATTATAATCAGCATTTCCTTACATCATCTCCAGGAAGTCACCTTTCTGACACAGCCCTAATAAAACCAGTGGAGGGTCAGGAGACGGGCCATGAAGAGGCCCCAGAAAAGCGCAAATGATACCCCTGCCCCTCAGCCCTCGAAAACAGCCCCATCTCATTCACCCTTTTAGCCCCTCCTGTCCTTCCTATGGATCGGGAAGGCCTCGCTTCCCTTCTTTCAGCATCTTTATGAAACGATGGGAAATATGCTGGAATGAGGCTTCAGAGACGGGCTCTAAATCAGCAGAGTGTTCTGTGCTCCAAGCCTATCAGCTTCCTTCTCAACGTCTCCAGTCGGACATTCAAGGAACGGCTCATTCTCAACCTTCAGTGTGTCTTCAACACAACTCTTAATGCCCTTTAAGACATCCCTCCCCTAACTTTTCCCCGAAGCATTAAACACATCCCTGTTTATCCAGTTGCTCAAGACAGAAACCTGGGAGTCATTCCTGGTGCTTCGATTTCTGCCGCACCCCACATGCAATTTCAGGTGAATCTGACCTGCAATACCCGGCTGAGCTCTCCTTCCCACCAGCTGCACTGTGGTCCCTCTAGTTACAGCAGCCGCTGCCTCGTGCCTGAGCTAACCAGGCATCTCCTACATCTCCGGCTTCCTCTTCACCCTCCTACTGTCTAATCGCTGTTCAGCAACTAATGAATAATCTTTTCAAAGACACCGATCAGATCAGATCTCTCCCTTATTCAAAATCTGCCAAGAGTTTCGCACCGCACGTATAATTAGATTCTCACCATCTCCCTTGGTCCTTCTCTTCTCACCTGGGCCATCTTGCCTCACTCCACTTCCTCCCGTCCCGGCTGCAACCAGCTGCGAAAGGCATCTCGCTGTCCCTCCAACACACTAGGTCCATTAGACCGTTTACCTCCGCTGTGCTGATCCCCTGGGCTGCGCTTCATTCGGACGCCACCGTTGCCACCTACCCGTCACCCCATGCCCACCATCCCTGCCCCACTTACCCCTCTCTGCCCTCTTGCACGCATCACATGGTGTGTCCTATCCACGTGCCGTGTGTCTGCAGCCCAGTGAGAGCAAGCGCTTGGCTTGCTCTGTCCGACACGGAATCCGCAGTGCTGAGAACACTTCCTGTCCGGAGGAGGCACTCAGTCACTCCTTATCAAATTCATTAACGGATGGAGCACCACTATTCCAGTTAAGACAAACGAAGATGCTGATGTGGCGGATAAGCAAAATCACCTTCTGTACCTTGCCATGTTGTGTAACTGCTCTTCATTCTTCCAAAGAAGGTTTGGGGACCTTCCTGGGACTTCGCCTTCCAGTGCAGGGCGTGCACGTTCGGTCTCTGGTTGGGGGGCTAGGATTCCACGAGCCTCCCAGCCAAAAGAACAAAACATAAAACAGAAGCGATATTGTAACCGATTCAGTAAAGACTTTCAAAATGGTCCACATTTTAAAATATATGTTAACAAAGAAGATTTAACTGGTAGACAGTTTCACCAAACTCGTCACCGGCACGTCTCTGTCCTAGTAAAACAGCACTTTGCTCCTTTTCCTCCAGGCCCTTATTACGACTCGTAATTATCTGATTTTATTCGTCACTACCCCCTTCTCATCTGTCTCATCTATTTTAAGATGTGAGCTCACCTAGAGCAGGAACTTTCTCCTACTTGTTCCTGGCTGTATCCCCAACGCTGAGCTGATGGCCTGGCACCCAGTGGGTGCCCAAAATACCATGTGTTGAATGGATAATTGAATAAGAAAGTAACCAGAGCTGGAAATCTTATTAAAAGAGATCATGAGCACTAGTCCATTGTATATATCTGCCACGAGTTACTTATCCATTCCTCTGTCTGGACATGTAGGCTGTTTCCACGTCCTGGCTCTGTGAGTAGTTCCGCTGAGAACATAAGGACGCGTGTGTCTTTCTGAGTGCCGGTTTTGTCTGGGTGTGTCCCCAAGGAGTGGGATTGCTGGGTCAGGTCATATGGTGGCTCTATTTTTAGTTCCCTGCTGAAGCTCCCTACTGTCCCTTAGTGCCTGCACCAACTTACGTTCCCACCAGCGGCGTAGGCGCATTCCCTTTTCTCCACACCCTCTCCAGCACTTGCTATTTGTAGACTTTGTCATGATGACCATTCTGCCTGGTGTGAGGTTGTACCTCACTGCCGTTTTGATTTGCATTTCTCTAACAATTAGTGATGCTGAGCATCTTTTCACATGTCTGCTGGCTATCTGTATGTCTCCTTTGGCGAAATGTCTATTGAGGTTCTTCTGCCCATTTGGGGGGAATATATGCGTGTGTAACTGAGTCACTTTGCTGTACAGGAGAGATCGGCACAACCCTGTCAATCAACTCTACTTTCATTAAAAAGATAAAATTTAATTTTGAAAAAAGGTCATGAGCTCTTCAAGGACAATAACTAGATTTTTTTCTTCTTTACTCCTGGCCAAGAGCCTAACCCGGTGCTTTGCGCTTAGTAGGAGTTCAATCGTCATATTTATTGAGTTGAACTTCACTGAGCAAGCCAAGTTTCAGAGGCTCCATGCCCTAATTAGAAAAACTCTTCTGGAGAGGATAAAGGCTTGGAGGAGGAGGTTGTCAGGAGACCCATGTTCCCAGCTTGGCAGGAGACAGACAAAGGGTTCAATGGGCTCATTTGCATTTGTTTTGCATAAATATGCGAGCTGAGTGGCCGAGCTGGTGTCTCTAAGTATGTCAAATGGCAACTGACTGTGTTTTCAAGTACGACATTCAGGATCTGACGAACAGTTTCCCACCCCCAGAAGAAGACTCTTCATCTGTCCTGGTTATGGGGAGACACCCCGAATCTGGATGAGCAAACGTCCCTGGACTGGGCCCTCCCTTCGCCCTGGTCACTGCCAGCCACTTCCCCACACTGAACCCCCACCGAGTCCTTGGCAAGCCTGCCTAAGGTGTGGCAACTTCCAACAAGGCCCCGTTGACAGAGTCTAAAACAAACCTCCCTGTTCACACAAGAGTTCGGTGGATGGAAAGAGCCAACTTGGGATACTGGCTAAGGCTCCCAGGGCAGAAAAGTTTCTAACAGAAAACAGCACTTGAAAAAAAAAAAATCATCTTTTCTGGAGCCAACACGGAGTGCTAGGAAGGCTCAGACACATCACGGTTTTTTTCTTTTTTCTTTTCCAGTTAATCCAGTCACCCTGATTTGCATGGGATTTGCATAAACAGCACGATGTATTCAAGCAGCTCTCACTTCAAGAGCCAAGATTAAGGTTATGGATTGGTCCCACCCACGGTAGTTTTGTTCAAATCCCACTGTGGAGAAGCTCAGGGGCACCTAAAATAGCTCTTTCTATACTGAAGGGGGTGAAAAGGATACAGATGATGATGGAGAAACAAGGGGGGCCAGCGGCCAAGGGATGGGGCTCCCTGTCCTGGCTCCCAGGAGGGGAGGCTGAACAATATGAATTTTAAAGTTGCTCCCAGCTCTGGAATTCTTTCAGTCTCTGCAGGGTGCCAGGGTCCGGAGGGCTGGCCTCCCCAGCGCCTGGGATGACCCTGGGAGGGAGATGTACTGAGGCCAGGTCCAGGCTCAGCTAATATTTGTGGAAGGCTTTTCTGTGACAGTCACTGTCACGTGAGGGAAGGAGGGGGCGTGACCAGAGTGGACAAGGGGAGGGATGGGCAGGAAGGAATGTGGATTTCTCCCACTGGCCCCAGCACCATTATCCTCTGCCCAGGAAACCGTGATAAGTCCTTTAAAAGGCTTTCACTTAGGAACCTCTTTCAACTTGAAGCTATCAAGCCTTACCTAGTCCTCAAATAAGGGACAGGAACTCCTTGGAAGAAGAGCTATGGCAAACCTAGACAATGTATTAAAAAGCAGAGAGACCACTTTGCAGACAAAGGTCCACAAAGTCAAAGCTATGGTTTTCCCAGTAGTCATGTACAGATGTGAGAGCTGGACCATAAAGAAGGCTGCTGCTGCTACTGCTAAGTCGCTTCAGTCATGTCCAACTCTGTGCGACCCCATAGACGGCAGCCCACCAGGCTCCACCATCCCTGGGATTCTCCAGGCAAGAACACTGGAATGGGTTGCCATTTCCTTCTCCAAAGGAAGGTTAAGTGCTGAAGACTGATGCTTTGAACTGCAGTGCTGGAGATGCTTGAGAGTCCCTTGGGCTGCAAGGAGATCAAACCATCCTAAAGAAATCAATCCTGAATTGGAAGGACTGATGCTGAAGCTGAACCTCCAATACTTTGGCCACCTGATGTGAAGAACTGACTCATTTGAAAAGACCCTGATGCTGGGAAAGATTGAAGGTGGGAGGAGAAGGGGACGACAGAGGATGAGATGGTTGATCGGCATCACCGACTAGATGGACGTGAGTTTGAGCGTCTCCAGGAGATACTGAAGGACAGGGAAGCCCCGTGTGCTGCCGTCCATGGGGTCACAAAGAGTCGGACACGACAGAGCAACTGAACAACAACTCAGAAGCACTTGGCACAGGTCAGTAGTCACGTTGCAGCGCCCAGTGTCGGGCCTGACTCGGCGCTTCCAAATGTGCCTTCCCACCCACCGTTCGTTCTCCCAGTGCCAACGGGGTCTTTGGAATTCCCTGTGTTTTTGGCTTGGAGGTAGTTGCCTTGACCCAAGCTCTCAGAGTGCACACCCAGCTGGACCAACCTCAGCTTCTGCATTGTACCAAGAAAGATCCCGGTAAAGCAAACGAAGGAAGCAATTTTCCAAGAGGCAAGTGGACATCCCACAGGATAGTGAAGAAGAGGAATTGGGGAGCAATGTCCAAGGCCCCTGTCTCTTTCTCCCCAAGGTCCGCTACATGCACAGCCTACACGATGCTGAGTGCTAAGCGGGCAGCTGAGCACCTCATGCACCCAGCTTGCAGGAACGCCTGCTCTGAGAGGAGGAGAGAGAGGAGGGCAGTGAAGGGGAAGTGAAGCCAAGCCAGGGAGACCTTCCTGGCTTGGCTTCATTAGGCACCGCTCACTTTGTCTTCATAAAATCGAATAGGTCATCCCTCTACTCCAGAAAGTCACGGCCGAGAGGCAAGAGAAATGGATGAGACAAAAGCAAACGAGCAAAACCAGAACACCGGTGTCTAGGCTTAACACGAACGGTTGAAAGCTGTGGTACTTGTTCAAGTCATTTTCATCCTTCAGGGGTTTTGCTTGTCGATCTTCCTGATGAAATGGAGATTTGAAAAGTCTGCCTTACTTACCCTCCCAAGGTGGTCAAGAAGCACAAAGAGCGGTCTCACAGGTGCTGATGGGAGCAAACAGCTATCAAGCAAGGTCCCTGGCTTAACTCATGCCTCTAAAAACAGACATCCCTAAAATTTCTTCCAACTTGTCCACAAATTCAGAGTTATTCTGATCATCCTGAATTTGATTTCCCTTGAACATTTTATGATCCATTTCATTTTTTTTTCTTTTATTTCCTTTTTTTTTCTTTCCTGAAGGATACTGAAAAAAAAAAAAAAAAGAACTAGGGATTCCTGTTTTTTTTCTATCTACATGCAGCTTCTTTAACAGCTGGTAGGATATACATGCCTGACCCATGGGAACAATAACTCATCATGACTTTATGGCTTAAGAAAGCCCTTTGTGATTTGGTGACTCTAAAATAGAGAAGATTTTCCCCAAAGGAGTAGGGTTTTGACTTTCCATGGTCTTACAATGCCCAGGAACCAAACTTACCTATTAAGATGTGAAACAGAAAGTCCTGTTCCCATTTTGGATGCTGGCCTCCTGTCAAGCTTTAGATGTCCGTGGATTACTTAGCCCAACTTTAAACAGTTTCTAATAACTTTAATGATCCTGCTTCACTTCTCTCTGTCTTTTTATAAAGTAGCCAGGAGGCTCAAAAAATTAAACTTGAGGAACCTTTCCCATTGCCCTTCAGCTGGTTTCCCACTTAAAACACCATTTTCCTCTCAAATCCTTGGATCTCCGTGGCCAGGCTCAGTCACTTCAGTCATGTCTGACTCTTTGTGACCCCATGGACTGTAGCTCACCAGGCTCCCCTGTCCGTGAGATTCTCCAGGCAAGAACACTGGAGTGGGTTGCCATTTCCTTCTCCAGGGGATCTTCCCCACCCAGGGATCGCATCCTCACCTCCTGCATCGCAGGCGGATTCTTGACTGCTGAGCCGCCAGGGAAGCCCTGAAACCGATGAGCCCCAGTTATTTATTTACAGAAGGTTGGGATGCTCTTCTTTCCATCGTGAAATGTTGCCAAAGTCCAGGAACTGGGGGATATGGGGAAGGAAAAAATAAACCCCATATTGTTGCAATCCCCACCTCCCCCTTGGTCATTAATTGTATCCTGCTGGGAGCCCTCCCTGCTCTCGGGGTGAGCATGTGTCAAACACATTTCCCTCTTCTCAGCACTTGCCAAGGGTGTGTTAGCCTCTCAGTTTTGAGACACAGAGAGAGACCAGAGGAAGGAGAGGCGGAGGAAGATGACAGCCGTGCGGCAGGCTGGGGTCAGGCTCTGGGCTAAAGCCTGTGAGTCAGAGGAGGGGAGGGTGGTCAGCCTTTCTGCAGGGAGCAGCTGGTGGCTGGGCAGGCCGAAGGGACCCACCGTGGTGACCGGAAGTGAGGAGGCTGCAGACTGAGCTGGGGTCTCCTTGCATGTTGCGGCGGCCGATCTTCACGCCACCCCCACCCCCACCTTCGTTCATTCTCAGCGCCCCCCATCAACAACCCCTAACACGGCTGCTTCCCCTCCCAGCTGTTTTGAATTCTTCCAAGAAAGCAAAGTTGAAAAATCCTTCCTGCATGTGGATTTCCCCCGGAGGGACCGCAAGGTACATCACCAAGGGACCAGGACCAGGAGGTTCTTTCCTTTTTCAAAAAAATGTCATTTATTTATTCATCTTTAGCTGGGCTAGCTCTTCACTGCTGCGTGGAGTTTTCTCTAGTTGTGGTGAGCGGAGGCTTCTCTTGCTGCAGAGCGCAGGTTCTCGGGCACACGGACGTCAGTGGTTTCGGTGCATGAGCTCGGTAATTGTGGCTCAAGGGCTCTAGAGCACTAGCTCAATAGTTGTGGCGCACACGCTTAGTTGCTCTGAGGCATGTGGATCTTCCCAGATCAGAGAGCTTCCTGGGTCAGGGATCGAACCCGTGTCTCCTGCATTGACAGGTGGATTCTTAACCCCTGAGCCACCAGGGAAGCCCTAGTCTGTTGTTTGGGGCAGACACAATCTGGGGCTTCCTTAGTCAGCTCTGCCCAGGGGCAAGAGTCTGGCATCTCAGAGCTGTTCCCCACGCGTGCAATCCCAGTCAGCTTCAGCAATTCCCCTCAAGGAACTGCAGGCACCAGTTTGTCTTCTGCTGCCTGGCTTAGCCCTCTCTTCCCTCTGGCCCCAGCAACACCGAAAGAAATCAGATTCTTCTTGCAGATCAAGATGGGCTCAAAGAGATGCTGTTTCTTCGAGATACTGGAGAATATTCCCAGGATCTGGAGTGGGAGTCATCAAGCCTTCCTTTGGTTTCACCCCAGTTTCTCCCCTTCGTAGGGTTATACACAGTGTCTCCCACACTTCACTGGTCTCATGCCTGCCTGGTCCTTGGGATGCATTGTAAAACTGGCTGGGAAGTGATGATCACCGGCTGGCACAGCATAACAGCGCTACTGAGATGCCCGGCCTAGAGGCAGAGAGGTCTTTGTGCAAATTTTCTCTCTTGGTCGTCTTATCTGCATAACCCATCTTACCTGAACATTGCAAGCTTTAGGGTCATCATCCCTAAAGTTGTTTTTTAAATTAATTTTTAAAAGACAGAGTGAGATTATGTATGTAATGTTGTAGAATATGCAACGTGCACAAGGCGCTCAAGAAATCTCACTTTATTATTGCAAACAAAGTCAAAAGTGGTTATGTTCCCAACCAGGGTTCTCAGCCTTTTGCAACAAGTAGACATCGAGCAGAGGCCAGACAAGAAATCCAGGCAAAGCTTTGCTGGGGCCCCTGCTGCTGCAGGAGGGAGAGAGAGGAGACAACACGTCCCTTGCTTGTTTCCCGAGATGGTGGGGGGAGCCGGTTCCCTTTACCGGGCGAGTAGGGGTGTGTCCAAGGGTCAGGCCGGAGGAGGAGCTTAGGCGGCTTGCCCGCTGCTTTCACGGTGTGGCGTGTGGTGGGCACGCACAGGACCCAGCTTTTGCTCCTGGCTCTTCAGAAGTGGCGGTTGGACTTTTTGGTCTTTTTGTATCTTGTTATACTGTGATGGTGGTGGGGGATTTGTCGCTCGGTCATGTCCGACTCTTTGCGACCCCATGGACTGTAGCCCGCCAGCCTCCTCTGTCCATGGGATTTTCCAGGCAAGAATCCTGGAGCGGGCTGTCATTCAGAATCTGCCACAAACGCACGTGTGTGCAGTTATTTTTAGTCCCTAATAGTTCCTTTGTGTCTTGTTGCTGGAGCAGACATTTGTCCAGGTGCAAGCGATGCAGCTCAAGGGCCCCAGGTCCCAGCCTGCCTCCGCAAGAGTGACGCCCGGAAGCGCCTGCTGGACCCACCGCGTCTCCCAGTGCCATCTCCTGGCCATATCGCTCCTCCTGCCTCGTTCAAAGTCGTCTCCTCTCTGGGCCAAGAGCACCCGCGTGCCCACCAGCCACAACCCCTTCACCATCCCATGAAAACTCAACCCAAAAGGAGACAGGCAAAAACAAAACAACAACCCGAAACACAAAAGCCAGCATCTGGCTCTCCACGGATGCTCGCTTCACTTCCATCCGGCCCATCACCCACCTCTGCACCGACTACACAGCTGTCCTTCCCGCCACACTCAGCCCCAGCATCGGGACTGGAGCCCCTGTCCTCCCTGCTGGTATCTCGAACCCCAGTCACAGCCGGCTCCTCCAGGCAGCCCGAGGCCCGACACCACCCGGAAAGAAAACCCTTCTCTCCGTGGAAACTGCACGGGGCGCCCCTGCCCCGTCCCTGCCGCCCCCCACCCCCATGCTATCCTACTGCTGCTTCCGTGTGGCGCATCGGGCCAAAACAAACAGCTTGCAGGGCCAGAACTCCAGCGAGCAGCTGCAGCACCGGGTTGGCAGGCTGTTTCAGGAAGCCACCACCTCCCCGGCCTCCTCGCCCAGGGAGCCCTCCTGGAAGACTCCAGAATCCAGGCCGAAACTTCTCATTAGCCCTCGCCTGCAGCCTGACCTCATGCTCTGTGGGATTGGGACCCCACACACCCCCACCCCACGTTCCTGCTGCGATTCTCCTCCACCTTCTATGTGTTGGGTGCCTGAATCCTGGGATTCACTCTGTCCTCTTTGAGAAACGGGAGAGCGTTCTGTGGTGCTGGAGAAGATGCCTGAGAGTCCGTTGGACTGCAAGGAGATCCAACCAATCCATCCTATAGGAAATCAGCCCTGAATGTTCATGGGAAGGACTGATGCTGAAGCTGAAGCTCCAATACTTTGGCCACCTGATGTGAAGAACTGACTCCTTTGAAAAGACCCTGATGCTGGGAAAGATTGAAGGCAGGAGGAGAAGGGGATGGCAGAGAATGAGATGGTTGGATGGCATCACCGACTCAGTGGACATGAGTCTGAGCAAACTCTTGGAGATGGTGGAGGACAGAGGAGCCCAGCGTGCTGTAGTCCATGGGGTTGAAAAGAGTCGGACACAACTGATTGACTGAACAATAACAATAAGTCAGATAATGTAGAAAATGTTTTACTTGTGTTTTGCCCTTTAAACTCTATAAACCCATAAGTATTGATTACTCTCATCTTATATCTAAGACACTGAGGCCCCAAAGACAATTGTCTTGCTCAAGGTCACTCAGTCGGTAACAGGCAGAACCTGAGCCTTCTGGCTTCATAGTCAGAAACTTTCCATCAAGTTGCTGCTACTGCCAGTAGCTCTGGGGCTGCCCCTACAATTTACATACTTAGTCCCATCATCTAAGCCATCTATAGGCTCAGGGGCCCCCATCTAAACCAGGTAAACAATCTGCATGCGTCATTTCGGCTGACGGTGGCAGTCCTTAATGCTGATGCTCTTAGGAGCTACTTGATGGGGGTAATGGTAGTGAGCGAGGTGGGTGGAGACAGTGTCAGCGGCGGCGTTGGTGGTGGAGATTGTGGTGATAAGGAGCTCATGGGTGATTATAACAGTGATTGGTGATGGTGGTGGCGTTGGTGATGGGGACGGTGGTGGCGGTGATGATAAGCTGATGGTGGTTGTGATGGTAACAGTGAGGATGGTGCTCATGGTGGTCTAATGAGGATGAAGGTGGTGACGGTTCCATGTTCCTGTTACAGCTGGAATAATCCGAGACATAAATAAACCAGCCAGTTGGCCTTCTCTGTCTCCAAAATCCTCTCTTGCACCCCACACTCCACTCCCTCATCTTTGGATTTTGTAAAACATGTCCCAAGTTCCGAACCTTTGTATGCTGGTAGGAGCATCTGTAAGACGATACAACAGACTTGTATTTATTTATTTTTGGAAAGATGTAAGGGAGACAGCTTCTCTTAGTTAAACAAAACAGAGTCCCCAAAGCCTCAAAACTGGAGGCCGGCTCTCCAGGCGGGAAGGGAGGGCTGACCAGCCAGCTGCCGTCTTTGCCGAGCCGCCCCTTTCCCCGCCGTCTCTCCCTCTGACTCCCACACCCGCAGTCCTGTCAGCCCCGCTGTGAACTACTGCTCGTCCTGCAGAACTCGGGCCCGAGGGTGAGCTGCCATCTGCTCTCTTGGTTCCCTTCAGCCCAACTGAGAGGCTGGCATTTCAATGAGAAAGAGGCAGAAACAGAGATGGAGAGACAGAGAGACTGAGAAAGGAAACCCGAAAGGAAAACAAAACACAGGATGTTTAGCCAACATCCAGGTTGCCAAGCTCACTTCTCTGAACCTTCATAGCAAACTCACCCCCAGGCTCCCTGGCCGAGGCTCAGTCCCCACGCTGCCTCATCAGCTCAAGGCACCTAGAACAATCTAGGAGACCTCTCCCAGGGACCACACTCCCCAGAGCTTCCGACTTGTCCCCATGAGGAAGGGGTCAGAGGCCTTATTATACATTCCTCCACTTCTAACTCAGCGGTAAAGAACCTGCCTGCAATGCAGGAGACGTGGAGATGCCTGGAGATCAACCCCTGGGTCAGGAAGATCCCCTGAAGGAGGAAATGGCAACCCACTCCAGTATTCCCGCCTGGGACATTCCATGGACAGAGGAGCCTGGCGGGCTACAGTCCACTGGGTTGCAGAGTCAGACACTACTGAACGACCACAAACTGCTTCTTGTCACTTTGTGCTCTTGGAGTCCAAGCAACAATCAACCATCTCCGCCACCCACCCGGGGCGCTCCATGCCAGCCCAGATGTCCGGCAACCCTGAAATAAGTGAACACACCCTCGAGGTGTCTGGCCTGCTTCTTAGGATCAGCCTAGCAATACAACAACCTCATGAGCGTACAGTCCCTTTCTAATTAATTTCAGCCCCAAAGCAACAGAGCAGACACCAGCTCGGAGGGCTCATGGCAGCATCAAGGTTGAAAATCTGGGAGCGAGGAGCCACTGTCAGCCGTCTCCTTCCTACCCTGCTGAAGGCAACGTTGGAAAAAGAAATAAGGGAATGCAAACTTAAAACTCAAAGGAGAATAATTCAAACCTCCCTGGGGCTGCAAATTGAATTACTTTAATGACGACTGAATTTCCTTTTGAAGCATGAAACACGAGGTAAATCGAAAAACAGCACAGTGTACTTTTCTCTTATTTGTCTGGCTAGTCTTGTGTTCCTGGGTGATTTGGGGAAAATCTGGGCACTGACCAAGCAGAGCCAGCTCCCCACTCTGCGGTCTCCTAGGGTGGGCATGCTGACCTGAGGGTGTTGCCTCAGGACCCCCGAGCTGGCCTTCACCCAACTGCCCACTTTGGGACTCTTCTAGAAACACTCAGATAAAGGACACAGGATGAAAAAGTGGAAAACAAGCATAGGAAGCGTATCTGACACTTTTTTTTCCTCCCCTTCGCTATTCAAGTAACAATTTATGCCTGGTTTTTTTCGGACAGCAGATTTTATTTGTTTTTCTAGACTCCTACCCTGTTCCCATCCCAGAGGTGGGGCAGGCTGATATTTTTCTTTCAAGGCTGTACTAAAAATTCCTGCCTCCCTCATCCCTCTGAGTCCCAGAATCGCCACTGCCGTCAGCCGGTACCTCCTCGTCACTCTCGAGACGGTTGGCAAGCCCAGCCTCCCCCATCCCCATGCGATCTGGGGTGGCCTTGAAGCATTTAAGACAAGGAAGATAGGAGACATTCTCCCCTCGCCTATCTCTCCAGTGTGTTACTTGAGGATTCCAATTGTTTCCTTTTAGCAGAACATCTCTGACAAAGCTCCTCCTGCGTTATCGCTCCCTACGGTATAATGAGTTCCAATCTTTCCACAGATGTAAAACTGTTGCCGTGTCTCAACCCTCAGCTGGGGCTTCCTCCCGCCTCTCCTGAGCGTGAGAGTGGGGTTCGGGGAGGGAGGGTAGTCAGGAGGGAGGCTTGGTCTGCAGCCTGGGACTCAGAGGGTTAAGTTAGCCTGGCCGCAGAAGCAGAAAGAGGAACCGCGAGGCATGGCATTCCCTGGTCCCAGATGGGGGATGCTTAATAACACCCATCCGCAAATCAACTTGTTTGGTTATCTTGGAGTGTGTGCTGGGGATAAGTCATCCTGGCCGGTCCATCCGGATGTAGCCTTGCTCAAAATCAAGCCTTACACAGGAGTCTTATCCCCCAGGGCTGCCTCCTCCCGGGCTGATAAAGAGTTTCATCATGGATGATTCAAGGGGTTGAGATGCGAGCTCTGGTGATAGCTAATGAGGCCTCCAGCCCTCAGCTGACCTCACTCTCTGCTTGTTGACAGGTTCGGTGAGGCTGGCCAAGTAGCATCATCCCATCGGAGCCAAGACAAGTGATCTCCGGCTCTTGCACAGACATTCCCCACCCGCACCCCCCACCTCCCTGTGCCTCCAAGTCCTCCTGGATCGCAGTCCACCTCCCGCATCGAGTTAGAGCATCTAGTTAGAGCTTGGCCGCTTCTTCCTTCTTCCCAGACACTCTTCTTCCCACTCAAACAGTTTGGGACCTGAGTGGGTGGTTTTGAGTCTTGAGTCACTTACAAGCATACAGTAGACCCAACCCTCTTGTGTTCAGAGAAGATTTTAAACTGGGAAGAAACACACACACACACACACGCACGCACTTGCAGAGCAGCCCAGCCGGAGCTCTGGTGGAAACTGGGGGCCTCTTATCACCCACACAGCCAGCAGCTCCTGGAGTCCAGGTACATGACTGGATGAGGTCAAAGATTCCCAGGCAGCTCTGAGTAGTCTGGGTGGGTACCAGACAGGCTGGTCCAGGACACGATGTTTTCTCTGAGCCTTCTAAGCGTTAAGGATGGCTTTGCAAACACTTGAAGGGACAGAAAGTGCTGGCAGGATTTTGGAGGAATCCTGCCCCCTTTTCACCCGCATGGCCAGTTCTTGGGGACCAGAACTCACAGTGATCTGCAGCTTGGGCTGTGTCCATGCTGGGCTCAAGGCTGAGGCTGAAAAGCCTCCAATTTCGGTGCCAATTTAATCCACAGAGAAAGACCCAAGGGCCTCAGTCATACTAACGATAAATCACACTCCTGACCGCCGAGTGACACTTTGCTGTTCTCTAAAGGCTTTCGTGTATATTATCTGATCCTCACGCCACATCTGTGAGTTGGATATTGCTAACTCTTTCTCTTTTATAAAGGAGGACATTCAGCTTAGTGCGAGCAGAATGAGGATGCACACTTTGGACCTCCGACCCCAGAGCCTTTGCTCCTTCTTTGCAGAGGAAATTTAATCCTACTTGGAAATGGACTTGAAGACTTAAAGGCACAATGATGAGATTAACAAAGGCAAGGTGACAGACGAGTGGAGGACATCTTCCTTTTGAGAATTTTTGAATTCCTTTACCTGAGCATATTGTAAAGTTAATTGCTCGTTACTTTATGTAGTTGGTCTGTGGTTATTGCAGAACATTTTAAAAAAGCTGGTAAGAGAAAGGAAAAGACAAACCATCAGCCATAATTCAGGCCACCGTATATGTGTACATACAGACGGGCGTGTGTGTTCGGGCACTCAGTCGTGGCCAATGCTTCACAACTTCAGGGACTGCAGCCCGCCAGAGTCCTCTGGCCATGGAATTTTCCGAGCAAGAATACTGGAGCAAGTGGCTGTTTCCGACTCCAGGTGATCTTCCCATCCCAGGGACTGAACCTGCACTTCCTGCGTCTCCTGCATTGGCAGGTGAGTTCTTTACCACTGTGTCACCTGGGACGCACCTATAGCTATATGTGCTTGTGTTTCCTTAGAGAGTTGTTCAGTTTTTATGTATATAAATATTATATATAAGATCACACATTAATGTATCTGTACTGTATATTTTTATAGATCCCTGCATAGCCCTTCTTTTTTTTTTTTTTTACTTAGAAACATAGATGTATGCTGGAACTATCTCTCCCGGTCAGTGGATAGGTTTATATTATTCTTTAATGATTGCTTCATGTTCTATTGTATTGATATTATTGGACGCTGACACTGTTTTCATTTTTTTATAATTGCAAATTCTGCTGTAATGAAGTTTCTTATGCACATATCATTGTGCACAGCTGTCTGATTATTTCCCTAAGATCAGTTCCTGGAAGTGAAATAACTTGGTCAAAACACACCAAGATTTTCAATCTGTTTTGCCAAAGGGTGTGCCTTTTTACATCCAGTCCCAGCAGCCAGATCTAGGAGTCAAGGCTTCGTGGAAGGACATGCAAGTCTGGGGAGAGCCCGAAGGAGGGGGTCAGCATGCCAGCTGTGTTTAAGGGGATCTTGCATGACATGAAGCAAAGATGGGATTTGGATTCTAGGGGTTAGAGAGATATTAAAGTTTTGGCGTTTCACTCTTGGCTCAAGTGGTAAAGAATCCACCTGCCAGTGTGACAGCTGCAGGAATCTTGAGTTCCATCCCCGGGTCGGGAAGATCCCCTGGAGGAGGAGACGGCTGCCCGCTCCAGTCTTCTTGCCTGGAGAATCCCCTGGACAGAGGAGCCTGGTGGGCTGCAGTCCAGGGGGTCACTCACACAAAGTTTTTGAGCAGAGATTGATTGGGCTAATGGCAAAGGCAGAAGAAAGGAAAGATTGGAAGAGGGGGATACTGGAATAGCAAGCCGCCGTGATGGGAAGGACGAGATGGTTGGGTGGCATCATAGACCCAATGGGTGTGAGTTTGAGCAAACCCTGGGAGATAATGAAGGACAGGGAAGCCTGGTGTGCTGCAGTCCATGGGGTCACAATGAGTCGAACACAACTGAGCAACTGAACAACTGATGGAAAGGGAAAATGGAGAACTAAGGGTACCAAGATGGGCTGTATCAGTGGGGGGCACAGAGAGGGGAGAGGAGAGAAGAAAGAGAAAGCAGAGAAGGAGATGGAGGAAGGAGAGGAGAGGAAAATAAGTTGGAGCCGTGGACTGTGTGTGTGCTGAGTCGCTTCACTCACGTCTTTTCAGTCCCACGGACCATAGCCCGCCAGGCTCCCCTGTCCATAGGATTCTCCAGGCAAGAATACTGCAGCAGGTTGCCATCTCCTCTTCCAGATGGAAGGTATGGGGATAATTAAAGATGATGCAAAGCTTCTGAGTCTGAGCATCTGGGAGAACAGGGATGCTAATAACACCAAAGAACACGGAGGAAGAGTTCAAGGAGAAGTGGAATTCGGGTTGAGGAGTCTGCTTGTAACATTCATGCAGAGCTGGTCCTCAGGCTGGCCGTGCGGCACTGGGATCTGCCTTGAAGGCAGACTGGAGAGTCAGTCTTGGAATCCGCCGTCCAGGCTGCAGGAGGTGGCGACCTTGCAGGGAGTGAAGGACAAGGGAGCCTGGGCAGGTCCCTAGAGAACACCAACTTGCTCACCGTGGAGGAGACGAAAGGGCCACGGAGGATGGTGCAGAGAGGAAGAGAGAACGGGATGCGTCCGTGTGATGGGACCCGAGCATGTTGGAAAGGATGCCAAGGAGCCAATAGAAAACCACGGAGAAGGAGCCATTCTGGCTGACCACACCAGAGAGACCTGTGTGGGGGGAGACAGGGCTCCGTCCAGCTTGCCCCAAGCCTGTGTCAAACCTGGTCTGTGTCTTCACTGTGCTCAAAGCACAGCGTACGCCAGGCCCAGAACAGTGGCAAGAAGGGGCCTCCTAGGTCTGATCCCACCAAGAAGGTTACCCCCCAGCTGGCCTGGCTCGAACTGTTTAAGCCTGATTGGGGGCAGGGCGGGGAGGGGCTGGGAGAGTTGTCCCCAGGAAACTCTTTTTGTGACTTCTCAACATGCATGCATAGCATCCAGAGAGGGTCAAAGATGAAACAAGATTCGCACATCTGCATGCTCTGTTTAAAGCCATGAGACAATAGTAGCCTCGTCGAAAATTCTAAAATTCCAACCCAGAATAAGGAAAGGAAGATTTTATTCTCTATGTGGGGGAGGTGGTACATTTCCCTTCTTAATTCGACAAAAAGTAAAGGTCTTCAGGCTGACACAGATACCACCCTCCCTCTTAAAACAAAATCTTGAGTTACAGAAAAATCATTCTCCCGGAGAAGGTGAGAGGCTGTTTATAATCTCCGCGTCTTGGGTGTCTCTGAAAGTAGTTTCCGAGGCTACCTGGCTCTGTCCTCAGTATCCGAGGGTGCGCGCAACCCTCCAGCCAAATCCCTCCGCTCTACTTTGCCTCCCCCAGAACTCAATGGAGAGCACACACCAGGCGGAACAAAACAGTGGCAACTGATGACAAATGGACCGAGCTGCCCCAGGTCCCCCTCGCTCTCTGTTACCATGGCGACAGCAGCCAGCCAAAGCCAGGAGATCAGGAAATATCCATCAGTGACAGTCTGGTGGACGCAGGTATTTGGGGACTCAGTTTGAACCAACAAGATCCATCAGATCAGTCTACTGAGGGCTGAAGGGGAGCAGGCAGTGAGATGGGGAATTGGGGGGAGGGGGCTAAGGTTCAAACAGGTGGGCTTTGTCCTCGAGACTAGACACCTCTTTCCTCTCCACAGAGCATTGTGGCATTCTGGTCATTGTTGACACCACACACCAAAGCTGTGTTTTCTTTCCAACATGTTGATTTCTTCTTCCCTCTGTAACTTCACCTACAAGTCTGGAGAGCCTCGAAGATGGGCAGCTGGGTCTATGCTCAAGAAGGTGTGGAAGGAGGCAGAATATTTGACAGAAGGTCACTGGAGCCCCTTCGACCACTTTGGAGAGTGAACAGCAAACCTGAATACCATCCACTCTTTCCACTCAGGACAGACTAAGTAAGCACACCCTCTACATTTACAGGCAGAGAGGCTTCTATTTATAAGTGTCCATGGGATTCTCCAGGCAAGAATACTAGAGTGAGGCGCCACTCCCTTCTCCAGGGGATCTTCCTGACCCAGGGACTGAACCCGGGTCTCCTGCATCACAAGCGGATTCTTTACTGTCTGAGCCCCCAGGGAGGCCACGAAAGGGGAGCTGAGGTTACTTAAAAAACTAAAAGTAGGGCCACCATACGAGCCAGCAGTCCCACTCCTGGGCATCCTCTGAGAAAACCGCAACTCAGAAAGAGGCAGCACGGTTCACAACCGCCAGGACGTGGGAGCAGCCAAACTGCCGACAGATGAGCGGATAGAGACGATGCGGTGCGCACACACGGGGCACTGTTCCTCAGCCACTAAAACGGGGGAAACCGGGCCATCGTAGTGATGTGGACGCCAACCGAGGCCCGTCCAGTCAAGGCTATGGTTTCCAGTGGTCGTGTATGGACGTGAGAGTTGGACTATAAAGAAAGCTGAGCACCAAGGCATTGATGCTTTTGAACTGTGGTGTTGGAGAAGACTCTTGAGAGTCCCTTGGATTGCAAGATCCAACCAGTCCATCCTAAAGGAGATCAGTCCTGGGTGTTCATTGGAAGGACTGATGTTGAAGCTGAAACTCCAATATTTGGCCACCTGATGCGAAGAGCTGACTCATTTGAAATGCCCCTGATGTTGGGAAAGATTGAGGGCAGGAGGAGAAGGGGATGACAGAGGATGAGATGGCTGAATGGCATCATCCACTCAGTGGACATGAGTTTGAGTAAACTCCGGGAGTTGGTGATGGACGGGGGAGGCCTGGGGTGCTGCAGTCCATGGGGTCGCAAAGAGTCGGACACGACTGAGCGACTGAACTGAGTGACATGGATGGCCCTGGAGTCTGTCATACAGATTGAAGCAAGTCAGAAACAGAAACACAAAGCTCATATGTTAACACGTATATACGGGATATAGAAAAATGCTACAAATGAACTTATATGCAGGGCAGGAAGGGAGATGCAGGCATAGAGAGTGGACAGGTGAGCGCAGGGGGCAGGGGGCGGGGGGGATGAACCTGGGGAGTAGCTCGGGCGTGTATACCCTGCCTTGTGAAACACAGAGAGCTGGGGGGAAGCTGCTGAGGAGCGCAGGGAGCGGCTCAGGGCTCTGTGATGACCTAGAGCCGCGGGGGTTGGGGGGAGGCTCAAGACAGACGCAACATACGCATGCCTAGAGCTGATTCGCTCCACTGTACAGCAGAAACTAACGTAACATTGTAAAGCAATTCTACTCCAGTGAAAACATAAAATGAAAACCTTTTAAAAATAAAGGGGTAGCGGCACCAAAGCTTGAGAGAGAAGAGGAGAAGAGTCAACCTATATTGTAGTATATTCTTCACTATTTGAGTTTTTGTGTGTAACAGGAAGCCAATAGTCAAATATTAACTGGAGTTTTATCACAGCTCAATAGACTCGGTGGACATAATTTCCAACCAACGATCATCACCAAACATAAACATAGGAAGGGAGAAAAGAAACCTCTCAGTTACTCCTACATTTTACAAAATGGAAATAACATGTTCCTACGTCGGTGCTTTGAAATTCGGTCATTTGAATCATTCAAATTCTAGGTACACATCAGGAGTCTTGTAACAAGCTACTCTCCACACGCGGCCCACAGCAGCTGGAGGACCGACTCGGCCTGCTGCTCTAAGCTTCCAGGCCATTGCTTTGTCACTGGAGAAGCCACAGAGGTCAAGACTAGGATTTCTGCAGTCAGTTGCCAAAACCTATTGGGGTTTGCTACTTGTATAAGGCAATCAAAACATGCTGTTTTATTGAATATTGACAAGTGTTTAAAGTCTTAACTGTAGTAGAAATTATAACTGAATCTCCTAAAACTGGGGCTTTCCAGGTGCCACTAGTGGTAATGAACCCACCTGCCAGTGCAGCAGTCTGAGAGACACGTGTTCAATCCCGGGGTCAGGAAGATCCCCTGGAGGAGGGCATGGCAACCCACTCCAGTATTCTTGCCTGGAAAATCCCATGGACAGAGGAGCCCAGTGGGCTATGGTCCAAAGGATCGCAAAGAGTCGGACACGATTGAAATGACTTAGCACGCACACACCAAAAACTCTTCTTTCCTCTTTAGTTTAGCAATTGTGGCATTTAAGTGGAGATGGCCCCACACTTGACTCTCTTGGCCTGGTTGTTTCTGAAGCCAGGTTACATCCCTGCACTGCCGGGTGTGTGGCTGGGAGGCTCTTCCTCGGATCCCATGCACCACACCTGTATCCTTTCACGCTCCCACTTTATGTGTAACAGTTAGACTCGGGTTTCTATATTTACAGCCAAGAGTCGAAGCCATGTATTCCCCGCCCCACCACCCCCACGTCTCAGCTCCTTGAAGCTAGGTCTCCATTTCAGCCATCTCTGTTATTCTCAGGACCAGTGTATTGCTGGTGTTCAACACTTGCTCCTTGAAAGGAAAGCTGTGGCAAACCTAGACAGTGTATTAAAAAGCAGAGACAGCACCTTGCCGACAAAGTTCCCTACAGTCAAAGCTATGGTTTTTTCAGTAGTCATGTACAGATGTGAGAGTTGGTCCATAAAGAAGGCTGAGGGCCAAAGAATTGATGCTTTCAAATTGTGGTGCTGGAGAAGACTCCTGAGAGTTCCTTGGACAGCAAGGAGATCAAACCAGTCCATCCTGAAGGAAATCAACCCTGAATATTCATTGAAAGAACTGATGCTGAAGCTGAAGCTCCAACACTTTGGTCACCTGATAGGAAGAGCTGCCTCATCGGAAAAGACCCTGATGCTGGGAAAGATTGAGGGCAAAAAAGAGAAGGGAGTGGCAGAGGATGAAACGGTAAAATAGTATCACCAACTCAATGGACATGAATCTGAGCAAACTCTGGGAGATGGTGGAGGACAGGGGAGCCTGGCGTGCTGCAGCGCATGGGGTCGCAAAGAGTCGGACACGACTGAGTGACTGAACAACAACAGTTGGTTTGGTAACAAGTATAAGTTTTAGCAACTTCCTTTTGGCTGCCTTCTTAGCTCAGAGCCAAATTGAAACTGAGTAATAATTTTATATACAAGACATTCCAAGCTTTCACCTCGTCCATGCTTCCTGGAGCCTCGGTATCTTCTCTCTGGAGCAAGTTTCTGGCGCTGCAGCCTCAGCAGGGGACACTGACCTCCACCCTTCACAACCATCTGCATCCCTGCGGATGAACCTAGGCCTGGAGAAGTGAAACAGCTTGCCCGAGATCGAATGTTGACACCGCAGCCCCATCGATGGGCCGCCTGCCTGCAAACCCAGGGCTCTGACAATTTCACTTGCTGGACTTCTCCTTGGATTCCCTGACCCGATGGCCTCCGGTTTTAGAGCTGAAGAACCCTCAGGGGGCGAGCAGGTATTTAAAATTCCTACCCGTCTGCCTCTAGTCGCTTCTGCCAGGTGGGAACAAATCACCCCAAACACCTGCGCAGAGACGAGTGGTCAGATTCTGTGCCAGACTCAAGCCAGATGGCCTTTCCTGCCAACGAAATGAGACCTAGCAGGCCAGGGACTCTCTTGAGGGTCCCAGAGCATCCAAGGTGTGGGATGCATTGTGCTCCTCCCTGACTTGACACCAGGCCATCCTCCAGCCCAGAAAGGTCATTTTTCAAACTATTTATTGATTTATTTTTGGCTGTGCTGGGTCTTCACTAGCTTCTCTAGTCGCCGCGAGTGGGGGCAACTCTCTGGCTGTGGTCCCTGGGCTTCCCGCCCCAGTGACTTCTCCTGCTGTGGAGCGCAGGCTCTAGGGCACTCGGCCTTCAGTACTTGCGGAGTGTGGACTCAGTAGTCGCGGCTCCTGGGCTCTGGAGCACAGGCTCAGTACTTGCGGTGCCCAGGCTGAGTTGTTCCTCGGCATGTGGGAACAACTGAGGATCCAGGATCTCCTCCTGGACCGGAGACTGAACCCACGTCCCCTACATGCGCAGGTGGATGGCCACCCACCGAGCCACCAGGGAAGGCCCCCAGAAAGGTCGTTGGAAGAGCTGGCATTTTGAGGAAGCAGAGGGCAAGGGCAGGGCCTGCGGGGGTGGGTAAGAAAGAGTGAAGGCCACCGCAGCTGGCCTCACGTGGAGAGTGCAATCAGACAGGTCCTGCTAGAGACCAAGGCAGCTGTCACGGGAGAACAGAGCTCACCCCGCAGCCGCTCACGTTGTGTTACAGCCAGGGAGCCCTCAGAGCTCCCTGAAGCTGAGGAACAAGGAGCCGGCCACGTCCACACAGGCCCCCTCAGCCCCTCCCACAGGGACCTGGAGGCCACTCCGCCTCCGTCGCCTGGTGTCCAGACAGCCCTGACCCGGCAGGGAGGGAGGGTTTGCCGAGGGGCTCCTGATGCTCCCAGAGCAGCGGGACAGAGGTGGACAGGCAGCTGTGTGTCTGGGGGAGTGAAGAGGAGCCCTGAAGGGAAGCTCCAGGACTGCGATGGTGTGATGCAAACAGCTGACTCCCTACAAAAGACCCTGATGCTGGGAGAGATTGAGGGCAGGAGGGGAAGGGGGTGACAGAGGATGAGATGGTTGGTTGGCATCATCCACTCAATGGACATGAGTTTGAGCAAGCTCTGGGAGATGGTGAAGGACAGGGAGGCCTGGCGTGCTGCAGGTCATGGTGTTGCAAAGAGCTGGACACGACTTAGCTGCTGAACAACGAACAACAACAGAAAGGGACCCTGGGCTTCCCTGGTGGCTCAGTGGTAAAGAATCTGCCTGCCCGTGCAGGAGACGTAGCTTTCATCCTGGGGTTGGGAAGTTCCCCTGGAGAAGGAAATGGCAACCTACTCCAGTATTCTTGCCTAGAAAATCTCATGGACAGAAGAGCCTGGCAAGCTATGGTTCATGGGGTTGCAAAGAGTCAGACACGACTTAGCAACTGAGCACTCACACAACGAGAGACCCAGGGCCAGGCTAGGGGTGCCCTGGAGGCGCTGCAGAGGCTCAGTTTGGGATTTGGGAGCTCAGATTTGGCTGTTGCAGTTTCTGGGTGGTAAAGCATTTCATGCTGGAATCCTGAAAAGCTACACTCTGATCCCTCAGCCCCAACCAAGCCTTGGAATTCCTCTCAGATAATAGCTGAGACTCCCCGAGACCCAGGGCAGTAGCAGGACCACTGATCTGGGAAGATTTCTTTTTATGGCCAGAGCTGATCACAAGACGTGACACCATGTTTCCGAAGCGCCCTAAGTTCAGAGTTCTGACTTAACTGCATGTGAGCTGCATGTGAAATCACTGCAGTTGTCGCTGTAGTTGTTTAGGCCTTCAGTCATGTCTGACTCTTCGCAACCCCATGGACTGTCGCCCACAAGGCTCTTCTGCCCACGGCATTTCCCAGGTAGGAATACTGGAGTGAGTT
This sequence comes from Capricornis sumatraensis, assembly GCF_032405125.1. NCBI lineage: Eukaryota > Metazoa > Chordata > Mammalia > Artiodactyla > Bovidae > Capricornis > Capricornis sumatraensis. Next base: position 108,226,154 of record NC_091076.1, on the reverse strand, counting down.
CCCGTTTCCTTCTCCAGGGGATCTTCCCGACCCAGGGATTAAGCTCATGGTCTCCTGCATTTGCAGACGGGTTCTTTAACACTCAGCCCCCGGGGGAAGCCCTGGTGCATTCCTGCAATCGCAAATGTTGTCAAAACTGTGCTTTTGTTCAATGTCAGTGTTTTCAAAATACTAGACTGTTACCACCTTGAATTTGCATATATTTTTAAATTCAAGAAAAGGGTGTGTCTGGGGAGGGAGGTAGGAGTGGGAATTCAGGAGGAACGGGGCACATGTATGCCTATGGTCGATTCATGTTGATGCATGGCACAAACTGTGACAATACTGTAATTATCCACCAATTAAAATTTAATAAATAAAATATAAAATCTAATAAAAACAACAATAAAAAGGGTGATTGAACCCCTACTCTGAGAGTCTTTGTTTTTCATTTGAACTTGAACATCCTTTTTGAATGAATGAGTGAAGAATGAATGAAGAAATGACATGGACCCCTCAGATCAAGACTTTCTCTCCATCCAAGTAACTCTTGCCCATTGACATCAAAATATTATCAAATCCCGCTTCCCTTCCCAAGTTTCATTGTACAATGTCAGCTCCACTCTTGGAATGAATGAAACTTTCACATTCATGTTGGAAGACGGCAGGAAAAGCCATTGAAAACGACTGCTACACTTAATAACTGGACAGGAGAGCAGAGGCCTGACATGATTGGCCAGAGGCTGGGAATGGGATGGGACCAGGGGAGCAAGGATGCGCGAACCTGAGAATAAAAGTGGATAACAGACCTGAGTGAGATGTGATTGTCGTGATCATTTTGTGGCTTTGGTGGAAAGAGCAAAGGGCAAGACAGTGCGGTGTAGTTGAAAGAATGTCTGGATTCCAACTCGACTACTTACTGAATGCGAGACCTCAATTTATGGGGCTTCCCTGGTGGTCCAGATGGTAAAAAGTCCACCTGCAGTGCAGAATACCTGGGTTCGATCCCTGGGTCGGGAAGATCCCCTGGAGGAGGAAATGGGAACCCACTCCAGTATCCTTGCCTGGAGAATCCCACGGACAGAGGAGCCTGGGGGTGGCTAATAGGCTACAAGGTCTTAAAGAGTCAGACACGACTGAACACATAGACACACGTACATACACACGTGGAGCCTGGCACAAGGAGACACTCAGTGGATGGTAATACTCCGGGGAGAACAGAATGAGAGCTCGGGAAGAGGCTGGAGAGACCAATGGACCAGCAGATCCATGTTGGGGTGTACTCAGGGATAAGACATGTGGCTGTAACCCCAGCAGTGACTGCTCCAAGGGTAAGACCGCTGCCTAAAAGGCTAGAGTGATGAATTATGACATTTAAGCCCGTAAGAGAAACAGAGGAAATATCTATTAACTCAGAAGAAAGAGAAAGTGGGAGAGTGCCCAGGAAGGGAAGAGGGTGTTGTCGATGGCCTCGAGGGGGCTGGCGTAGCCCTAGAAGGGCCCCTCTGACGACCACCGTGGCCACGGGGGCCAGGACAGTCCAGGCGCAAACGGTGAAGCACTCTGCCTCTGTGCTTGCCATCACTGCCTTCCTGATCTGGGCTTGCCCTAACTCCTGATTTCACTCTCATTCCTAGACACCAGCAATTTCACACTGTCCCTCCTCTCCTTGATAAACAAAGCCTTCTCTGCAGAAGTTCATTCCTTCATCTATGCCAAAACATGTTAACAGGTGACAATTGAAAATAGAAACCCACAGTTATTTGCATTGTAAAATTAATGAAATGAGAATTGACTGGGCAAACGTATTGGGGACTCTGGTTTGTCCTTAGCACTGAGACAGACACCAAAGAGAAGAGAGAAATTCTTCATTCCTGTCTTAATAACATGACATAGAGAAAAGGGAAGGCTTCTACACTATTGCTGGGAATGTAAACTGGTGCAGCCACTATGGAAAACAGTATGGAAGTTTCTCAAAAAACTAAACATAGAGCTACCATACAATCCTGCAATCCCACTCCTGGGTGTATATCTGCAAAAACCCTACTTGGAAAAGATACAAGCACCTCCATGTTCATCACAGCACTGCTTACAATAGCCAAGACACGGAAGCAACTTAAATGTCTTCAACCAATGAATTATGAAGAAGATATGGTACATACACACCACGGGATATTTACTGAGTCTTTTCAGTTCTGACTCTTTGCAACCCCATGGACTGCAGCCCACCAGGCTCCTCTGTCCATGGGATTCTCCAGGCAAGAATACTGGAGTCAGTTGCCATGCCCTTCTCCAGGGGATCTTCCCAGCCAAGGGATCGAATGCCGCATTGGCAGGTGGGTTCCTTACCACTAGCGCCACCTGGGAAATTCCAGTGGAGTATTGCTGCTGCTGCTGCTAAGTCGCTTCAGTCGTGTCCGATTCTGTGCGACCCCATAGACACCAGCCCACATGACTCAGCCATAAAAAAAGATGGAAATGGTGCCATTTGCAGCAAGAGGGATGGACCTAGAGATGGTCATACTAAGTGAAGTAAGTCAGACTGAGACAGACAAATAACATGTCATTTGATATCACGACATATATGATATCATGTTATTTGATATCATAAAATACCATAACATATGACAGCATATGATATCACTTATATGTGAAACCTAAAAAAACGATACAAACGAACTTATTCTCAAAACAAAAACAGACTCACAGATTTGCAAAGCTATTATGGTTACTGGGGAAATTATTTATGGTTAAAGGGGAAAGTGGGGGGAGGAATCAGTCAGGAGTTTGGAGTTAGCAAATACACATTCCTATATATAAAACAGATGAACACTAAGGACCTTCTATACAGCACAGGACACTGTATTCAATATCTAGAAATAATGTATAGTGGAAAGGAATCTGAAAAAAAATTATCTGTGGATCACTGTGTTTTATGCCAGAAGCTAGCACAACATTGTAAATCAACTAGGCTTCAGCAAGAAAAAAAAATTAATAAAAATATGCACTCCTCTCACAAGATTTATCACGTGCTTGATTCTTTAAGTTCTGTGCATGTTCTGGTGATAGTTACAACCCAAACTGGAAAATATCCAAAAGACAGTCCACAGCAGAGTGGAAAAATAAATTGTGGGGTTTTTCACACAATGAACTATTTCACCACCACAGGAATAAACCCTCTCCAACTTGATGCAACCATCAGACCAAAGGTCAAGTAAAAGGAGCCGCAAAATCACACATAACTGTGGATTTCATCTGTTGTTGCTGTTCAGTTGCCAAGTCATGTCTGACTCTATGCGACCCGGTGGACTGCACCACGTCAGGCCTTCCTGTCCTTCACTATCTCCTGGAGTTTACTGAAACTCAAGATGCCACTGATGTCTCTGATGCCATCCAACCATCTCATCCCCTGTCGCCCCCTTCTCCTGCCTTCAATCTTTCCCAGCATCAGGGTCTTTTCCAATGAGTTGGCTCTTCAATGAAAGATAGAGAAAACTATATGAGAGGTCAGAGGTGGGGGAAAAAAAAGAGTCCTTTCAATTGAGAGAATGGGAAAGCCACAATCTGAGCTGGCTCAAGAAGACCTGGGATGTAATTACATAAGAATCGACAGGAGGAAGAGAGGTTCCGGAAGAAGCCACAGAAGGGCAAACAGCAGAAAGAAAGGATGCTCTTTTAGGCGCTGGGTACCAGAGAAAGCAGAGAGAGCCCAGCATGCCCAGGTGGGAAGTTTGGAATAGGTAAAGGGCGGGAGGCCGCGCAGGTGTGGGCGGGGTGGGGTGGGGTGGGGAGGGGGGCGGCTGAGAGCTAGGGCTACAGGGGCCTCGGAGGAGCCACAGGCCTCTGAGCTGAGAGAAGAGGCAGGTCCTGAGGAATGTGCCCCGCTTTCTTGGCTCCTTGGGGACTTCAGGCTTTCTAACGAGAGAGAGAGAAAGAGAGACGCGTCCGCCAGCCAGCAGATGTGGTCCATGAATAAACATCCCTGCAGGGCCGGGAGGGGGTGGGCGGGGGAATAATAAAGACGAGGAAGGTGGTGGCCTGCCCCTCGGGGTCCCCTCCCTTCCCCAGGGCGCCAGACACGCTCGCGGGCCCGAAGGGGCGGGCTCAGACGGCCTCGCTCGGGGCCGGGTCGGAGCGCATTAATCCGGATGGATTTGGCCATCTCTTGACACAGCCAATCAGTTCGAGGGAGGGGAACGGCAGGAACGCCTCTCCTTTCACGCCACAAAAGGATTTTCGTCCCTTGAGAGCACAATGAAAAAAAAAAAAAAAAAAAAGCCAATCAAGGCAGGATCAGCTGTGGGCTGGTCGCTGCGGCGCTGTCTCTCCCAGAGGGGGGTGGGGGGGACGTAGTGGTCCGTGTGGGAAACCCACAGCCTCGGCTTCTCACACATTGTCCTCCTTCTCTTCAACGGCACCCCCTCCCCGGCAGCCCGGACCCTCCCCTCTCCCCTCCCCAAAGCCGTTAATGCCACAAAAGATACTTTCCCCATTGTGCCCGGGACAGCTGAGAGATCCCGGGTTAGCCCGGCGCAGCGCAGCATCCTCTCCAGGGAGAAGGGGCTGGGACCGTCCAAATGGAGACCAGGATGCTTATCATACAAAGGAATTCAAGCCTCTCGGGCCCTCTCCTGCTAATCTAGGACGGTGGGGGGTTAAATACGGTTACATTTTCATTAGGCGCTAACAGCAAAAGGGCAGCTTGGCAGGCAGCAGGGACTACACATTGTTATTCAGAAAGTTCCTCCGGCGGCGGAAGGTCAGGGCAGGTGGGGAGGGGAGGGGGCGGCCAGCCTGAGAGCTTGGTCCAGGACGCTCTGGGAGTGGTGGAGCCTGTGACGGTGCGCTGCTGGCCCAGGAGCTCCATCAATGGGGAAAGGCATGTTTGCTCCCAGGAAAACAAACCGGAATTGTGGGGGAGGGGAAGGGCCAGTGGGTGGCTGGGGACAGACTAAGGACACTTTCTGGGGGCGGGGTCCCCACCACCAGTTCCACTCTGGGGCTTTGCCAGGGAAGGTGGAAGATTCTAGTGCTTATCTGGGAGGCGGTGTGGAGCAGGGGAGAGTTTGGGGGTCGGGGAGGAACGAAGGTGAATCCCGGTTCAGCAGCTGTCTCTCTGGAGCCCCCATGTGACTCTGAGCCTCGGTTTCTTATTCGTGCCAAGTGGAGATAAAACCCACCTCCTCAGACCCTACAGAGTCCTCAGTGAGCTTCAAGTGCCAGGTACAAATGAGGGGCTCAAAAAAGGGAAAGCCTTTCTCCTCTCCCCCCGCAGCCCCACTCCCAGCAACGGACCGCTAAAGAGACATTTGAAAAGGCCAAAGGAAAGACTGCAGGCTTTGATGCAGTGAGGGAGTGTCCCTTCTCCTGCTTTCTGCATGTACATGTATGCACATTCAGTCGTGTCCGACTCTTTTGTCACCCCATGGACTGCAGCCCACCAGGCTCCTCTGTCCATGGGATTTCCCAGGCAAGAATTGGAGGGGGTGGCCATGCCCTCCTCCAGGGGATCTTCCCGACCCAGGGATCGAACCTGCATCTCCTGCATTGACAGGTGGATTCTCTACCGCTGAGCCCCCAGGGAAGCCCTGTCTTCTCTGCAGTTTCCTTCAGACCTCCATCCGGACCTCAGCTTGGTCACGATGTCCTCTTTCTTAGACTTCACTCCGTTCAGACATTACAGTCTCCCAAACCCTGAAAACCTGTGCATAAATCAATCAACAGATATGTGAGCTATTTTCTGCTTTGCATTGCTCCGTGCGCATTTATAAACACACTGATGATGACGTCATTGTGGGACGATGCTGTACAGGATGGACTCCCCGGGATGCAGGAGGGTCTACAGGGGAGACAAGGAAGTGAACTTTCGCAGCCTGCGCACGTGTAGACCTGTTGCTCTTTTCATTCAGGTCGTGTGTTCCCGCCGTTCCTCAGCGTACCTGGGATTCCCAGAAACTCAGGGTGGAATTGAAAGTCAAGGTGGATAAAGAGCGGCCACAACAAAGATACGAATGATTCTTTCCATGTAGCAAATGACAAGACCAAGTGCGAACTTAGCCATGGCCAAATCTGTATTGATACTGACTTTTTGGACCCAGAGGGGTCAGGGCGGCCTCTTGCCGCTAGTGGTGATGTCACTGCCTGCCACTCCCACTTTCTCTTGGGTACAGACCTCTGCATACAGTGGTCCTCGATCCTCACAGAATTGCTGAGTGCTTCTGATGAGATTTCAGGCTCCCTAAGACTGGTTTTCGACCAGAAAGAAGTGCCAGGTCAGGCTAATTGTGCTCAAGAGTTCCAAGGGTTACGTAGCATGTCTCTCCATGCATTTGGGAGCATTTGGGAGGTATGGGGATGAGGGGAGGGAAGGCAGCTGTTTCTTAAACTGGCTAAGAGTGTCTTGGTTGGTGCTAAGATTTGTGTTACGGTGACCGAGTTTCTCCAGTCATTTCTACTTCATAGTTTGAAGCAGAAATTCAAATTCGAATTTGTAGAAATTTGAAAGTAGTTAGAGAGTCACAGAGCATCCTAGAAATAATGCAGTTATCTGCAGGACCTCTGGGATGAGAGAAAGGGTTATTTTCCAATTCAGGTAGCATTCAGGAAACCTTTTCACAGCAAATTCATAACCAAGGGTCTGACGCATAAAATCTTTAATAAGCTGCCTCTTGAAAGTGAAATTTATTCAGTTGTGTCTGATTCTTTGTGAGTCCATGGACTGTAGCCCACCAGGCTCCTTTGTCCATGGGATTCTCCAGGCAAGAATACTGGAGTGAGTGGCCATTCCCTCCTCCAGGGGATTTCCCAACCCAGGGATTGAACCTGAGTCCCCTGCATGGCAGGCAGATTCTTTACCTTCTAATCCACCAAGGAAGCCCCTCTTACCTCCATCAAATATCACGTGATTTTCGATCGCTCAGTGACTGTCAAAGTCCACACCAAAGAATTCGGAGGACAGGCTTCCCAGTGGAGGGGGCCCAGGTTCTGTCCCTGGCCAGGGACCTAGATACCTCATGCTGCAACTAAAGGTCCCGCGTGCTGCAGTGAAGTCCCAGCACAGCCAAATAAGTCAAATAAATAAATATTTTTTTAAAAAAAAAGAATTTGGAGTAAGTTAGGCACCAGGAGAAAGTAAAGTTTCCAACTTAAACTTGGACTTTTTCCCCCTTTTGAAAGAAGAGAAAATGCCTCACCCAACTGGTTAATAAAATTAGAATTCCAGATCTTTCCAGGTGCGTAGATAGATCCCTTCAGAGGAAACTGCTCCCCTGAAGCCAACAGTGCTCAGAAATTACAACCGGTTTCAGCAATTAAGAGAAGTAAAACATTAAAAAGCGTGAGGCAAAGTCCATTTGCATGCTAATGGCCCCTTCTGTAGGGCTGGGAAGCTGTGTTTTACAACAAAGCAGATAACTTTCCCACTAGAGCAATATTAACCCCTGGGTTCTCACTCCAGCTTCTTGGACCCACTCTTAATGTCTGGGATTCTTCTGGCCCCGGGTGGGCAAGATATGGGTTAACTCTGCGTATCAATCCATCCACTATGGCCTAATTCTCTCTGGCTTGGGTAGGAGAAGAAAGAGGAAGAGAATTAGAAGTTCTGAATGTGTTTGGGAGGAGAGAGAGGAAGATAGAAAGATGCACCAGGGATGGGAAAAAACACTTCCATAGAAAGCACGCTGGAACGGCCGGGCGCAGGCGGGACGTGGACTTAAGTCCATCTTCCCTCCCCCTGGCGATGTGACGTCAGACACCACAGTACTTAAATTCTCGGGGACTCAGTTTGTTCATGGAGTGGGGTGGAATGAGGATTCGACGCGGTAATGAAGGTAACTCTCCGCCGATGGTGACTATCGTGGTTATGGTTACGGGCTGGCAGGTGGCATTTGTGGTGTTTCAAGAGGAACATTACAAAGACATTTTGGGTACAACCCTGTGAAAAAGTACTGTGGCTTTCCTGAAGATGAGAAGCAGTTCTTGCTGCCTCATACAGAGTGTATGAACCTTAGAATAAGGGCAGATATTGAATAAAGACTACTTTTCTTTCTTTCCAAAGTGGAAACCAAAAAGGTCTCTGATTCCATCAAAGATGGCAGCCCTCAAGACTATACCATCCGCCTCCAGGAATCAGGAGAATCAGGATGGTGGAGTTCAAGGATATGCGCTCATCTCCTGCGTGAACACCAAAATCGCAACTAGCTGCGGAACAACTCCTGACAGGAGGGTGTTGGAACACACCGAGAAAAGAGACCCCATGTCAAGGACAAAGGAAAAGCCGCAGTGAGATGGTAGGAGGGGTGCAATCGCATTAAAATCAAACCCCGTACCCGCCAGAGATTCTCGGAGGGCACAACAAGACCTCATGTGCACCAGGACCAAGGGAAAGAAGTGATCCCCCCCAAAAAAGAGACAGAGTCAGACCTGCCTGTAAGTGTTTGACGGTCTCCTGCGGAGGCATGGGTCAGCAATGGCCCGCCGTGGGGACAGGGGCATTGGCAGCAGCAACTGCTATTAGAAGACATTATAGCGCCTAGGGCTTGGGTTTGGGAGATGGATGGATCTGGATTTGAGATCCACTTGCTTGGAAACTGCCCGGCTGTGTTCCTTTGAATAAACATCTTAACCTCTCCGTGCTCCAGTTTCCCACTGTAATGAGGATGATAAAAATCTCACCCATTCTATGTAGAGGTTCTGCAAGTCAGCACTCAATGTGCCCTTTATTAAGGGCTAGTTCTTGCTTCTCTCTTAAAAATACATTTTTCCCCCTTGCCTTTCCCCATGACACAATGAGGAAGCAATGCCCAAAGGGTATCCTGTCTTAGATTCCAAGCTAATTCACTGAAATCAAGTTTTGTTTTGTTTTTTTTTTAAAAAGAGGGAAGAGCAGTTTCTGTTCACCCACCAGCATCCTCGTCACTCCCCATGGTCACTCCCACTGCTGATGGGAAAGAGAGGCCGCCGGAAGGAAGGGAAAGCTCATCAAGGGCTGGAAAATATTAATCTGGGAGCTCACGGATGGGCAGTGATGTGCGGCCCCGACAGTGGGCACCGCCTTCACTTTCAGGCTGCCTGTGGGCTGAGCCAGCCCGCCGCCCTGCCCTGGCGCTGGGGGCACTCGGCATGACACGCCAGGTGTCCCCAGTTCGACGTCCACTTCCAGACTGATCTCCAAGACAGGGCTGGGGAAGCGGGTAGAGAGATAGAGCGTGGACTAGCGGACAAGAGAGCTCTGACTCCACCAACAACCCTTTGAAAAGGCCGCATTTTCGCCCCTTCAAGGACGGTTTTCAACCATGACTGTAAATTAAAATCACAGAGGAAGCTTTAAAAAATAATGCTAAGGCACTGCCCCCATGGGTTACAAGTCAGTTTTTCTAGGAGTGAACCTTGAATGTGGGTATTCTTTAAACTTTCTAATAAGACTAAATTCATTCAATATCCTAGTAAAATTTTGATTATAAGTATCCAAAAGTATGTGAAAAGCAAGAAAAGGATTTGCAGATTTCTAATATATTACAAAGTGTGTGACTATATACAGTACATCTTACAGGCAAAGAGAAGTGGAAGGGAAGAAAGAAGGCTGTAGTTGAGGTCTGCTGCTGCTGCTGCTAAGTCACTTCAGTTGTGTCCGACTCTGTGCGACCCCATAGACGGCAGCCCACCAGGCTCCCCCGTCCCTGGGATTCTCCAGGCAAGGACACTGGAGTGGGTTGCCATTTCCTTCTCCAATGCATGAAAGTGAAAAGTGAAAGTGAAGTCGCTCAGTCGTGTCCGACTCTTCGCGACCCCATGGACTGCAGCCCACCAGGCTCCTCTGCCCATGGGATTTCCCAGGCAAGAGTACTGGAGTGGGGTGCCATTGCCTTCTCCAGTTGAGGTCTAGTAATAAATAAATCAATACAGAAGTAGAGGTGATCCATGTCATAGTATATTCTACCATCAATACTGCTTCCAGAATGCACACACGGAAAAGGCCATTTCACAATAACTCAGTGGGATGATGGTAATGGCTCAGGTTCTTGTGACATACCACAAAGCCTGCGGGAGAGCCGACCTAACTCACTGTAGTTCTTCCCAAAGGAAGAAATAGAAAAGTTTAGAACAACTGTGGAACTACAGGGTGCCCATAAACAGTGGCTCACTCCTCATCAACTGCTCTGCAGTGATTCTGAGGCGTAGCCAGGCTTGAGAACCATCGTCCTGCTTGGAAAATCCACCAGAAGCACCCCCACCATCCTCTTCCTTTCCAGGGTGTGTGTGATCTGTGGCAGCGCTGCTCGCTCTCGGCTGATGGTGGGGTTGCCTGGAGGGCTTTTTAAAAATGAGGACGTCTGATAGGAGCGCTCCTATGCCCACTGAAGCACTGTTTACAATAACCAGGACATGGAAGCAACCTGAGTGTCCATTGACAGAGGGGTGGATAAAGACGATGTGGGGCCTGGATACAGTGGGATATTTGATGCTATTGTTTCGTTGCTAAGTCGTGTCTTACTCTTACAACACCACGGACTGTAGCCCGCCAGGCTCCTCTGTCCATGGGATTTCCCAGGCAGGAATAGTGGAGTGGGTTGCCATTTCCTTCTCCAGGGGACTTTCCACACCCAGAGACTGAACCCGAGTCTCCTACATTGGCAGGAGGATTCTTTACCACTGAGCCACCAGGGAAGCCCCACAATAGAATATTATTTAGCCATAAAAAAGAACGAATTAATGCCATTTGCAACAACACAGATGAGCCTACAGATTGTCATACTGATTGAAAAAAGCCAGACAGAGAAAGACAGATATGATACGATATCACTTATATGTGGAATCGTAAACAATGGTACAAATGAAGTTATTCACAAAATAGGAATAGAGACACAAACGTAGAAAGTAAACTTAATGTCATGGGAAGGAGAGGGGGAGGGATAAATTGGGAGATAGAGACTGACATATACACACTGCTATATATAAAATAAATAATTAGCAGGGAGCTATTGTATCACACAGGGAATTCTACCCAGTACTGAGTAATGACCTCTATGGGAATAGAAACTAAAAAAGAGTGGATGTATGTGTAACTGATTCATTTTACCATACAACAGAAACTAACACACCGGTGTAAATCTGCTGTACTCCAGTAAAATTTTTAAATTAAACACAAATAAAAATGAGAATGCCTGGAACTCACTCTCAGAATTCCTGATTTAACTGGCTTACAGTGGGGCTGCAGGATCAAAGATGCTGCCACAAACTTGTAATCCCATGTATACATGGAATCGTTCTCTGCAGCAGAATTTGTGATAACATTGTCGTGTCAGACATGGCAATGTAAAAGTTATCTATGAGAGTCATGAAGTAAACTCTGGTCCAACCTCAACCTAGAATGTTATACATCTGTTCAAATAGAGTGAGAAACGTCTCTCTGCACTGACATGGAAAGACGGTTAGGATATCTAGAAAGTCAGAACAGTATCGACAGGATACTATTGTTTGTGTAAGAAAAGGGGAAGAAAGCAAAAAAATGTACTTTTAAACTGCTTGTAGTTGCGTAAAGAAACACTGGGAAAGCATACAAGAAAATAGTAATTTTTTAAATGTTTGGTCATGCTACATAGCATGTGGGATCTTAGTTCCCAGCCCAGGAATCGAACCCATGGCCCCTGCATTGCCAGCAGGGAATCTTAGCCCCTGGACCTTCAGGGAAATCCTGTACAAGAAAATAATAAAAGTGATGACTCTGGGGACAGTAGGTGACAGAATGTTTGGTATATGGATGGAGCGGTAACTTTTTGGAGTGTCTTGACAGGTAAATCACCTCTTTTCAAGAATAAAGGTCTTTAAAACTTCCTCAAATGATTCTAATGAGTTGTCAGGTTTGAAGACATTTGTCTAGAGCAGAAGTCAGCAAACTCTCACCGATGGACCAAACCCAGCCTGCTTCCTTAAATTAAAAAAAAATTTTTATTTTAAAATAATTTTAAATTGTCAAACTTATTGACACTCCAGCTCAGAAATTCCCCAAGTATTCTACACTCGGTTTCCTCTAATTTTTTCCTGTTAAGCTTTTAGTGTGTATTGGGGTGTAGCCAGTTAACAATGTTGACAGTTTCAGGTGAGCGCCAAAGGGACTCGGCCGTATGGTTTCTCCTTTCGCTAATAGCTTTTGTTAGTGTGGTATACACTTGTCACAACTAATGAACAAATATTGATAAATACTTATTAATTAAATTATTGATTAATTATTAATTGAAGGCTAGACTTTGTATTTCCTCTTTGCCCTAATCCCTTTTTCTGTTTCAGTAGCCCATCCAGGGTCTCACATTTCCTTAAGTCACCACCTTTCCTTAGACCCCTGTTGGCTACGATAATTCCTCAGGCTGACTTTTTGCATTTTTGATGACCTAGACCATTTTCATGGCGTCACCAACTTCATGGACATCAGTTCAGTTCAGTCGCTCAGTTGTGTCCAACTCTTCGCGACCCCATGAATCGCAGCACACCAGGCCTCCCTGTCCACCACCAACTGCCTGAGTTTATGCAAACTCATGTCCATCGAGTCGGTGATGCCATCCAGCCCTCATCCTCTGGACATAAGTTTGAGCAAATTCCGGGAGACAGTGAAGGACAGGGGAACCCGGCATGCTGCAGTCCATGGGGTCGCAAAAAGTCGGACGCAACTTGGCACACACGTGTCCAATGTTGCCGATTCCAAGGACCAGTGCTAATTCAGCCTGCCTTCCGGTTTGGAGCAGCAGCAGAGTCCAGCCGCGTCAGCCTAGCTGGTGTGTTTTCTCCAGCGTGGACAGCAGGTAGGCACCATAGAAGCCTTCCCAGCACAGCTCAGCGCAAGGCCAGTGGACCTGCTTGAATTCTAAAGGTCTGTGACCCCAACTCATTCCCTCATGACCTCTCTCAAACCTGCCACCCATTCCCAGCTCTACACTGTCTTACCACACCCGTGAGCTTCCAGTGTCTTCCAGTCAAAAAGAGACCTACTTCCAGCGATTAAGCAAGAGAGGGGGAGATGGAAATGGGTGGGCTCCCTGAAAGAATAAATGGCAATTCCTGCACTATTTTCCTTCAGCAGAAGCTAAGCACTCACCCGCCAATGTCTCTGATCCTTTCTGAAGCGCAGGCTGCAGTGCGTAACGGCTCAGTGGATCAACTGTGCTGTGGATGAGCAGGGATTACGATCCAACCCCCGGGATACTAAGGCTGACGTCCAATCAGCCATCCATGTGCTCATCTTGTAATTCAAATAAGATGGTTGACAAATAAGAGCCCAGGGCCCAGAACCAGAGCAGCAGAGGCTCTGAAACGCGTCCTCCCTGTGCTGTGCTCCCTGTGGGCAGAGGCCTTCTGTCGCTTGCTCTCCACCATCTCCACACCATCTGAACCTCGGATGCCCGGCCACTTTTTCATGCTGCACAAACAACTTGGACCAGCTTGGTTGCAACAGAGAACTGGGGTGCAGGAGGGGCGTGGCGAGGAGTGAAGTTGAGCAGCCATGGAGCTCAGAGCATCACTCCGTCGGGACCGGAGAGGACCAGCCTACAGGTGCATTAAAGATGGTCAGGCTTAGATGATTCCGCGCAGGGAGGAAGGACCTTGAGCCATTTCAGAGCAGGCGTTTCATTCTCCAACTCAAGACTGTAATCTCTAAACATCAACTTGTGAAACTCTCAGACATCACAGATACAGATTCCTGCTCTGGGAACTCTGAGAGAGGAAGCGTTATTATTATTTCTGTTGCTGCTGGGGGTGTGTTATGACTTCTGTCACTACTGCTACTGTTTCCTTCTCTGACTCGCTTTTCCCTTCAGCATCCATTTCTCCTTGGAAAGCTGCTCAGGGGATCATAAAGAAAGAGCTACCAGCATTCTTTCCCTACCCCCTAAGTGGGTTTAAAGAAATATGTATGAATCTATAGAGAGAGACAGATCGCAGCCCCGAGACTGGACCAAGCTACTGCAGCTGCGAAGTTATAAGCCCATAAATAAAGTTTATGGTTAAACTGGCCTGACCTGGCTTTGCCCCTAGGTACAGAAGCAGTATCTTGTCATTAGTATGCAGGACACAGCAGCCTAAAGGCTGCCCATTTGTTCTCAAGCCACTCGGCTCTATAAATCTTTAGGCCCAGGGTGGAGTGGGGAGGGGGGAACCACAGTGAGAGACAGACAGAGAAGGGTCAGGGGAGAGAGGAGGGGCTGCTAGCAGAGTTTCTAGGCTGAAGCCCACAGGCTCTTCGGTGGCGGGGAAAGCCACACGGCGTAGAACATGAAGTCTTCCGCTTCTCCAGTGATAGGCGGGAAAGTAGGAGGCTGTGGGAAAGAGTATCTCATTCATAAAATACTTCTGAACTCTTTTTGCTTAAAAAGCAAGTTCCAAATGATTTGTTCTAGGATCTTGCTGCAACCAAGACCCCTGCTTTTTGTGGTTGGTAATTTTTTCTTTGTTTGTTGTGGGAGGGGGGGTTCCCCCACTTTAAACAGAGCGTTGGATTCAGCTTAGCCCCATCACATGGAGTGGGGAGTTGCTGAAAGAAGCTGATGGGGGCATCTGCAGTGCCCCCATCCTTGGCAGGCAGGCAGGCCGCTGAGTGTGAGGGCCCAGCTCTTTGGCATCTATGCTGAGCTGTCCGTGAAAGTAAAGACGGACAGGCAAGCACAAAGGCAGACCTTGAAAACCGCTCTGCACTAGGAGTTACTGAGAACTGACTTCGTTTGCTGAAGACAAGGTTATTCCTTCGCTTGGGTGACTTTCCACCCATGTTCTCCTGTTCCAAGGACCTAGGATTTATAAAGACAGTCTACTGCCTGGGGCCTCTGCTGGGGGAGGAGAGAAACGGGCTCCAGGGGAGGGCAGGCCTACCATTGCTGCCCCTTCAGGCTTTTGCCTTTCTCATCAGGTGGCAGCAAGGTGCCCTCTCTCCTTCAGCCTGCCTCCTGGGGAGGAGTGGACGGGTCCCTTGGAGCAGGGCTGCTGGGCGGAGAGGCAGGGACCTGGAGCTGAGGGCCCCGCCCCACACGGTGTAGACGGCCCACCCTCAACACCCGCCTGTGCATGAGAGATGGTCAGAATGAAGCTGGGGCAGCCTGGGAGGCAGAGCGGAGGCAGGGTCCTGGGCTTCTCGGTGGAGGAGCTGGGGGATCAGACCAGGCTGCTGGCCAGTCTTCAGCGGTCCTGCTGGAGGCCCGAGGGCTTGTATTTGATCTCAAGCCTGTACATTAAAATGAGTTTGGCTCTTGCTTTATTCTTGAGTTTCTCAGTTGCAGAACTCTTTACATTTGCGCGCGTGCTCAAGAACCCACCCATGTCCAACTCTTTGTGACCCCGTGGACTGTAGCCCACCAGGCTCCTCTGTCCATGGGATTTCCCAGGCAAGAATACTAGAGTGGGCTGCCGTGTCCTTCTCCAGGGGGTCTTCCTGATCCTGGGATCGAACCCACATCTTCGGCGTCTCCTACATTGGCAGGCAGGTTCTTTACCGCTGCACTACCTGGGAAGACCCACTCTTTACATTTGTGAATGGATAATTCTTGCCTGTGTGTGTGCGTGTGTGTGCACATTTGCAAAGTGTCTGGCAGCACCCTTGGCTCTCACCCATGAGACATGAACAGCATCCCCCGAACAGTTGGGACAACCAGACAGAGTCTGCCAAATGTCCCCCGGGAACAGGATCCTCCCCAGCTCAGAACCCCTGCCCTACACCCTTCTCCCTTTCGCCCCCTCTGGTCACTGCCATCAGCTTGACTGTGCTGGCCTTCTTAGACAGGCAGGAGGGGCGGGCGGGGGGCAGAGACACAGAAAGGGAAGAAAAACAGAAGGATGCCCGGTTCCTTCTTGGGGAGTTTATGCCCCCAAAGCATTTTTAAGCTCATCCCTAGGACAAAGACCAACAAGATACCAGCAAAATGGCTCTTCAGGTGGGGCTGTCAGATTTATTAACAAAGACGACCGAGAACACATTTTTTTTGTATTAGTGTGTCTTGTGTAGTATTCCCGACATACGGATACTAAAAAGTTACTGGTGGTTGATCTGGAATTCAGATTTACCTGGACCTCCCATATTTTTCTGGCAATACGGTCTTCAGGTAGAAGTAATAGCATTGGGGAAAACCCGAGAGGGAACAGATGTTCGCCTGATGCAGAAATATGCCATTCTCTTAGAGCAGGATTTGACCTGAAATCAAAAAAAGCAGACCTCTCCTTAATCTCACTTAATCAGGCTCGACTGAAAGAGCAGAGCCTGTCTGAGTGACGCTCTAGATTTCTCCTCTGCCGCCCATGGGTGGTCTTACCCGCACACCCGCCCTGGAGCATCTTTCTCTGGGCTCAGCTGCTAGAGGAGACAGGATCATGGGTGGGCGAGTCTCGGCAGGGCTTTATCTGGATGGGGGAGACGGGGCTGCATCATAAATCCACAAGGAACACGCGCGTTTGCTGCTGGAGCTGGAGGAGCAGGGCGAAACCCTCACTGGCCTTTTTGCCTGTCATCAATCTTGCTTCCGCTTTGAAGGAGAGAGCGCATTACTCACGGCCTGACAAAGTGAGAGAGGGAAGGCGAGGCTGGGGGAGAAGAGGAGAGACCTAGGGAGGCGGGTGAACCATCTGGGGACCTGGGGCAGGGGGCGGCGAGCAGAGAGGGACAGCCAGGGCAGGAAGGGATGATGGGCCAGGTGGCCAGGGTCTGCAGCAAGCATGAGGCTGACCGAGAAGCAGGCCCAGAAACTCTGGCGTATCTGAGATAAGGGGAGACCTCTGCAGAGGAAGGAGGGACACAGACAGGGGCCGCCACCCGCTCAGAGCACACGGGACTTAGACAGGCCCTTCCGGGCCATCAGCCTGCAGAAACGCGACGGCGGGAGTCGGGCCGTGGTCTGGTCTGGCCTGCCTGGCGCTGGTCACTTGCTGTTTTTTCACTGGCGTACAATTGCTTTGTAGTGCTGTGCTGGTTTCTCTGTACAGCACACTGAGTCAGCTGCATGTGTGCGTATCTATCCCTTCTCTCGGGTCTCCCTCCCACCCAGCCCCCCTGCCCACCCCCCAGATCACCACAGAACGCCAAGCTGAGCTCCCGGTGCGGTGCTACATGGCAGCTTCCCACGACCCATCTGTTTCACACATGGTAGTGTACCTATGGGGCTGTCCTGGTAGCTCAGCTGGTATAGAATCCACCTGCAACGCAGGAGACCCCAGTTCGATTCCTGGGTCAGGAAGATCCCCTAGAGAAGGGATAGGCTACCCACTCCAGTACTCTTGGGCTTCCCTGGTGACTCAGATGGTGAAGAATCCTACTGCCAAGTGGGAGACCTGGGTTTGATCTCTGAGCTGGAAAGATCCCCTGGAGAAGGGCATGGCAACCCACTCCAGTCTTCTTGCCTGGAGAATCCCACAGACAGAGGAGCCTGGCAGGTTACAGCCCATGAGGTCACAAAGAGTCGGACATGACTGAGCGACTTAGCACAGCACAGTAGCGTACCTATGTCTTCCTGACCCAGGAATTGAACCGGGGTCTCCAGCATTGCAGGTGGATTCTCTGCCAGCTGAGCTGTCAGGGAAGCCCATGTCGATCCTAATCTCCCAGTTCCCCCAAACTCCCCTCCCCCTGCCCGCTCCCCGCTGCCATGTTCTGGCCACTCACTTTCCAGTACACACCTTGGTTCTGTCACCTGTCAAATGAAGGCCTGAATGGAACAATTCATACGGTCTCCGGCATTGTCCAAACTCTGGCTTGACCGGTTCTGTTTTTCTTTCCTTTTCCCTCTCTTAGGGTATTGGGAATGCCCACGCTTGGGACATCTTCCATGATGCAGAGAGACGCTATATCCAATAGGAGAACACAGGCTGTCGGAAGGCTGGCCATTGTAATTCTAAGGAGTGAGGGGAGAACCAGGTAATGCTGAGACTCCATCATACCCACCTGTAAAATGGGTGAAGTGAACCCTATACAGTCTACCTATTGGGAAAATGAAAGAGATGACTGCTTGCGATTTTTTTTCTTTAACTTTTATTGTAATATATTTGCTTTCCATCTCTGCGTCAGTTTCTACTGTAAAGCAAAGTGAATCAGCCACACACTTATATATAAGCCCTCTTTTTTAGGCTCCATTCCCACTCAGGTCACCAAAGAGCTCTAAGCAGGGTTCCTTGTGCTGAACAGGAGGTTCTCCTCCGCTACCTAGTTTATGCAGAGTGTTCCCAGCATTTCTGCACCAGTTCCAGTGTCCCGGTTCACCCCACCTTGCTGTCCTGCCTTGGTGTCCATACATTTGCTCTCTCCGTCTTTGCCTCTATTTCTGCTTTTTCCAAATAGTTTCATCCATTTTTTTCTAAATGGAAAAGCTCTACACAAATATATTATACATAATAACACACACACACAGGGCTATGTGACTCCAGCGTCTCTAGCCTCCAAGAGGGGAGACAGAAGGAAAGCCTGTCTGGGAGGAGGGGTGGGGGGAGGACAGATCTCTGGGAAGACCCTGCCAGCCTGTCTTCCCTTCAGGACAACAGCTACATTCCAGAGCCTTGTCAGACGGGACCTCCATGTCTCAGCAAAACGAAACGGACAAGCATGACCTCCCCTTGGCAGTTCACCTTATTGAAGTTGTCTGGGAAGTGAGACATTTATTAACGTGGATGGACTGCCTTCCGAGGGGGCCCTGCTGCTGAGGGCTCAGCAGAATGAATCTTTCCCCAGATGCAATAAGTCTCTGCTGCAGTGTGGAATGTGATAACACTCCCCCTCCCAGGCCTTGCCAAAGGGAGTGCCGTGGCTCAAATGGCAAAGAATATGCCTGCAATGAGGGAGATCCGGCTTCGAGCCCTGGGTCAGGAAGATCCCCTGGAGAAGGGGATGGCAACCCACTCCAGTATTCTTGCCTGGAGAATCCCATGGACAGAGGAGCTGCTTCAGTAAATGTTGTCCACAGACTCTTGTCTGGGAACCACTGGGTTAGATTCCAGAATCTAGGGATTTCCAAATGTGGACATGCATCAGAATGCCCTGGAGGGAGGGCTCGTTAAAACACAGATTGCTGGGCTCCTCCCTGGAGTTTCTGGGAGTTCTGGGGTGGGACCCGTGAATATCTAGAAGGTTCCCAGGTGTTGCTGAGACTCCTGGCCTGGGCACAGGACTGTGAGAACCACTATTTCAGAGGATCGTGAAGTCCTCCCAGGAAGGATATGCCAAGAGACAGAGGAGCTGCTGTGGTCTGAGCTCTTGAGTCCTGTTGCTAAAACGTGGGCAAGACAGACAGATGCTCCAAGTATCTGTCTGGTTGTGTGTAGACACCAGGTCTCTAGAGGGGCTCAGCTGGGTAACCTCATGTCAGCTGGTCTTTCCTGGAAGGCACCAGGCCAAGATCAAGGACAAGGAAGGGTGGGCGAGGGCAGACTTGGAGAATGAACTTACGGTTGTCATCAGGGGAAGGAGGCGGGGAACGGACAGTTAGGGAGTTTGGGATGGACACGTACACACTGCTCTGTTCATCATGGATAACCAGCAAGGACCTACTGTCCAGCACAGGGTACCCTGCTCCGTGTTATGTAGCAGCCTGGATGGGAGGGGGAGTTTGGGGGAGAACAGATACACGTATGTGTATTCACTATCCGCCTAAACTAGTATAACATTGGTTGCTAATCGGCTATATCCCAACAAAAAAATTAAAAGTTAAAAAAAAAAAAAAAGAATACAGGGTGAGGAAAACAAAGCCTAGGAAAACAAGAGCTTTCAAAAATGAAATTACTCAAAGCTCCTTTAAAACCCGCCACCAGTGGGAACGTGACATTGTAATTATATAACCGATGAGTGTAATTAGGCGCTTCCTTTCTGTTCCCACCCACTTCTCCCAGGCTTTGGGTTCGGGAGAAGGTGGAAGGGGGTTCCTGAGAGCCTCCAGACTCTCTGAGTAACGCCCCACATTCTCCTGCCCTTATAAACTTCCTCAGAAAATAGGACTTGGATCTGTCTGGAGACAAACCCTAGAGCTTCCCATCTATCAATTAATATTTACGGGACCTTCACAATGAGCTCAGCCGGCGCATAAAAGACAGCAGTCCTGCAGACTGTTATTAAGCCAGAGGTGAACAAGCACCTCACCTTCCCTTTCACAAGGTGGTTGGCAGCTGGGCGGTTGTGTCTGGGTCAAAATGGATATCCAGACATTCATCCTCCAGACATTTATTGAGCGCTGGATGTCGCAGGTGCTGTTCGAGGCTCCGGAGGTGTGGCGGTGAGCCACAGAAACGCGCTCCCAAGAGGAGTGGAGAGTGACCCGGGGGAGCTTGGGGCAGAAGCCGGAGGCCGATGCCCACCTGCAGAGCCCCCATGCCGTGTCTGGGGTGGCCAGCCTGCTGGAGAGTGGTCTGTGCATTTCATGCCTCCCTTTCTGGACTCCTCTTTCTGGGCTCAGACATTTGCAGCTTCAAGGCCAGTGGGCAAAGGCGTTTGAGTTTAGACATGAGATATGTGTCATCTCCATGGAGGAGTCGGATGCTTCATGGCGCTCCAGATCTCTGACCTAAATGAAAGATTTGGTCTACAGCCACGAATTCATAGCCAAGACCTGAGACCACACCTGAATGTCCAGTGACAGATGGCTGATCAAGAAGACGTGGTCCATGCGTGTGATGGAACATCCAGCTCAGTCCAGTTCAGTCGCTCAGTCGTGTCCGACTCTCTGCAACCCCATGAATCGCAGCACGCCAGGCCTCCCTGTCCATCACCAACTCCTGGAGTTCACTCAGACTCACGTCCACCCAGCCATAAAAAAGAATGAATCTGAGTCGTTTGTAGTGGTGTGGGTGAACCTGGAGTCTGTCATACAGAGTGAAGTTCAGTCAAACAGAAAACAAACCTCATTGATTAACCCATATATTTGGAATCTAGAAAAATGCTACCGATGAGCCTACTTGCAGGGTGGGAATACAGATGCGGGTGTAGAAAATGGACACGCAGACAGAGTGGGGGAAGAGGAGGGTGAGATGAATCGGGAGCCTAGGATGGACATAGAGACACTAATATACGTAAACAGACAGCTGGTGGGAAGCTGCTGTAAGGAACAGTGAGCTCGGGGCTCCGTGATGACCTACAGGGGTGGGCTGAGAAAGTGGGCGGAGGCTCCGGAGGGAGGGGCGATGTCTGTTCTTACAGCTGGTTCACCGTGTTGTTCAGCAGAAAGGAATGAAACGTTGTACAGCAACTCTACTCCAGTTGAAAACATCATAAACAAAGAAAGCCACGAGTCCAGCCCGGATCATCCCCTCCCTCGTTCTGGGCATCTTCGCAGCAGCCCTGCTCCGCAGCATCTCTGAGACATTTCAGACTCCCTGCTGGAAGCTGTGCTCAGTGGGGCATCTTGACCCCACCTCCTCAAAGGGAAACGTGGTTTTGCAGGTAGAGCCGTTCTTGGAAGGTGGCTGGGTTCTAGGGAGCCCATATTCCCAAATCTGAGCCTGACCAGTGCTCCCAATCAGGGTGTTATGAGGGTAAGGTTCACGGAGGCAGGTGCCGTTTGCTTTGTCCAGTGAGGTGATCCTGGCGCCTAGCAGGTTGCTTGGTTCCCAATAGGTGAGCAAAGGAATTGTATGAGTGAGTGAATGAATCAGGAGCACTGCGTGGAGCTTTGGAGTCCCAGAGGCTTGTGCCAGGAGCTCTCCCCACCCTTATGCTTGTCACATTGGACTCACTGACAACACTCACATTGCCCAGGGGGCATGGAGGCGAGACGTGAGGCTGCCGTTGTCACTGGGGAGCCACGAGGCAGGAGAAACACGCACCAGATGAGCCGCACAAACGTCTCATAAGGGAGGGAGGGAGGGGTGAACTGGGGCTGGAGGAAAAGCAGCGGGGCCTCTTTTCCTCCCCTCCTGTCACCCAGCCTCCAGACATCAGTTCGCAAAGGGGAGCTGGGGTACATTTTGAAAGAGATTTGAACTCGTTACCGTTAAGGGCAATAGATATGGGATGAGTGCGCCCCACATTTGGAGGTGAGGGAAGGGAGAAAGCAAAGCATAAAAGAAGCTCAGCATGGTTGCAGTGTGATACAAGAATGTTTCAGCATGCATAACGCGTTGGCATAAACACACCAGCCTGTGCAAAAATGTATACAAAGCAAATCCAGGATACGTTCCACAGCAGGGGTTCCCCTCCTCCGAGATCTAACTGATGATCTAACATGGAGCTGATGTCATAATAACAGAAATAAAGGGCACGATACGTGTGATGTGCTTGAATCACCCTGAAACCGTTCCCCACCCACCTCCGGTCCGTGGAAGAGTTGCCGTCCATGAAACCGGTCCCTGCTGCCAAAGGGGCTGGGGACCACTGTCCTACAGGGAAGCAGGAATCAGAGAACCAGGCAAGCTCATGAGAAGAGCAACCACCCTACAAGCAACTCCCACAGACTTGTTCTTCCTCGACAGGGCGTGCTTGTTCTCCGCTACCTTGAGGTCTTTGCAGTCGGAGGTACTCTCTCTCTGAGATGACAAGACTTCTCTCCCTGGAAAACTCCTATTCAGCCTTCAAAACTTGATTTTCATTTCATCTTTTACCCCGCCAAAGACGGTTTTCCCCGTGGATCGCCATAGCACCCTGCACCTGTGCCATCATCGCATGTGTAATTGACTATTCGGGTTGAACTTGTTACCTGTCTATCTGCTTTACTTGGCAATGAGCTGCTGAAGCCTAGGGTCCTTTTCTATTTATGTCTCTCTTGTATCTGACACGAAGAAGTCTTCAATACATGTGGGGTTTTGGGGGGATTAAAAAATGCAAAAAGACTATTATACATCATGTCCCATTCAAGCATCCAGTGGGGATCTGTCTCTATGGGAAAGACCAAGTTTGGGCAGAAAGCTAGAAAATACTCATTGAGTCAGACCTTCTTAGCTGTGGGCCATGTCAACACCAGGTAAGAGCCACCCGGTCATTCTGGAGGCCCGGAAAGGAAGCAGGGAGGCTCACAGACGGTTGGAGACTTGTTTATATAAAATAAGCACTTGCCAGAGTGTTCAAGAACCAGCAGGTTCCAACTTGAACTTTCCAGAGAAGTCACAGTCATATACCAGAATATGCGCCCATTTGGTGCAAAAGCGAGGCAGCAGAATTAAGGGTCCCTTTGCCCTGGATGAGATGTCCATTAGATGGCTGCAGTACTGGTCAGCAAGACCTCCAGAAACTTGCAAAGATAAGGTCACCCCTTCGGTTCCCCATCTAGTGTCTCAGCGCTGCTGCCTGAAAGGCAAGCCAGATGAAGTCACTGTGGGATTTACCGCTATGAATTAACACCACGGTGTTCACAGCTAATGTGGTGGGATCCAGGGTGTGGTGCTGGGGTTCGTTACCGACTGCCTCCTCAGCAGGGTTGTAAACTCCACGAGAGATGTTCCTTCCTGGCTGAAACTTGGCAGCTGGCCTGAACGCCTTTCCTGTGGCTGACGCCCGACGTGCCTGCTCATCAGCCTGTCAAAATCCGCCTGGATTTCCACTGCAGATAGTAGTGGGCCCACAAACTTCTGGAATATTTGCCGCTGAAGCCGCTTCTGCTGTGACACTGGCATTCAAAACCCCCAAAGTGAAGAATTAACAGAGTGAGATTGTCACACTCTAGAAGCTTCCAAGTTGTTATGAAGTCACCCCAAAAGCCCCCAGGAGGTCGTCTATAAAGAGGACAGAGCTGTCTTTGGAGGGCACGTAGGTGCAGAAGTGTTAAATAAAGATGTGGTGTGTGTATACAGTGGAATATTACTCAGCCATTCAGTTCAGCTCAGTTGCTCAGCTGTGTCCGACTCTTTGCGACCCCATGGACCGCAGCACGCCAGGCCTCCCTGTCCATCACCAACTCCCGGAGTTCACTCAGACTCACGTCCATCGAGCCAGTGATGCCATCCAGCCATCTCATCCTCTGTCGGCCCCCTCTCCAGCCTTCAGTCTTTCCCAGCATCGGGGTCTTTTCCAATGAGTCAGTTCTTAACTCAGCCATTAAAAAGAAGAAATAACACTGTGTGCAGCAACAGGGATGTACCTAGAGATTGTCATGCTGAGTGAAGCAACTCAGACAGAGAAGGAGAGATAGGGTATGACATCCCTTATATCCGAAGTATAAAAAGAGGTGATACAAACAAACTGATTTATGAAACAGAAACATCCTCAGAGACTCAGAGAATGCACTCATGGTTGACAGGGCTGGGGAAGAATGAGGGAAGGGATATTTAGGGCATTTGGGGTGAACACACTGCTGTATTGAAAGTGGATAACTGACAAGGACCTAATTTATAGCACAGGGAACTCTGCTCAAAGTTATACAGCAGCCTGGATGAGAGAGGCGTCTGGGGGAGCATGGATGCATGTATATGCATGGCTGGGTCCCTTTGCTGTCCACCTGAAGCTATCACAGCTATACTCCAATATAAAATAAACAGTTACAAAAAAAAAAAGAACAATCTGTTATTCTTGGGACTCAGTTCTTCACATTCCTAGCAAAAGTTCTCACAGGGTTGCTTCAGAAGAGAGGATTTATTAATATTAGGGAGCGTGGAGGGTGGTGAGTCTTTTATTTGGATTCCATTTCTGAGTTATGACGTCTCTCGTCCCTCGGGCAATTTTCACATCCTGAGGTGTTTCTCTCTTCGTCATTCTCTTGGCCATTCACAAGCTATATCTCATTTTAACTTTGCTTTCTCCAACAGCCCTTCCGAAGCTGACAACAGTGGGTATTTTAGGACTCCGACTTGACAGATAAAGAAATCGCCTTTCGGAAAAGTTCACGTGACTTCCCCAGATTCACATGGCAGGGACCACACGCAAAGCCAAATCTTCTGACACCAAGCCCAGGGCTCAGACTTTCCACCCCAGCAAAGTGTTTTAAGTCTGTATTGGAGTTGTTACGATGCTATTTGTTTCCTGTCTTGGTTTTGTGGCCCAGGAGGTATGTGGGATCTTAGCTTCCTGACCAGGGACTGAACCCACAGCCCCTGCACTGGAAGGCAGAGTCATAACCCCTGGGCCGCCAGCAAAGTCCCTAGCCTGCTCTTTTTGTTCTGTTTTTTAATTTTTACAATGTTGTGTTGGTTTCTGCCATACAACAACATGAGTCAGCCATAATTATACTTGCACCTTGCTGTTGTTTTATTCGGTAAGTCATGTCCAACTCTTGACTCTTTGAGACTCCATGGACTGTAGCCCGCCAGGCTCCTCTGTCCATGGGATTTCCCAGGCCAGAATACTGGAGTGGGGTGTCATTTCCTCCTCCAGGGGATCTTCCAGGGATAGAACCCATTTCTCCTGCATTGAAGGTGATTTTTTTACCTAGCGTGTTCTTAAAAAAAAAAAGTTGGCATTTTTCTCTTACTTGGTCCCACTTTCTGCAAAGTGGACGAGCAAGAGGGTTGATGGCATTGAATTACGAATTTCCCTATGGGAAGGGAAGTGTTGCTATCTTCCACTTGAAGTTAAGGATAGCTCAGTTCAGTTTAGCTCAGATTCCCACTGTCTAGGGACCCAAGATGAAAGGCCCTTTTGAACTCTGCCACCCAGGACACTGGATCCAAGGAAGAGAACCAAGGCAGATGATTCTGAAGAGCACTGCTAGACTCCTACTCCCCAGTTGGGCTTCCCTGGTGGTGCAGAAGTTAAAGTGTCTTCCTGCAATGTGGGAGACCTGGGTTCAATCCCTGGGTCAGGAAGATCCCCTGGAGAAGGAAATGGCACCCCACTCCAGTATTCTTGCCTGGAGAATCCCATGGACGGAGGAGCTTGGTGGGCTACAGTCCATGGGTCGCAGAGTCAGACACGACTGAGCGACTTCACTTTCACTTTCACTTTACTCCCCAGTTAGACCAGAGCTATACAATAATGTTGGCGTCCCTGGTGGCTTAGATGGTAAAAATCTGCCTGCATTGCAGGAGACCCGGGTTTGATCCCTGGGTCAGGAAGATCCCCTGGAGGAGGAAACGGCAATCCACTGCAGTATACTTGTCTAGAGAATCTCATGGACAGAGAAGCCTGTCAGGCTACCATCCATGGGGTCGCGAAGAGTCAGACACGACTGAGTGACTCACACACACACACACACACACACACACACTCACACACACACACACACTCACACACACACACACACTCACATCCCCTGAGTCCTGAGAAGGCAATAACATGATAAAAGGAACCAACAAATTAGTAACCCATTACCTACAAATTTTAATTAGTGGAGGGAACTAGACACAACATGAAGGCCGCCCTAGAAATCCTTCCTGTTCCAACCACCTGGCAGGGACATTCACTCTGATCTGGGAATTCTTTCAAGAAGCTGGAGACAACCAGCTCAACCTGTCCCATCTCCTAAGACGAAGGAAAGAGGCCTTGGAGAAGCCCAGAGACACGGGAAAAGGGAAAGGGTGTTGCTCACAACCGCCTCTCATTTCTGAGCACACTGTAGTTGAACCACGTAGAAACCAAAGACCAAGAGAGACACCTCATTTTCAGACTTCAAGATCTAAACGTACTCCTGATTTTCCACCTGAGCAGAGTTCCCTGGCACAGAGTGTGTAAAGAGGTTGCTATTGTTGTTTAGTTCCTAACCATGGACTATGACACCGTGGGCTATACCCACCAGGCACCTCTGTCCATGGGATTTCCCAGGCAGGAAGACTGGAGTGGGTTGCCATTTCCTTCTCCAAGGGATCTTCCCAGACCAGAGATCGAACATGCACCTCCTGCTTTGGCAGGCGGATTTTTTTTTTTTTTTACCACTAAGCCACCAGGAAAGCCCTGTGTGAAGAGGTACTTGTGTTTAATGTTGAGATGAACTAAGCATGCTTTGTGTTGCAATCAGTTCCCTACCAGGTTAGAGTCGCTTTGGCTCACAAGTATGTCCCTATGCAGCCCCTGATCACATATCAGCTGTGCAATGGGGGGGCAGGGAAGAGGTGATGAGAGGAGAATGTAGGCTGAAGGTGAAGGATACAACTTGGAATCGCATGCGCGAGTAGCCTGCAAGACATATGGCCCTGGTTCTTTTTCACCAGTGTTTTCTTTGTTGACCAGCGAAAGGAGGACGTGAGCCTGGAATTCGTTTTACTGTCTCCTGTGTCCCCAGAAGGAAATGGCAACCCACTCCGGTAGTCTTGCCGGGAGAGTCCCGTGGTCAGAGGAACAGGACAGGCTGCCGTCCATGGAATCGCAAAGAGCTGGACATGACTGTGTGACTAACTTTCACTTTCACGTCCAGGGCATCGTCTCAGCCACTGCTGGCCCACAGGTCCCTCCACAACTGCTGCTTCGCTGAGGTGACCTGGCTGGGAGTCCACAGGATGCCCGGGGCTGACCCCTCAGCCCCAGATCTGTTGGAGCAATCCTCCAGCTGGTGGGAAGCAGGCGTCCCTTCTTGCTCCAGGGACCTAACTGAGAGTAAGCCTGGGACTGTCATCCACATCGCGGAAACCTGACTTCCTCCTTCTGCCCCTCTGGTCTTCTCCCAACCGTTACATGAGCATCCACACCTTTTCACGGAAGGGTCAGGAAGATCTCAGAAAGTAACACTGGGACCTCCACCTTACTTTTTCCTTTTACCACACCGAGGGGCTTCCCTGGTGAGCTAGTCATAAAGAACCTTCCTGCCAATGCAGGAGGGATAAGAGACATGCGGGTTTGATCCCTCGGTTGGGAAGATCCCCTGGAGGAGGGCATGGCAACCCTCTCCAGTTTCCTTGCCTGGAGGAAACTGGAGGATCTCATGGACAGAGGAGCCTGGAGAGCTACAGTCCACAGGATAGCAAAGAATCGGACACGACCGAAGTGACTTAGCATGCTCATGTGCACTGCCCCGAGACATCCTAGAGCCCAGGAAAGCAGGGGTCCCGCTCGAATGCTTCTTCTCCTGACCTGTACATCTTCTTGTTTTCCTCAAGAAATCCGTGCTTCTCCTCACTCCATACTCACGCCCTGCATATTTAGAATTCCCCTTCATGCTAGCGAAGGATCTATCTTGTCTGCATGGGTTTGGAAACGGAAGAAAATGAGTCTCAAGAGTTGAGAAGAAGGTGGGCATTCAAGTCCACATCACAGCTTGTATAGAAAGCTGAAGCTGATGAGTTTACAAGCTGCCTGAGAAGCATGCCTTCCTTCACACGACCAGCCTCTTTATTACCTTCTTAGACTTGATCCATCTGGTCTTTTTTTTTTTTTTTAAGGCTTTATTGAATCTGTTACAACATTGCTAACGATTTATGTTTTTATTTTTTGGGTTTTTTGGCCCTGAAGCATATGAGATCTTAGTTCCCTGACTAAGGACTGAACCTGTGCCCCCTGTATTGGAAGGCAAGATTTTAACCACTGGACCATCAGATAAGCCCCCATCTGGACTTGCATGAAGAATACACCTCCCTCCTAAAAGTACAGCTTAAATTCAGTTTCTTTTGAAAATAGTAATTCTGGAATTATTGTACTAAGATGTTTTCGATTCCAGAGATTTGCTTATATAATTAGAGAACATTACGAGTAGATGAAATTTGCTCCTCCAGGTGGATGGTGACAGTTACCTGGAGAGTGCTGGTGACCTCATCTTTCCTTGATTTATCTCACTGCAAACTGATCAGTCAGAGGTGGTTTTGCGGAGTCTTCTTCCTGTGAACAAAGCTTGCCTTGAGCTCCTTCTCATGATGAGATGAAATATAAGTAAAGCTAATAACAGAAAGAACCCAGGAAGCTTCCCCTGTTGTGTGATATGTATTACATTGCTGCAAAATGACCGCAAGCAAGCGGGATGGGTTTTAACAGGGGAGTTCATCGAGTCACAGAACTTGACGGGAAAATTGGCCTTCTCGTTGGAGGAAGAATGCTCTTCCCAGCTGACGTCAGAGAGGTGCATTTCTAAAAAAATGGAGTGCTACTTAGCCAGATCATTCAAACAGCCCCTGTAATCAGCGGGTGACAGATCATTCTCCCAAACTAGAAACAGATATGAAGAGATGACACGAAATAGGCAAAATAGATCAAAATCGGTTGAACGTTTTCAACCAACCATGAAAGAATACGGGGAAAGCCCATGGGAACTTGATACTTCCCTTTGAAGAGCTCCACCAACAGAGGCGATGCCTGCAAGACCAGTCCCCACGCCACGTATTTGTGTGATGTGTGTATTCTTTCAAAGCCTTTCCACATCTCTAGTTTCTCAACGTCACAGTCTACGAAGCTCATCGTGAAGACATTACTACCTGTAGGTTTCAAGACATAAAATAGACAGCAAGGGCAAGCGGCTGTCTCAGGGTCACATGATCTAGCGGGAGCTACGTCCAGGGTTGTAAGCCACGTTGCTGAAACTTGACTTCTTCCTCTCCTCCCCAAACATAGGGCTCTGGTTAATTCCTACCATCTGGGCTGCCCCATGTCCGAGGAGAACAAGGGCCGTTTTTAAGCTAGACTAAGGGACACGGTCACTAGAATTGCTTTGTCCTCTTGACCTTGAGGCATCCTTGTGAAGTGTCGACGGGCACGTATCGGAATGAATGAATGAAATGGAGCGGGCGCCCTCCCCCGCTTCCCTTGTCATGTCCTGTGGTTACTGCTCGATGGGGCAGGCATCTCAGCCCCGGCTGTACCAGGGAACAGGACTCGACAGGTTGGCTGGGCATCAGATTTCAAACTCCACTCGTTCACTTCTCTTCTCAGCACGTAGGCTTGAGAACTGACACCAAGACAGGAAGAGAGAAAGTGGCAGAGGCAGAAGGGGAGATTAAAAGCTGATGGACAGCTCAGAGAGCTTGAGGGGAGAGGCAGAGTGTGGGCAAGTACAGACCCCAAGAAACTGGATGCAGCTGAGCACACAGTCTGATGGGGTTGCCATGTCAGCGCTTGACCTGGGTGTATCTGCAGCCTTCCACGGGGGAGGGGACATGGGACTCAAAGACATGGAAAGTGTCTATGAGAAAAATAAGAAAGAGATAAAAATATAAGTATATAATAATAATATAATAATAATTAATTAATAATATAATATTACTATAATAATTATAAGATAAATATCTATCTATGAGAAAAATAAGTCTTATCAAAGATGGAAGAATCAATGTCGTTATTGCTGTTGTTCAGTTGTGTCTGACTCTTTGTCACCCCATGTCCTTTATAGTGCGCCAGGCTCCCCTGTCCTTTACCCCCTCATGGAGTTTGCTCAAACTCATGTCCATTGTGCCAATGATGCCGTCCAACCCTCTCATCCTCTGTCACTCCTTTCGTCTATGAATCCAGTCCTTGATGAAAAATCAGTAGCATTTCCTAAGGTGATGATCTGTATAAACAAGCGCCATTATGGAGGTGGGGGGGGAGTAATTAAAAAAATTAAAAATTGTCTTAAGCTGTGGCAGGAAAGAATAAAGAAAAGGTGCCTTATCAATAATGAGGCTGCTTTTACAAGAGGCCAAATAGTCCAGGAGAGCATCAGAAGAGGGAACTCCATTTACCTGGATGAGAGGCTGAGCTGACCCCCAGTGGGGCTCTCTTGAATTCTACATTCCAGGTGCCACGTGTAGGAGACAGCCTCCCAGGAGGCACTCAATCCTACAGCAAGGTGATGTGAAAAGCTAAAAAGACCTGCTTGTCGTCAAGTTCAAGTTGATGATCAAGAAGAGTACACCATTTGGAGTCAGAGACTTAGGTTTCGTTCCTGAATCTCTCACTCACTGTATGACTCTGGAATCCTCTCTGAGCCCAGTGTTTCCGTTGTGTATGACACAAGTGATCATACTCACCACACAATTCTGTTGTCAGCATCATACTTGCAGAACATGAGTAAAAAGTGCTCAGGGCCAGACATTATTTAAGTGTTGGTATCATTCATCTCAGAGCATCAAGAACCACTAGGTAAATTAGGGTGTGTGCCCTGTCGCTCAGTCGTGTCTGAATCTTTGTCAGACCCCATGGACTGTAGCCCACCAGGCTTCTCTGTCCATGGGATTCTCCAGGCAAGAAATTGGAGTAGGTTGCCGTTCCTCCTCCAGGGGATCTTTCTGACTCAGGGATCAAACCCGTGTCTCCTTGCATTGGCAGGCAGATACTTTACCACTGAGCCACCTGAGAAGCCTCAGAAGTAAATTCACTAATGCTCAAATGGCTAGTTAATAAAATAGCCGAGACCATAACTTAGCTAATGCTTCTTGTTAGTTGAGAACCAATGATTCAAGGGGGTTAATAAATATTATAGTGTGGCGATTTTTTGAGAAGCTTCCTTTTGCCATCTAGATTGTGCTAAGTCACTTCAGTCATGTCCAACCAACTATTTGCAACCCTATGGGCCGTAGCCATAGGCTGCAGGAGCCAGGCTCCTCTGTCCAGGGGATTTTCCAGGCATGAATACTGGAGTGGGTTGCCTATGCCCTCCTCTGGGGGATTACCCAACCCAAGGGTGGAAATCACATCTCTTACGGACTGAGACGTGAAAAAACCAACCCCAATGCAATTGCCAAGGCATTTTTTTTCTTCCCATTCATCCTGAGGGCACAGAAAAGGAGTTCTTCCCCTGGAGATCCAGCTACCCAGGGGCCGTGGGAACTTTCAGCTCGGCTGTGAGGACGGGGGACTGGGCATCCAGGGGATGGCACGCCAGCATGCTCACAGGACATCAGAACCCTTCGGGGCTGCAGGCAAGCTCCATGGGGCCGAGAGGTGGGGACCACCTCAGAAAGGAAAATGGAACCAACCATGAGCCAAAGCGCTCTCCTGCAGCTCCTTGTGAGACCGTCTCGTGTGGCCCGCCCAGAACACCCAGTAAGCTATAAATCCACCCATCGGGTGAGTCTCCGCCACGGGTCCAGCCCTGCTGGGAAGCAACACATCCGGCCCTTGACGACACTCTCATGACTTCTTGGCTGAGAAGTGGTATTTTCAATCAAGAGAGAAAAAAACACCCTATTATTTCACTCTGGTAATTGACAACAAGTTTCTCATGAGTAATTTTATAGCGCCCAGGGTGTGCCGGGGTTTGACTTCTCTTTACGAGAGCCTCAAACTTGCAGGACAAACACGATTTTGAATGGAATGAAACATCCTTCAACCATCCATAGGAATATTGTCAGGCTTCGGCTGAAATACTCTGATTCTCTGCACCACGAAAGGCCCGTTTCAGAGTTTCTTCTCCTAGGTTTTACTTTGGGGAAAAGAAAACATCTGAAATTGGGGATCCTGAAAGACCTTAACTAAAGTAACAACTCAAGTTGTTATATCTCAAATCCAGTATGCACATTTTTTTTCTTATGACTCTAGATCATGGCAACCAGTGAGTGGTTTCCAAAGTGGAATAGACAGGAAATGGTTCCTCAAAATAATCTTTTAAGAAGGATGGGGAGTGGTTTCTGCAGCCCAAGATAGTCTCCTACATAAACGCTGCCTATTCAATACACTGCCCTACTCAAACGGTGCAATTCACAATATACATTAGTGCAATAAAGGCACTGAGAAATCCTGCAGGAAGGGGGCCTTGCCCATCACTGTTGTGAACACAGAATTTCCCAAAGTAACTACAATACAGTCTCTCCCTACAGGAAATTACACACACACACAAACACATTCTAGCACTTTCAAAAAAAAAAAAAAAACCTTTTATTTCATATTGGAATACAGCCAATTAACAATCTTGTGACGGTTTCAGGTGGACAGTGAAGCGACTTCAGCCATGCATAAGTATGTATTCATTCTCCCCCAGACTCCCCTCTGATCCAGGCTGCCACATAACATCGAGCAGAGTTCCCTGTGCTACACAGTAGGACCTCGCTGGTTATCCATTTTAAATATAGCAGTGTGTACATGTCCATCCCAAACTCCCTAATCACCCCTTCCCCCTAACCTTTCCCCCACCCAGCAACCATAATCTACCACTGTTTAATTCAACAGATTTGGGGAAACCCGGAGGAAAAAGAGAAGGAAAGAGGTATAGTTGGGGCTCAGGAGTAAACCGTATTCTACTTTACTCTGACTTTTGGAATTCAATAACCCAATTATTCACTAAACAAGCTCTGTTGAGTAGTCAATATGGATAAGGGGTATGGGTGATGCAAAGATAAATAATATGTAAAGAAACATGCAATAAATACAACACTGTCAAAAGAGAAAGTGATCGGCTAAAAAAATCTAATCTGATCTCCTTTATACCTAGACGAGGAAACGGATGAAGAGAAATTGTCAAGAAACCTGCCTCTAGATACAAAACACCTATGTGCCTTCATTTAGAAGAGAAACATGGTTCTACAGACAATGCTGTGAGCTGAAGGCATCTGCAAAGACACTCAGCGAGAGGGTTTCAAACCCTGTGATTTTTGGAGGGGAGGCAGAAACTAGGATTGCATATTTCCAGGAAAGACATCAAGGAGGAAATCTGAAAAGCCTGATGTCCTTCAGTGAGGAAGATGTTAGACACTCAAAACCGGTCTCTGCATCAAGAGGAAGGAGGCCTGCGGAGACCACAGTCAAGGTCGCCTGGTACCTCCCAGAACTCTGCAGCGCCTTGGTACGCCCTAGGCTGTGGGAGACACTGCCTTGTCCTTGCACACTGAGGACCCAGTGGACTCACTGTGTGAATTCACTAAAAGGGCTCCTCTTGTTTGGTTTCATTTCCTCTCCCTCCATTGCTTTTAATTGCTTATGACTGAAGTATTGAGTCTCAGTCCAGGGATGTGATTTTTCTTCTCTCCAGCCCTGGGAGAGCTCATTCATTCTTAGAGCTTTAATGACAACCCAAGAACAGATGGCTTTCATGTTTAGAAGTCAAGTTCTGAACTTCTATCCAAGCTCATGCTTCCCTGTACCCCAGATTCCTGTTGGGTATTTGCATTAGTCTCTAAACCTTCCTTCATATTAATATATCCAGACTATCTTCCTTCAAACTCTGTCCCCATCCCAGTCTCCCTGTATCCATCAATAAAATCATTCCTCTGATTCCCTACCCCCTTTCTGTTCTCTTGGGTACTCCATTCGTTGCTGTTGTTGTTTTTAAGTTTTCATTGAATTTGTTACAATATCGTTTCTGTTATATGTTTTGGGGTTGTTGTTGTTGTTGTTTTTCCAAATAAGTAACTGCCCTTTTAGGACATGGGTACTGCATACCCTGTACTGGGACCTGGAGTCAATGTCAACCTCAATGTCAAGCAAGTAGCTTGGCCTTGTTTGACATTGTATCAAAAAGCCTTAAAAGGCTGGTTGTTTCAACCCCCAGCCCCCTGCCCCGGCCACGGGGTCAAGCTCTCAAACCCCTCTTCCATTTCCTCCAATGAGGGCTGTGGTGGCTCCGTGGTCCTTGGGGTCGCTAAGAGTCAGACATGACTGAGTGACTTCACTTTCACTTTTCACTTCCATGCATTGGAGAAGGAAATGGCAGCCCACTCCAGTATTCTTGTCTGGAGAATCCCAGGGACGGGGGAGCCTGGTGGGCTGCCGTCTATGGGGCCGCAGAGTCGGACACGACTGAAGCGACTCAGCAGCAGCAGCAGCGGCAGCAACAGCGGTAAAGAACCCACCTCCCGATACAGGAGACTCGGTTTCCATCTCTGGGTCGAGAAGATCCCCTGGAGGAGGAAATGGCAATCCACTCCGGTATTCTTGCCTAGAGAATCCCATGGACAGGGGAGCCTGTCGGGCCACAGTCCATGGGGTTGCAAGAGGCAGACACGACTGAGCGCCGAACAGCAACAGCGCCTTCAGGTCACCCCTTTGGAGCCCCTGCTGATCCCCGCAGAGTCCTCTCTCTGCACTTGCCTCCCCTGCTCCCCAGCCCCGGCCCCAAGGAAAGCAAAACCCAGCAAGAGGGCGGTGGGATTACCGCAAATGAAGTCAGGCTAATCCCGGGCAAGGGCCTTTTATCCAGGAAAAGTCTCCATCGAGCCGTCATCAGAGCCCTCACAATCTCCTCTTAATAACTCGCATGCCCGAACGCTGCAGAGATTAAACCTCGGAGGAATGCGATGCTCTGCAGCCCGACATGGAGCGCCGACGCCAGGGGAGGGGTCGGGTGGAGCGCGAGGCCAAGGGGGAGCGATCTTTCCCACCGGGAGCCTTTGTTCCGCCGGCGCGTTATTTGGTGACCTAGACGGGGGATAATAATGTACTTTATCTGCTCCGCTGATGACGTGTGTGTGTCATAGGTGTACATGCACATTACTGGCTATAAAATATGTATCATATGTGCCAGACAGAGGAGAGAGTGCAAAGGCCTCTGACTCAGTGAGAATGTGCTTTCTCTTAGGCAAGCTGCACCCTAACTGCAATGAGCATCCCAGGCAGAGAGTTTCGGAGAAGTCATTTCACGAAGTAGAAATAACTATGTAAAAATTGTTGTCAGTTATTTTACGTCCACAGCGTTTTCTTTTTGTATAAATTTGGCTGAGCCAGGTGCCAGGTCTTAGCTGCATCACGTGTCATCTTTCTAGTTGCAATGTTTAAACGCTAAGTCGCCGCATGTGGGATCTAGTTCCCTGACCAGGGATCAAACCCAGGCCCCCTGCACTGGGAGCTTGGAGTCTTGGCTTCTGGACCACCAGGGAAGTCCCAGAAATAACTTTTTAAAACTAAAAGAAAAAAGACTGTGCTAATTCTCAAGTTCCAGAGCCTGGAGAAAGAACAGGCAACATGACCTTCCTTGACAGGAGTTTATTTCCTGGAAGTTGTGGACGAGAGAAAAACGGGATGGGAAAACAACTAGATATTGAAGATATTGCCATTTCTTCAATAATATTGAGTATTCCTGAAGTTGAGTATTACACAACTGCATGTTCACTTCCTGCTTGCAGACCTACGACAGCAAGTCTGCAGATTTTTATATTTTCTGGAAGATCTTCTTGATTAATGAAATTTTCATGGAGAGGCTTCCATAGTGGAACTTAAAAAAAAATTGGGAGGCTTAAAGAAATCTGATTCAGATCTTGCCTTTACCCCTTGGGAGCTGTGTGATCTGGTGTAACCCTCTTTGGCTCTTGGTGAGCTCATTTTTTAAAATGGAATAGCAATACCTACCTTGCAAGTTTTGCATAAAGTGAAGGTCCTTTATGACCCAATATGCTACACAGAGCTTTATCATTTCATATTTACAAAGATGCACTAGGGGAGTGATTTTGCCTCTAAGATTGTCCTTCCTACCTTCTGCAAAATAGATGGGACAACAGCCACCCCAAGGGAAAAAGAGCTGAAGGAGATTAAGTCTCTCTGACTGCATTTGGGAGGCCATCTTAACCCCTTGCAGTGTCCAAGAAGGAAAGACAGTGAAATCTAATCCATCAAGCTGCCCCAGAGGCTCAGAATATATATGTTATATCTTAGTAATATAATTCTCTTAGGAGACAAGATTGACATCAAAATTGGTTAACTTAGACTTCCCTATAGACAGACGGGGAGATGCTCAAGACATCCTCAGGACCGTTTGTTGACTCCAGGTGAGCTTGCTTTTTACAGGATGCGGCTTACACCCCTGGATTCACGCAGGGCCGAGGCTGTGCCCTGTCACTGACCACCTGAGTCCCTTCCCTGTCATCATACGTTAGATCTCTTGAGCCGCACATTCATTCATTCACTTAGCAACTGTGTATTTCAACTGCTTGTTTGCTTTCAGCATACTTCTGGGGGACTTCCCTGGGGGTCCAGTGGCTGAGACTCCAGGCTCCCAATGCAGGGGGCCTGGGTTCGATCCCTGGTCAGGGAACTGAGATTCCACATGCCATGCAGTGTGGCTAAAATAAACTACTTTAAAAAAGACACCTACAATTTTTCAAAAGAGAATACTCCTAGAAGTTAAGATACGTGCAAAGGAGAAGTAACAGAAGGACTCCCCTGACTGGAGAACTCTTCTTAAAATGATAAGAGACAATTCTGACAAGTCTTAAAGATCATACCCCGTGCCTTCCTTGCTGCTTTAGGCTGTTTTGACACCCACCGAAATCATCACAGGCAGAAGACAGGGCAAAGTGAAGGGCGTAAATTTATTAAGCGGCACTGGAGGGACTCAGCAGGTTTTTTAAGAAAGCAAAGATCAAAAACCAAGGCAACATCCTGTTTAGCACACGGTGGTTGCCTTCAAGAGATATTTCATCTGACTGAGAAAAAATTGGGCATGGGTACACGGAGAAACCGCCACGTAAGGGAACAATTCAAGAACGTCGAAGCGATTATTCTTCCAACTTTTCTGAAAGTTCGAAACTTAAAAAAATAAGATGAAGATTTCATATTCATTTTCACATCAGTGTCTCAAACAATATCTATTTTATTGGAAGAGTTTAATGCAGAGAAGAGTTGTCCTAATCTGATATGCAGAAGGAGCTGTCTGTGAAAGAAAAAGGACCTGGGTTGAGTCTTTTGAGATAAATCATAAAGCTCATGATTTTTGATGAGCTTTCCTTCTCAAGGGAATAGGCTGTGCCAGGCTCTCTGCTAGTGCTCTGTGAAAACTGCCTGTGTCATCCTCATAATAACAATAACCATCATCATTATCCACATTAGCTTTGCCACCCCATTCGACAGAGGGGAAAACTGAGGCTCAGAGACATTATCCAGGGTCTCATGGCAAGTGAGGGTGAGAAAGCTGATGTTGTTCAGTCTCTCAGTCATGTCTGACTCTTTGTAACCCCATGGACTGCAGCGTACCAGGCTTCCCTGTCCTTCACCATCTCCCAGAGCTTGCTCAAACTCATCGAATCAGTGAGAAAACTGGAATGTGAGCAAATCCAAATCAGTGCCCATTTCTCTGAGGAGTAGGATTCAGGTTAAGTCAGAGAACATGCCAGGCAAGGCCATTTTGTATCAGCATGGTGACAAAAAGATCACGGCTTATGAGGAAAAGAAAAGGTTGGCTGTAGCAGGGATCGTAGCTTTCTCTTTGCCTGTTCATGCTGTTCGTAGGGTTCTCTTGGCAAGAATACTGGAATGGTTTCCATTTCCTCCTCCAGTAGACTACTTTTTGTCAGAACTCTTCACTATGACCAGTCTGTCTGGGGTAGCCCTGCACGGCATGGCTATGACAAAGGTAGACAGCATATTAAAAAGCAAAAACATCACTTTGCAGACAAAGGTCCGTATAGTCAAAGCTATGGTTTTCCAGTAGTCAGGTACAGATGTGAGGGAACCGTAAAGAAAGCAGAGTGTTGAAGAACTGATGGTTTTGAACTGTGGTGCTGGAGAAGCCTCTTGAGAGTCACTTGGACTGCAAGGAGATGAAACCACTCAATTCTAAAGGAAAACAACCCTGAATACTCATTGGAAGGACTGATGCTGAAACTGAAGCTCCAATACTTTGGCCACCTGATTCGAAGAGCCAGCTTATTGGAAAAGACTCTGATGTTGGGAAAGATTGAAGGCAGGAGGAGAAGGAGACAGATGGGTGGATGGTTGGATGGCATCACTGACTCAATGGACGTGAGTTTGAGCAAATTCCGTGAGATAGTGAAGGACATGGAAGCCTGGCCTGCTGCAGTCCATGGGGTCGCAAAGAGTTGGACAGCAGCAAGGATGACTGACTATTCCTACTTCTTGTTTTTGTATCAAAACCCTGAATCTTAGCCTGGCACGAGCAAGAACCTGCCCCCCTCCCAACAGTAAATACACATTTCCCAGTCTCCTTTGCGCCTGCATATGGTCACATAACTTAACTGTGACCCATGAGATTTAAGGGGAAACTATCCGTCCAATTTTCAAATAATAACTTCAAAGGAAAAACCTGTATCCTTTGCTCCTTCCTCCTTTCTGGCTGGACTGCGGGTTGGAGAGTTTGGTGTGAAATGGCTAATCGTTATCTAGGGTGACCTTGGCCCTGGAGGTCACACAAGGAAGCGACAGGACAGAAGCAGGCTGGGTCTCCGGGCACCTGGATGCAGAACACCATTCCTGTCCTGGGCTGCCTAGACCGGGTCTTTGAAATAAGAGAGAAGCAAGCCTCTGAGTGGTTTACGTCTCTGTTATTTGGGGCTATCCTGTTACTGGCAATGGAACTCGATCCTAGTTAGAACGCAGTCTAATTTGACTTGAGCCAAGTGTTTCTGTGGGTGATCAGTGGCGGAGCAGTTTGGAAAGAAAGAGAGATCACGGAGAACTTCTCAAGTCAAGTCAAGGCTTGTGTCACTGGTTTCATAGGCTTTCCAGGCAGACAAATATAATAAAGTTGGCATTTCCAGAAGAAGAAATACTTTGGCTGGGTGGCATAGAGTGCCCCAGTCTGGAGAACGGATGAAAGAATTTAAAGCATTTGGGAAATCATGCCAGTAAGCCAGATGTGAGGTGTTCAGGGCCTCACAGAGGGATGGGCTGTGTGGTCAGGAACTGGGTCTGTGGGTCTAGGGTACAAAGCTGAACATGAGGGTCAGACCATGGAGTCGTCAAAGGTAACGGATTTCTCCTTGGTGTGGGCGGCAGGGAGGGCCTTTTACCTTGGCAAAAACAGATACTGGAAAGTGAAAGGAGAGTCACAGAGGGACAGAGAGTGTATCTTAGGCTTGTGGAGGTCCTGCCCAGATATCTCGAGGGGTTCAGGTGCCCATGCCTGTAGCTCATTAGAGGAGAAGTCTGAAGATGCAAGTTTAGACAACGGTTGGCATAAAAGATAGAGCTGAAACTGTGACCGCAGATGAGTTCTTCAAGGAACGTGCTACGGAAATCAGACCGAAATCCTAAGTATAAAGATGGAAAAAGGCAGCAAAGAGAGAAGGAGTGAGGCAAGAGGGAGGAGATGAACGGGAAACACTGTCTTAGAGTCGAAGGAAAATGCTTCCATCAACAGTGGAATGTAGAAAAGAAAGAGATGCCTCAAGGAGAAAAGATGATTGAATGGGACAACGAAGAGCTGTTATTGGCCTTTCAGTGACAGTCAGCAGACAGCTGGGAGTGGAAGCCTTGTTTCAGGTGAATTGAAGGATGAATGTCTTATATGGGAAGTGAGGCACATTTGAGAAACTTGTCTATGAATTGAAAAAAGAAAAAAAATAGCCAAGACCTTAGGCTTAAAAGAACAGTGGTGTCAAATCTCTTTATTGGGAGCAGGATCCCTGTATGGGTGAGTTAACTGTAATACAAACTGGGAGGAGTTGCCTCTCTAAGCCTCAAAAGTAGGCCAGTGAAAGTAGAGGGTAAATTAACGTCTGAAAAATACACAGTGCCGAGCATGGCAGGTAGCAGTTACGCATCAAAGGGCTACTTACCCGTGAATGCCTTCGGACGATTTCCTTTATTTTATCATGTATGTTTAGACCCAGCTAATTGGCCCCCACATGAGACCCCGCACTTGTGGAGATCAGACGAGAGTTTGCTGTAACCCCCATACCAACCATTCAAAGAAGCAGTCCACTGCACCCGTCCCGTGGGGTTCAACAGCTTTCAAGGATCTGTTAGGGAGGAAGGAACCTTCAAAGCGGTGACTCAAACAATTCCTGTTGGTCCACAGCAGCCAAGGAGCATTCAGAAGTATTTGTTGTTGTTCCGTCGCTCTGTCATTTCCGACTTTTTGTGACCCCGTGAACTGTAGCCCACCAGGCCCCTCTGTCCATGGCATTCTCCAGGCAAGAAAACTGGAGTGGGTTGCCATGGTCTCCTCCAGGGGATCTTCCCGACCCAGGGATCGAACCTGGGTCTCCTGCGTCGGCAGGCCGGTTCTTTGTAACTTGTGCCACCTGGGAAGCCCCTCCCTGTCCTGCACTATCTCTAAATCTCTTCACTACGCAAAGGTACAGTAATACCGCAGCATAGCCAGACCATGTGCTTAGCCAAAGCGGACCTCCTTTCACCAAATCCACCCCCTGAAGGTGATGCCTCAGTGTCCATCTCAGCTGAGAAACCGGGGACTCAGAAGAGTTGAACGTGTGGTCGTCTGTTGCAGACGTGATCTGTGGCTGCCCCGGTGATCCAGTGGTAAGAATCCTCCTGCCAATGCAAGAGAAGGTTCGATCCCTGCGTCAGGAGGATGCCCTGGAGGAGGAAATGGCACCCCACTCCAGTATTCTTGTCTGGGACATTCCATGGACGGAGGAGCCTGGCGGGCTACAGGCTGAGCACGCACCCGCTGCAGAGCTCACGGTGGGGGGTGGGTTGAGCTCATTTGGCCTCTGAAACCCGGGAATTCCACCCTCATTCGATGGGTCTCTTTTGGTTCAGGTGTTCTGAGACCTGGAAATCTACCCAGCACTCCCCCTGCTTCCACGAACATCTTCCCAGGAGGTGAGAAGTCAGCGCTGACCCAGATCCGGGTGAGACAGTCACAGGCCAGCAGTGATACCGGCTTAACTAGGGCCAAGGGCAGCCAGATGAAGGACGAGCCTGTTCTCAAGCAGCGAGGGGGTCGGGGGAGGTCAGAGATCCAGGTGCCAGAGACGGCAGAGCCCCGTCTGCCCTTTCATCCACAAGCAGAACGGGGCCAGATCCACCAGCTGGAGTTTGAACCTCCAAACAGTCTGGCAAATCCTGAGCAGTGTTACACCTTCCCCGAGGCCCCTGCAGCCACCAAAGCCACAACTCCATGGAGACAGACACAACTCTGACCTTCACAGATCACAGTCATCGTGGGGCCGGCCCTCCCCTGGGAGGGCTCCACCCAACTCAGACACCTCCAAATAGCTATTCTCTAAAGCACGCCCAGGACGGTTACCTCTCTGCGTGAAGTAAGCTCAGAGATGAAAGACCAAGGTGATCATTTGAGTTCGGCTTATGCGTAATTATGCATTCATCAGTCAGAGCTTTAATTACCTGGAGATAAAGGTGCCTTTAACGTTTTGGGGAAAACTGGCTCCAACAAAATGCACTTCTTTTGTCTACCAGCCAGGCACAACTAACTGTTATCCTGGGAAGGGCTTAGTGGGGAGACTCCAGCCTAAACCATAAAAGGTTCTTGGCCATTAAAGGTGATCCCGCTGAGATGGGCACAGCATTCGTGGGAGATCCTGCATGACCGAGAAGCCCAGAAGAGCTCCCGAGGCAAGGGCACTCCTTGGAAGACGGAGAGCGAGAAACCTCAGGGCCAGAGAGGGCAGCGCAAAAGGAAGAGGGCAGGGAAAACTTGGATCCTTAGGTAAAGCATCATCTGTGACCTCCTGGCATGAAATGTGGAATCTCAGACTCAAGACCTACTGAATCAGAATCAGTATTTTCTGTGAGCCCTGGTGGTTTCTATGTGCATTCAAGTGTGAGATACATTAATTTAGGGACCTCATACCCCAAGACAAGGGCTTTCCAGGTGGCTCAGGAGTAAAGAATTCCCCTGTTAATGCAGAAGAAGCAGGAAACATAGGTTTGGTCCCTGGGTCGAGGAGGAAATGGCAGCCCACTCCAGCATTCTTGCCAGGAAAATCCCAGGGACGGAGGAGCCTGGTGGGCTGCAGTCCATGGGGTCCCAAAGAGTTGGACACAACTGAGCAACTGAGCAGGCATGAACACGCATACCCCAGGACAACATGCCTTCTGCTCATTGTTAAAAACAAGGAGCTGGTCTTTGCTCTCTCTCTATTTATCCATGTGTGTTAAAGAAGAAGGGACTTCCCTGGCGGTCCAGTGGTTAAGACTTCACCTCCCAGTGCAGGCAGGGGGTGCGAGTTCAATCCCCGGTCAGGGAGTTAAGATCCCACATGCCTTGGGGCCAAAACACCAAAACATAAAACAGAAGCAATATTGTAACACATTCAATAAAGACTTTCAAAATGGTCCACATCAAAAAAAAAGTCAAATAAAATAAAGAGAAAAACTGGAGGCAGAAATGTGCGAATGTGTGTGTCTAAGGAGCGCTTTTCTTGTTTAACATATGGCAGAAGGCAGAGATTTTTCCCTTCCAGTGTTGCTTTCAAAGGTAAACATAATTGAACAGGGCAGAGCGAGGGCGGAAGTAAAGACCATAAAACTCACACAATGCCAAATGGAAGTGATTAACAAAGCCGAGAGGAGAAGCCTCCTCGGTGCAGTGTGAGATGCGACAGACAGGTCAGGGCAGACCTAGGGAATTGACTTCAGCGCCTCTCGCCTAAGGGCTGGGACAGGCAGCAACAGAGACAGAACCATTTCACAACGAGGAGAAGAGGAAGCTGGCGAGAAAGAAACCTCAGAAGAGGGGGGACGGGGTGAGAAGGGATCATGTGGGGAGAGAGATGCCTTGGGTGGCGAGGTTATCGGTGTGGTGGGATGTCACTGCAGCATCCACACCGTGCCCACAAGTCAGATTAACAGACCACAGACGCCAGGCATCCAAGGCTGAGGTTTAAATAATCCGCCAAAGTCCTAAGGTCTGCGGACAGACTTGCCTTCCCATCCGAACGCTGCTATTACTAGAAATGCAAATGGGGAGGAAACGTTAATTTTCTCATGG
The DNA here is from genome assembly GCF_032405125.1 of Capricornis sumatraensis. NCBI lineage: Eukaryota > Metazoa > Chordata > Mammalia > Artiodactyla > Bovidae > Capricornis > Capricornis sumatraensis. Next base: position 108,182,889 of record NC_091076.1, on the reverse strand, counting down.
ATGGATCCTCAACTTCCTCATCTGTAAAATGGGGGTAATTCTACAAACCTCAGAGTGGTAACAATGAAATGAGACAGGGCATGTTAAACGTTAAAGACAACAAATGAGAATAGACATTGCAGCGCTCTGTGGTGACCTAAATGGAAAAGAAATACAAAAATCCCTGAGGTCCCCGTCGCAACTCGAGAGGAACCCCAAGCTTCCCGCCGCAACTGGAGAAAAGCCAGGAGATTCTCCCCTTAACGCGAAATGAGGCTCTTTTCCACTGCCGTGTCTCGAGAGATATCCCATGTTCCCTCTTGAAACTCAAAAGGGTACTTGACACACTTCATGCAACTCAAGAAGTTTCCCGTGTAGCTGATTCACTTTCCTGCGCAGCAGCAACCAACAAAGCATTGCAAAGCAACTGTACTCCAGTTAAAAAACAAACCCAAACACATTAACCCAAGACGCAAAGCCACACCCAGTTTCAAGGGTTGGAAAAATAGTACTTCTTGATGGGAGAAGCCATTCTTTTTCTGATTTATGCAAGATATAAATGCATTTATAAACAAACAAAGCCAAACTCTTAGTACAATGCCTGCTACATATCACACTCTCAAAATGATAGCTATTAAACTTTTCATTTTCCCAGCAATATTCCAAGCATTACCAATTTCCCAGAAAATGTCTTCTCTTGGCCCTGATCTTAAACTGTGTTCTGAAAGAGTGAGGAGAAATGATTCAATTGCTTTTATTTTTTTTTAAGGTTTTTTTTTTTTTTGATGTGGACCATTTTTTAAAGTCTTTACTGGATTTGTTACAATGTTGCTTCTCTTTTATGTTTTGTTTTTTTTTTTGACTGTGAAGCTTGTGGGATCTTGACTCCCCAGCCAGGGACCGAACCCACAGACCCCCCACTTCACCACTGGAAGATGAAGTCCTAAACAATGGACTGCGAGGAAAGTCCCTCAGTTGCTTTTATAAGCGCTGACCTCTGCTCCCTTAGCGCTCTCATTTATTCCATTTATTCCATCAATAATTGCAATAGCTTATTGTATTAACCAACTCAAGGACACTTTGGGCATCAAAGCATCCATGAAGGACTTGCCTGGTGGCTCTGTGGTTAAGAATCCACCTGCCAATGCAGGAGACACAAGTTCCATTCCTAGTCCGGGGAGATCCCACATGCCTTGGAGCAACTAAGCCTTTGCTCCACAACTATTGAGGCTGTGCTCTAGAGCCCGGGAACTGCAACCACTGAGCTCACAGGCCGCAAATACCGAAGCCTGTGTGCCTGGAGCCTGTGCTCCGCAGTAAGAGAAGCCACTTCAGGGAGAAACCTGAGCTCCGCAATAGAGAAAAGCCTTCTCGGCAACAGAGACCCAGCACAGCCAAAAATAAATAAATAAAATTCAAGAAGAGCATCTGTGGAAGGAGAACGAAAACGCACAGAAAACTGGGCAAATGCCTGATATCTTCTCGAACACGTGCACCCGCATTTTCTAGGGCCTGGCTCTCAGGAAGTGCGGGAAGGGATTTGAGCCAACTTCCTGGACCTTCTGGAAGTAAACCTATACTCTCGTGAATGACTCCGGTAGGCGGCGAGCAGCTCTGTTCTCCCTGGGTCCCTGGACCATTCCTTCCATACTGGGTCCCTCAGACGAGGGGAAGCGGTGCCGAGGAAGCCAGACTTGGTCACCGTTTGAGTGGCTTCTTTGCACGATGGTGCAGCCTGCATCCCAGACCAGATCATCCGCTGTACGCATCCGAGTCTTTGGTCCCCTTGATGAGGGCCTGGAAAGGACGCAGACTGGGAGGTGGGGAGGCTTCGGGAGTGATGCTCAACAGCTGACGAGTCACGGGCGCACTTGTCAGACACTGTCAACCCAACAAAGGACCTTCCAGGCGTGCCGGGGTGAGGTCATCAACCTGAGGGTCTGCCTCGCTCAGACTCTTGGGCTCAGCCCAGTGACGCACACACGTTTTTGCTCTGAAGGGCTTTTTCAGAAATGGTCTCCTAGAATTGACCCCATGGGCACCGCAACTCTGGCCAGGCCATGATTATCGATTACGATTATCGATTACCCCTTTGGAAAACAAGAAATCATCCCCGCTCCCTACTATCTGACTTGTTCCTCTGTTAAAATCCCACTGAATAGCGTCCTTGCTGTTGTTCAGTCACTAAGTCGTGTCTGACTCTTTGCATTCCCTTGGTCCGCAGCCCTCCAATCCCCTCTGTCCTTTGCTACCTCCCAGAACTTGCTCAAATTCATGTTCACTGAGTCGCTGATACTATCTAACCATCTCATCCTCTACCGCCCCCACCCCCTTCTCCTTTTGCCCTCAATCTTTCCCAGCATCAGGGTCTTTTCCAATGAGTCAGCTCTTCGCATCAGGTAGCCAAAATATCAGAGCTTCAGCTTTAGCAATACCCAGTGCTAACTCAGGACCTAGCAATGTGACTGACTCATCTCCTGATGATAAATCTCTTCTAGATCAAGAGTGATTTATATGGAAACTTGACTTAAATATTCTACTTCAACTTTCTCAGGGGCATCCATGAGCCATCCATGAAATGCCCCCAGCTTTTTGGACCCCAAGGCCTGGTGCCATGGAAGACAATTTTTCCATGGACCTCAGGTGGGGGATGGTTTGGGGATGATCACATTGGTCATGCACTTTATTTCTATTATTATCACATCCGCTCCCCCTCAGACGATCAGGCATTAGATCCCAGAGGTTGGCGTTCCTGGCCCTGGAGGATACAGTGTTTGCCATCGGCTCCCTCTACTCTGCCCGCTCCTTCCACTAACAGTCCATAAACAACTCTGCACCTGGCCATAAACCACAATCCACTGTTAGCCCCAAAGTAAAAAAAAAGCAACCAACTGCAAAAATCTTGGCTTCATTTGCAAACACCTATAGCACTTACTCATATCCAGATTGTTTCATCCTGAGCTTCTCTAATGGGCACATGGAGGGGGTGGGGGTGAAACAACTCCTCATGAGAGCCACCCGCAGGGAGTCCCAGGACTAGTAATCTCCCAGAGGGTCACCAACAGGTGTGCCATCTTGGATCCAGTGGGTGAGATTATTCCACCTTCGGATAGCTTGCTCAACAAGCCAACCAGCTGCTCCATCCCTGAGTGAACTGCGCTGAGATTATCCCAAGACGACTTGGTTTTCCAATGATCTTTTCCGACGTGAAGATAAGAGAGCTCCAGTTTGGTCTCAGAAGCAAAAATAAAACATAAGCATGCATCCTTAAATGGATGCTTTCAACTTCAAGATGCTTGACGTGTCAGACCACTAATTATAAACATTTCTGCAAACCCGAGTATTAATTCAGTTCCTGAAAACTTGTCCATCGGCTTTCGATATTTTAGAACATCAGGCTCTGACCAAAGTTCAGAAGCACAGGAGATAGGACGCAGAGTGGTTCATCCGGGGACTTGATGAGAAGATGAACGTGAACTTCCTGGCTCAGGGAGCCCCTGTCGTTTTCCCAGCCTCTTTCCACAGTCGTCAAATGGGGCCGATAACACGGGGCTGGTCTCGTAAGGAGGTCCGAGGAGTGAGCTAAATAATTCATAACACATTGAGTCCAACAGACAGTAGCGCTCAATAAATATTAAAAGCAAATAGGAAGAGAGAATGTCTGCCGTCCCAAACCTTTTCTCTTCTCTTTCAAGTTATAATGCCATGGTAATCACCGGGATGGTTTGTTTCGAGGCAATAATAGAAAACCATCCATCCTAGAGTCGTTTTAAATGAAATAGACACTTCATCTCGTTGACACAGATGCAGAAAGAGGTGGGGTGGGCATGAGTTCAAGGAGCAGGCCGACTTGACCTGGGGGCTGGGAGGAGAGCGAGGCGGGTACCATTTTGGTGGCTCTCTGGTGATCCCATGAGATTTGGCTCAGCGTCTCTTAACTAGTGAGATGCTGACTCAGTTGATGAAAAATGGAAAAAGCAAAGAGGAAAGCGTGAATCCCACTAGGCCGCCTCCTCCTCCTGCGTGTTGGCTGCTGAGCCAAACGCATCACAGGCTTCCAATAACTCTGAAATAATAATCAGATTTAAAAGTGAGGAAACCATTGTTCTTCCCAACCTGGCTGCCCGCCCAGCTGCTGCTCGGAGGGTGATGAGCTGATTCTTATCTGCGAGTAGATCTCCCCTTTGCCTGGAGAAACGTAGCAACCCCATCCAACTGAAAGACTTTTCTCAGCAGCCTTTGCTTGGACCACGTGCCTTCTTTCCCAGCACAATCCTCCCCACACCCAAGGGAAACTCACCCTTGCCTTTTTTTTTTTTTTTAATAAACAATGAGATTTGTTCCAGTTTCTTTAAGGATCAAAGTATAAAGAGTCTACTTTTGGCTTCCAAGCCTGCACTGCCAAGATCAGAGTTCTGTGAAAACTGGTCGGAGCCCAGGCAAGGCCAGGGAGAGATGCCACTAGTTCTTCAAGCTAGGAGGCCCCTGGAGGTTCCGTACTGACGCAGACCTGGAGATGGAGGACGCTCTGCAGACGGCAGTGGGTTTATGTCCTCCCTGCTCATTCTCCTCGAGGTCTCCCACCGTAGCCTCGGTTGCTTCTCCCTGGGAAGTTGCTGACTAAAGGCTGAGTAGTCAAAGGGGATTTGTTATCAGAGACGGCAAAAAAAAAAGAAAAAAATTGCATGTCTCACACAAGCAGGGGTCCACATATGCTAAAGGCGGTGATAGAAAATCTCGGATTCTTAAGTCTCTGTGCTATTTGTTGATGCTGTTGTCTCAGTCGTGTCTGACTCTTTGCGACCCCACGGACTGCAGCACACCAGGCCTCCCCGTCCTTCACCATCTCTCAGAGCTTGCTCAAACTCATGTCCATTGAGTCGGTGATGCCATTCAACAATCTTGTCTTCTGACATCCCCTCCCCGTCCTGTCTTCAGTCTTTCCTGGCATCAGTTCAGTTCAGTTCAGTTCAGTCGCTCAGTGGTGTCCAGCTCTTTGCGACCTCATGGACTGCAGCATGCCAGGCCTCCCTGTCCGTCACCAACTCCCAGAGTTCACTCAAACTCATCTCCATTGAGTTGGTGATGCCATCTAACTGTCTCATCTTCTGTCGTCCCCTTCTCATCCTACCCTCAATCGTTCCTAGCATCAGGGTCTTTTCCAATGAGTCAGTTCTTCATATCAGGTGGCCAAAGTATTGGAGTTTCAGCTTTAGCATCAGTTCTTCCAATGAATATTCAGGACTGATCTTCTTTAGGATGGACTGGTTGGATCTCCTTGCAGTCCAAGGGACTCCCAAGAGTCTTCTCCAACACCACAGTTCAAAAGCATCAGTTCTTTGGTGTTCAGCTTTCTTTATTGTCCAACTCTCACATCCATACATGACTACTGGAAAAACCATAGCCTTGACTAGATGGACCTTTGTTGGTAAAGTAATGTCTCTGCTTTTGAATATGCTGTCTGCTAAGTCACTTCAGTTGTGTCTGACTCTGTGTGATCCCATAGACAGCAGCCCACCAGGCTCCCCCGTCCCTGGGATTTTCCAGGCAAGAGCACTGGAGTGGGGTGCCATCACCTTCTCCATATGCTGTCTAGGTTGGTCATAACTTTCCTTCCCAGGAGTAAGCGTCTTTTAATTTCATGGCTGCAGTCACTATCTGCAGTGATTTTGAAGCCCCCCAAAATAAAGTCTCTCTCTATTTCCACTGTTTCCCCATCTATTTGCCATGAAGTGATAGGACCGGATGCCATGATCTTCGTTTTCTGAATGTTGAGCTTTAAGCTAACATTCTCACTCTCCTCTTTCACTTTCATCAAGAGGCTCTTTAGTTCTTCTTCACTTTCTGCCATAAGGGTGGTGTCATCTGCATATCTGAGGTTATTGATATTTCTCCCAGCAATCTTGATTCCAGCTTGTGCTTCCTGCAGCCCAGCGTTTCTCATGATGTACTCTGCATATAAGTTAAATAAGCAGGGTGACAATATGCAGCCTTGATGTACTCCTTTTCCTATTTGGAACCAGTCTGTTGTTCCATGTCCAGTTCTAACTGTTGCTTCCTGACCTACATACAGATTTCCCAAGAGGGTCTCTTATAATGAGTTGGCTCTTTGCATCAGATAGCCAAAGTATTGGCGATTCAGCTTCAACCTCAGTCCAGTGAATATTCAGGATTGACTTCCTTTAGAATTGACTGATTTGATCTCTTTGCAGTCCAAGGGTCTCTTAAGAGCCTTGTCCTACACAGCAATACAAAAGCATCAATTCTTCGGTGCTCAGCCTTCTTTATGGTCCAACTCTCACATCCATACTTGGTTACTGGAAAAACCATTGCTTTGAGTATGCTGTGCTCTGTGCTATAGAACCTTCTACAATACAGGAAAAAAATTCTGACAAGGGCATTTGATTTATAAAGAAGAAATATGACTTAAGTAACTTTAGAGTCTGAAACAAAGGATGTCCACACATCCCCAAAATGCTAAGCAGATCTCAAAAGGAGAGGTATGGAGGTGCCAAAGACCTTTGAGCTCTGAATTTTACTCAGACTAAAAAAGCCCATTTTCTGTTTGTCTAAGCTGTGCGTGTTCAGTTGCTCAGTCATGTTCAATTCTTTGTAACTCTATGAACTGTAGCCCACCAGGTTCCTCTGTCCATGGAATTTTACAGGCAAGAATACTGGACTGGGTTTCCATTCCTCCTCCAGGAGATCTTCCTGACCCAGGCAGGGACTGAACCTCATCTCCTTCATCTCCTGCATTTGCAGGCAGATTCTTTGCCACTGACCTGGGATGCCTGTTCTACGCTATAGGACACAGTATTCTAAGATGACCCAAGGCAGAAAAATCTGGGTAACAGAAAGATGAAAAGAAGCAATGAACTTCACAGAGGAATCACCAAGGGTTTCCTCCCATGAGCTCCTTGAATGTCTTCAAAAACGTCCCACCAGAAGCGTTCCACATCTACACACTAGGATGTCTAGGTACCTGTCTGTTGCAAAGGTAAGGCTCATATCCATAGAGGCTTTAATTTTTCAGACGTTTTATCTTTGGAAAGGAATATCCTATAGTTACCCCAATCAGTGAAAGAGTTTACACTCTATTACCCATACATTGGGAGGAAGTGCAGAGTGGAGCCTTTGCCCCACCAGTTCCAACTGCAGCTGCGGACCCCTCACCACATAGAAACTGCAGTGCTCAGAGAATCGGGAAAATGAGATTCTCACGTTGCACAGAGACTGCCCACCCGTCTTTGGAAGCTGAGCTTCAGAAAGCCCTAAGCTGCATTTGTGTCTGTACACACATGTTCACTCACTCACTTGTGTCCGGCTCTTTGCTACCCGTGGACTGTAACCTGCCAGGCTCCTCTGTCCATGGGCTTTTCCAGGCACGAATATTGGAGCGAGTTGCCCTTACCTTCTCCAGGGGATCTTCCCGACACAGGGATCGAACCTGTGTCTCTTGCTTCTCCAGTGTTGGCAGGCAGATTCTTTACCACTAAGCCACCTGGAACACCCTTACCTCTGTATTTACTGGACCCATATTTTGGCCCCCAGGTAAGCTTGATGCTTCAAGCATGCAGCCTCAAGGTCCAAGTCAGAAAAGCAAGAAAATAAAACAGTCAGGGGAGTCCAAGAGACTCGATGCCTTATAAATAAGATCTTGGAGTTTCTAGTGTCAACCTCTGGAGGGGATGGGGGTGTGAGATTGCTTCCTGCATCAGCTCTGGGCCCCTCTGGAGGAAGCCCATTTTGATGTTTCAGCATCTTGGTGGTATGGGATCTTGCGGCCCTAGGTAGGCAATGGCTCAGATGCTGGTTACATAGATGAAACACCACTTAAGTGTCCCTGGATCCAACTGAGTCATCAACTCCACCCTCCAGTTATCAGTAAAAGTTAAAGACCCCAGAATCCCTTGGGCTGACGTCTTAGATGAATTTTCACTGGCAATTTCAGAGCCAAATATATCCCTAGGTAAGAAATCTTTTTCAAAAGGAGGGAGTTAATCCAGCTCAACCGCTCTTTACCTTAGGCTAGTGTTAAGAGAGGAAAGAAAAAAGGAAGAAAGGAAGCTATCCCATATCCTCTGGCCTCTGAGTAGGTTTACCTAAACGTTGCCAAGGCGATGTGTATGTGAGTCGGTCTTCGCTCTGAGCCACAGTCGCTGACTTGACAGAGAACACCCATCCAGACTGCACCATCGGGTAGCGGCCAGGGAGCACGGGGGCACTGCAGCGTCCAAGTTCAAACCTGGTGGCTCAGCTCCCTGCAAGAAGTCACGAGCTTTCTGCATTTTGTCTGTTTTCCTCTCGGTGTCCCTCATCCCCCTTTCGTCTGTTCCTCACCTTCGAGGGGGAGACAGGAAGACTAGGTTTGTCCAGACACACGAATCCGGTCCTCCACGCCATTAGAACAGAAAGAGAACATCAGAGATGCCAGGAAGCTCGGGTGAGAAGCGTACTTTCTTAGGATGGAAGAGACTGGCTCATGGTCCCCCGGAGAAGGCAGATTTTGACTCCTGACTCCCAACCAGAGCTTTGCTACAGAAATGACAGTGACCTCACCCAGGATCGCCCAGGAAGCCAACACACTTCACGGAGGAAGCATGGAGCCTGCCCCCCACACAGGGCAGGACAATAGATGTCTGATGAATCAGTGAGTGACTATAAGATAGGGAATATGGATGAATTAATAAGATAGGGAATATAGAGAACACAGATGAATCAGTGAATGACTATAAGATAAGATAGAGAATGGGAAACGTTTTAAACTTTATTTTATGAGCTTTTCTTTTGTCTTTCATTGCTGTTCTTTCATCTTTCATTGCTGTTCTTTAGTTGCTAAGTCACGTCCAACTCTTGGTGACCCCATGGACTGTGGCCTGCCAGGCTCCTCTGTCCATAGGATTTCCCAGACAAAAACACTGGAGTGGGTTGTCATTTCCTTCTCCAGGCAATCTTCCCGACCCAGGGATTGAACCCAAGTCTCCTGTATTTTTAGGTGGATTCTTGACTGCTGAGCCACCAAGGAAGCCCCTTTATTTTTTATTACCCATATTTTATGACTTCATGTAGTGGCAAAAATGTATTTTACAACACTTGATATGAATAAAAAGCCTATCCATATTTCATTTCAAAATGATATAATAGGATTTTTAAATAAATATGAGAAAGAGCTTGTGTTTTTATATACTGCGTTTCAGAAAACATAGGAAAGATGTAATTCATGAAGAAAAAAAGAATATGGCAAAATGTATTCTGAATTGAGCCCTTGATGTCCATCTGAATCTTCTGGGAAATGAAGCCCTGTAATTATACTTTGTCTGAAAAAATGAAGGTTCATGGATTGCTTCATAATTCCTCCATAATCACAAGCTGTCTTCTTTTTTTAAAGAATGTTTATTTTTAAAAAAATTATTTTATTGACATATAGTTGATTTACAAGGTTGTGTTAATTTCTACTGTACAGGAAAGTGATTCAGTTATATATACATATATCATTTTTCATATTCTTTTCCATTATGGTTTATCACAGGTTTTTGGATATAGATCCCTGTACTCTTCAGTAGGACCTTGTTGTTTATCCATCCTATAATATAATACTTTGCAACTGATACAGAGAATAGGCAACTCTTTCCAAGGTTCCTGGACTTCAGTGTCTACTCACATCTACAAAATAGCCAACAGCAAGAACTCCTGCATCTCTAACTGCACAGCTCACAACCCAGAGCCAGCTGCTCCCAGGATCCCAGACATAGCCTCCTCTGCTGAGAAGAAGTGTCAGAGTTCCCCTCCACGAGTCGCCCCCATGCCCGTCATAGGAACATCAAGCAGCTGCCGCCCCAAGTGTGTGCCGAGGGCTGAGGCCAGATGGTGGTGAGGAGGGCAGCTGTCCGCGCAGCTGGGAGTAGACGAGCCGGTGATCCTTACCCATCCTGCCTCGCAGGACCATTTTGGACCAAGGCTATTCATTTATGAAAGTAGCATCTCACCTAAAGACTGTCATACTGGGTGAAGAAAGTCAGAAAAAGAAGGAGAAATATTGTATTAAATATGACATCCTTTATGTGTGGGATGCATATACATACAAAATAGAAGAGACTCACAGACTTAGGGAATGAACGTGGGGGAAGGGATAGGAGGGAGTTTGGGATGGACATGTACACACTGCTGTGTTTAGAATGGGTAACAAACAAGGACTTGCTGTACAGCGCAGGACACTCCGCTCAGTGCTATGTGGCAGCCTGGATGGAAAGGGAGTTTGGGGGAGAATGGATATATGTACATGTACGACTGAGTCCCGTCACTGTTCACTTGAAACTATCACAACTTTGTTTATTAATCAGCCATATATGGCTCAGATGGTAAAGAATCTGCCTACAATGCATGTGACTTGGGTTCGATCCCTGGGTTAAGAAGATCCCCTGGAGAAGAGCATGGCAACCCACTCCAGTGTTCTTGCCTGGAGAATCCCATGGATGGAAGAACCTGCTGGGCTACAATCCATGGGGTTGCAAAGAGTCAGACATGACTGAGTGACTAAGCGCACACACACACACACCCCAAATCCAAATAAAAAGTTTAAAAAAAATAAATACATAAATAAAAGTATCATCTCAACTAAGCAGTGCCTTCTGCGGCTCCAGGAGCGAACCAGGCTAGTTAAACTTAAAGAAGACCAAATCAATGGTGGTGTCCTTATCTTAAGTGAAGCCAGTGAGATTAGCCAGTTACATGCAACTTATAGCTTCCCAAAAGACATCGCCAACAACAGCACTCATCTATGTGTATAAAAGCACTTGAAGAAACACGTAGCATCTGCAGAGAGAGAGGCTGCATGTAGAAACAAACACCCCAAATCACCTTCTCGGGATAAGCTTGCAGCTTCGTGGGCTTTTGTAGCCAAGCCCTGCTGGCTGGCAGCTTGGTTTATCTCCTTAGCAGGAACCATGATGCATTTGGCTGGCTCTTGGCTTCCAATCCTACTTGTAATTTGAATCGAGGGTAGATGGTTGGGGTCAGACAGCGAGGAGCCTCCAGGCTTAGAGGGGAGCCTCCTTGCTCCGTGTGACTCCACAGGGCGCTGAGACATCTGCAGAGCTCTGCACCCTGTGCTGGGTCCTCTCAGAAGTCAAGGAGAAGACCAGATTCAACTCTGGCTTCAGGAGCTCCCTGGGGCTGAGCACAGTACATACCTAGACCCCCGGGGACTTGCCATTACCAGGACACCATGAGACATCTTATTCAGGCATCAAGGCTAAGACGAATGCAGCTGTCACTTGTCCAGAATCCCCAGCGAAAAGTGACTCTGGTGCTCAGCACATAAATATTTGTTGATTTAAACCAACTTCTACTTCTGGGCTTCCCTGATAGCTCAGTTGGCAAAGAATCCGCCTACAAGCAGGAGAGCCCGGTTCAATTCCTGGGTCGGAAGATCTGCTGGAGAACAGATAGGTTACCCACTCCAGTATTCTTGGGCTTCCCTTGTGGCTCAGCTGGTGAAGAATCCGCCTGCAATGCGGGAGACCTGGGTTTGATCCAAGGGTTGGGAAGACCCCCAGGAGAAGGGAAAGGCTACACACTCCAGTATTCTGGCCTGGAGAATTCCATAGACTGTATAGTCCGTGGGGTCGCAAAGAGTCAGACATGACTGAGCGACTTTCATTTCCACTCTGCCCCCTTCTCTGGGCTTATCCTGTGGCCAGACCGAAGAGGAAATAAATAGCGGCAACGGATGAATTTTTTTTTTAATGTGATTGACCTTGGCATCTAGAATATAGTGCTTTTTAAAGCTGTTTTATGGATTTACCCTGAAATGAGCTAATCCAACCATCCCCCCTACCGCCATGCATGCATCTGGCCTACCCTCCTGCAGCCCTGACCTCAGACCGTGTTGTAATTGCTCAAACAAGTGCCTTCATGACCCTCTGTCTTGCTCCATGCACCCAAATCCTGCTGCGTCTACCTCCTAGCCTTGCCCCAGATCGCTCCCCCTCCCTCTTCCCACTGGCGCTGCCGCAGCTGAGCTCACGTGGCACCTTCTAGCCTTGCCCCAGATCGCTCCCTCTCCCTCTTCCCACTGGCGCTGCCGCAGCTGAGCTCACGTGGCACGTCTCCTCGCACCAATCTCTTCCCTGCGCTGACGCGCCTAACTCTGCGAGGCACCCTCCTCATCGCGCCCCTGTCCTGGGCCAAGCGGCCTCCCTGGTACTCGCCCTGCCTTTAGAATACACTAAAACCCCTTCGTGTCAGCCCTTGCCTGCTGCAACCCCGATCCAATATTCCGTTCTCTCTCCACCTGCCGTCTTACAGCCTACTCACTGATGACGCCGAACTTCTCACCATTCCCGAAACACATCCATTTTTTTTTTTCCAGTCGACCAACTTTATCAAGTATCCCTTTATTTGCCAAGCCCCGTGTTGGGCACAGGGGTGCAGGGCAAGGGTTCTCAAAGGTAGCACTGTTGATGTCTGGGGGACACGTGTCTTTGTCGTGGGGCCTAGCCCATGCCTTATAGGATGGTTAGCTTCATCCTTAGCTTTTACCCACTAGTTGCTGGTAGCAACTTTCCCCAAAGCTGTGACAACCAAAATTGTCTCCAGACACGGCCACATGTCCCTCAGAGGGCAACCTCATGTCCTTTGGGAACTACTGCTCTAGGATAAAACACATCCCCTGCCCTCCGGGAGCCTGCCCGTGGTTTGTTAGGAGTGACGGGTACCTACAGCGGGTTGCGTCAGTAAAACCCTGTCAATGCTTGGCGTCCTGAGACCCTCAAGAGGCCACCTTTTCCCATCTTCAGCCCGCCCCTTCCACTTCCCCTTTAAAGCCCAGCTCTCAGGGTGGCTCCCCGCAACCGGCGCACAAAAGTCTGATTGGGCTCCCTGTATTGCGAGCCCCACGCACTTGACTTACCTCTTGCTTAATGCATCGCTGGCTAGCTCTTCCTCTAGGTCAAGAGTCAGCATACTTTTCCTTGTAAAAGTTGAAAGTAAATATTTTATTTTGGAACATAGTCTATAACCACCACTCAGTGAGCCACGGTAGGTGAAAACAGCCACAAACAATAGTAAGTGATTGGGTGAGTCTGTGTTCCAGAAAATTTATTCACAAGCAAGATGGTAGTGTGGCTGTGTTCCATTAAAGTTTTATTTAAATACAAGATGGTGGTATATCTGTGTTCCAATAAAGTTTTACTTATAAAACAAGATGGCAGGCTGGATTTGGCCATGCCTAGGACCCCTGCTCTGAGCAGTGAACTCCTTGAGGTCAAAGCCCATGTCTCCTTGACTCTTGTGTCTAGCACCTCACACAGCACCCGGTGCATCTTAGACACTCTTTGAATGATTAATAGATCAATGGATTGATGATAGACATCAAAAGAGTATTCATACAATACATCACTGTAAGATTTTTAGTGTATGCATTAAGGAACTGATCAAAACAATAAAAACAACCTCCACTGTGAATTCAGGAATTAAAGAGCCAAGATGGGTTGAAAGAAGAGATGACCTCCCTTCTCTGGAGCCGGGAGGGGACGTAGGTGTAAGATGGCCAGAGTAAGTACACGGCGCCCCACTAAGTTTGAAATCCACAGAAATAACAAATGAAGTTTGGGCATCAGTATGTCCCATGCAATATTTGGGATATATTCACACTAAAAAAATTATTGACCATACGTCTGAAATTCCAACTTAACTGTTGTTGTTCCGTCGCTCAGTCCTGTCCGACCCTTTGCGACCCCATGGACTGCAGCATGCCAGGCTTCCCTGTCCTTCACCATCTCCTGGAGCTTGCCCAAACTCACGTCCACTGAGTCCGTGATGCCATCCAACCATCTCATCCTCTGTTGTCCCCTTCTCCTGCCCTCAATCATTCCTAGTATCAAGGTCTTTTCCAGTGAGTCAGCCCTTCTCATCAGGTGGCCAAAGTATTGGAGCTTCAGCTTCAGCACCAGTCCTTCCAGTGAATATTCAGGACTGATTTCCCTTAGGATGGACTGGTTTGGTCTCCTTGCTGTTCAAGGAACTGAACTGAGAGCCCCTTATTTTTCTTTGCACCTTATTTAGGCATTGACTCTTGATGCTGTCTCCTGATTCCTCCTCACAGGCTTCCAGTAAGAAAGATGGAAACCTGTCTGACCTGCTGGTCCACCCTCCCGCCCACCAGGAAGACGGCCCCCTGTACAACTCACAGCAGCAGCAAGCAGTTCTGTTGGAACTGGAAATTTAATTAACAAAATGCTAACATGTAATTTGGAGGAGGAGGGAGAAGGGAAAAAAAGCGTTATCACAAAGTTAATAAGAGAACTATTTTAATTACGGTATTTAACAAGTTATAACCATGCCGCTATGTTCTCCGGGGAAGGATTCACATCGTTCAAGAATCTCGGAGCCCAGCAGGGACGGGATGGTGAGCGAGGTGGGGACGTCACCATGCTGTGCTTCTCTGCAGCGTGTCTTCCGGGGCTCTGCCTCTGGCCTTTAGAAGCCCCCAAGGAGTCGTGTTCTTCCGTCCCATGACTCGGAGAAGAGAGCTAGCTCTCCCCATCTTCCAGGTCATGTTCCAACCCAACAGGGCCTGGGGAGGCCCAGAAAGCCCAGCCTTGGTGTGCAAAGCTGCCCTCTGTGCCCACGTGCGCTGGGGAAGAGAGAACCGGGTTTTGTTCAGCACTGGCTCCTCCTCTGTGGCCCCCGCCTGCTCGTCAGCCTGGGTGTGCACCTCTCTGTCCCCTCCCCTAAATGCCCCAGCAGGAGCGGCAGCCATGGGCCTGGATGCAGGGAAGAGAGGTGAAGGGAGTGTCTCAGAGCGACGGGGGCCACAGCGACCTGAGCTGTCACAAAGCAGAAAGAGCAGTGATGGCAGGGTCACATGACCTTCGTTCACACAGGCTAATCCCAAATCCACCAGCGTCAGGAGAGGGCCTGTCCTCAGTGTGCCAAACAGGGGACCCCACTCTTGCCAGACCTCTGCAGGATGAGGCTGGCCCCAGGGAGTATATGTGACCTTAAGGCATGGGACCAGCCAGCTGGGGACGGGAATGGCCTTGGCTCCCCCATCACTGATCCTGTGCCCCATGACTCCCAGGCATTTTGTCACAGCAGCTGGAGGGGCCTCTGCTGGGGGAAGGATGGGCAAACAGCTGGGCACTCAGCCTGCGAGGGTGGTGGCAGGGGAGCAGAAAGTTCAAGCAGGGGCGGGCAGAAGGCACTGCTCCCTGGGAGGTGTGCCCTTCGTGTCACCGAAGGAGGCTCTGAAGTCCCAGACCTGGGAAGTTTGGATCACTGCCCTGAGCATTCACAGTGTCGTCAAGGCAAAGAAGCAGAGAGGAGAGAGAAAAGACACGTGTGATCTTAGCGGGATGTAGCCACACCCCCGCAGATAACCCTCCTGAGACAGACTGAATAGATCAAACTGCTGACAGAGTTGTATCCACGCTGAGCGCTGAAATTGCCCCTGCCAAGGCTGGTTACGACTTTCCCGATGTTTTCCTTTCCTTCTTTCAGTTCTCATCCTGAATTGCACAAGCCGTTGGGGGAGTTGTCCACACTAAGAGGACAGGGGTGAGCCGTGATGACCCAGGGCCTGAGAGGGGTTGAGGGTGTCTATACAGGAGGACATCGTGACATTGTATGTGAGGCAGGTATCAAGACCATCCCCAAGAAAAAGAAAGGCAAAAAGGCAAAATGGTTGTCTGACAAGGCCTTACAAATAGCTGAGAAAAAAGAGAAGTGAAAAGCAAAGGAGAAAAGGAACGATATACCCATTTGAATACAAAGTTCCAAAAAATAGCAAGGAGAGATAAGAAAGCCTTCCTCAGCAATCAGTGCAAAGAAATGGAAGAAAACAATAGAATGGGAAAGACTAGAGATCTCATCAAGAAAATTAGAGACACCAAGGGAATATTTCATGCAAAGATGAGCACAATAAAGGACAGAAATGGTATGGCCCTAACAAAAGCAGAAGATATTAAGAAGAGGTGGAAAGAATACACAGAAGAACTGTACAAAAAAGATATTCATGACCCAGATAACCAGGATGGTGTGACCCCTCATCTAGAGCCAGACATCCTGGAGTGTGAAGTCAAGTGGGCCTTAGGAAGCATCACTACGAACAAAGCTAGCGGAAGTGATAGAATTCCAGTTGAGCTATTTCAAATCCTGAAAGATGATGCTGTGAAAGTGCTGCACTCAATGTGCCCACAAATTTGGAAAACTCAGCAGTGGCCACAGGACTGGAAAAGGTCAGTTTCCATTCCAACCCCTAAGAAAGGCAATGCCAGAGAATGTTCAAACTAGTGCACAATTGCACTCATCTCACACTCTAGCAAAGTAATGCTCAAAATTCTCCAAGCCAGGCTTCAACATTACATGAACCGTGAACTTCAAGATGTTCAAGCTAGATTTAGAAAAGGCAGAGGAACCAGAGACCAAATTGCCAACATCCACTGGATCATCAAAAAAGCAAGAGAGTTCCAGAAAAACATCTACTTCTGCTTTATTGACTATGTCAAAGCCTTTGACTGTGTGGATCACAGCAAACTACGGAAAATTCTTAAAGAGATGGGAATACTAGACCACCTGACCTGCCTCCTGAGAAATCTGTATGCAGGTCAAGAAGCAACAGTTAGAACTGGACATGGACCAAAGGACTAGTTCCAAATCAGGAAAGGAGTACGTCAAGGTTGTATATTGTCACCCTGCTTATTTAACTTATATGGAGAGTAAATCATGAGAAACGCTGGGCTGGAGGAAGCACAAGCTGGAATCAAGATTGCTGGGAGAAATATCTATAACCTCAGATATGCAGATGACACCACCCTTATGGCAGAAAGTGAAGAAGAACTAAAGAGTCTTTTGATGAAAGTGAAAGAGGAGAGTGAGAATGTTGGCTTAAAACTCATCGGAAAACTAAGATCAGGGCATCCAGTCCCATCACTTCATGGCAAATAGACGGGGAAACAAGGGAAACAGTGAGAGACTTTATTTTGGAGGGCTCCAAAAATCACTGCAGATGGTGACTGTAGCCATGAAATTAAAAGATGTTTGCTCCTTGGAAGAAAAGCTATGACAAACTGGCAGCATATTAAAAACCAGAGACATTACTTTACCAACAAAGGCCCATCTAGTCAAGGCTATGGTTTTTCCATTAGTCATGTATGGATGTGAGAGTTGGACTATAAAGAAAGCTGAACACTGAAGAATTGATACTTTTGAACTGTGGTGTTGGAGAAGACTCTTGAGAGTCCCTTGGACTGCAAGGAGATCCAACCAGTCCATTCTGAAGGAAATCAACCCTGAATATTCACTGGAAGGACTGATGCTGAAGCTGAAGCTCCAAAACTTTGGCCACCTGATGCCAAGAACCGACTCATTGGAAACGACCCTGATACTGGGAACGACTGAAGGCAGGAGGAGAAGGGGACGGCAGAGAATGAGACGGTTGGATGGCATCACTGACTCGATGGGCGCAAGTTTGAGCAGGCTCCACGAGTTGGTGATAGACAGGGAGGCCTGGCGCGCTGCAGTCCATGGGGTCACAAAGAATTGGACACAACGGATCGACTAAACTAATATAGGAGGAGAAACTCGTCGTGGGGACCTTGGAGCTCAAGCAAGATCCAGGAGTGTTAGGAGGAGGAGGCGTGGCAGTCGCGATAAGATCTGGGTTGTACACGAAGGGATTGATCAAATGGGTAACTGTCATGAAGACAACAGAAGCCACATTTCTCCCTGTTGGGAAAGAGAGCTACAGCTGCAGAACGGGAGAAAACAAGAACGAACCCTGTGGTGTTGGACTGAAAGTGGAGATGATGAAACGTGTAGTTTTCACTGGATGGAGATGGATGCAGAAATAAAGAGGGATGTAAATTTAAGTACATACTTAAACGCGTGCTGTAAACTCTTCCACGTATGTGTGTGCACACATCCTCCACTGAGATGGTCTGGGAGAAGCAACACCCTAGAAGTGATGAGGACATTCCCAGACCGGCACATTACTTTCCAATTAAGGGACCCGGGATCCTTGAAGGAATCACCGATTTCAGGGCTGGGCAGGGAAAGCAGGAGGCGAGCATGGACCACTCTGTTCTGCCACAAACAAAGAAAGTACTTAAAACATAGAGAGGACATCTCAAAAGGGCCTCAAGTCAGCTTGAAGGCGGTCCCACTTGCCAAATCTGAGATCATTTGAGAGACAAAAATTAATGACGGAATGAGCTGTACGGTGCTAAGCCGATTCAGTCGCGTCCGACTCTTTGCAACCCCATGGAGCCCATCAGGCTCCTCTGTCCTTGGGATTCTCCAGCAAGAATACTGGAGTGGGTTGCCATGCCGGCCTCCAGAGGATCTCCCCGACCCAGGCGCCACCTGGGAGCCCAATGACAGAACAGCTCATGACTAGTAAAAATGAGAACCCATG
This sequence comes from Capricornis sumatraensis, assembly GCF_032405125.1. NCBI lineage: Eukaryota > Metazoa > Chordata > Mammalia > Artiodactyla > Bovidae > Capricornis > Capricornis sumatraensis. The sequence goes on along the minus strand of NC_091076.1, from coordinate 108,164,495 downwards.
AGTCCAACCTGACCTAAATAAATAACTCCAAAGTGTCCATTCTGAAGGAGATCAACCTCAGGATTTCTTTGGAAGGAATGATGCTAAAGCTGAAGCTCCAGTACTTTGGACACCTCATGAGAAGAGTTGACTCATTGGAAAAGACTCTGATGCTGGGAGGGATTGGGGGCAGGAGGAGAAGGGGATGACCCAGGATGAGATGGCTGGATGGCATCATGGACTCGATGGACATGAGTCTGAGTGAACTCCGGGAGTTGGTGATGGACAGGGAGGCCTGGCGTGCTGCGATTCATGGGGTCACAAAGAGTCAGACACGACTGAGTGACTGAACTGAACTGAACAGTGATGGGAAATGGAATGAATGGTTGCTGAGTCTCAAAGTGCCTCCCCACACAAGAAAAATATTTATTCACTACACAGGGGAAAAGGAGTGACTAAAGGGTAGGGAGGGCTTCCCAGGTGGTGCGCTGGTAAAGAACCCACCTGTCAATGCAGGAGACGCAGATTCAGCCCCTGGATCGGGAAGATCCCCTGGAGGAGGGCGCAGCAGCCTGCTCCAGTATTCCTGCCTGGAGAATCCCATGGACAGAGGAGCCTGGCAGGCTACAGTTCATAGGGTCACAAAGAGTTGGATACAACTGAATTGACTTAGAGGAGATTCAGTGGTTCCTGGAAAGAGATGGTTCTTCCCAGACAACCAGCCCCATATGAGGGTGACACGTCTGAGGAATTGAAATTGAACTTCTTTTTTAAATATTTACTTTTGTGTATTCACTTATTTGGCTGTGCTGGGTCTTAGGTGCAGACCGCAGGGTCTTTGATCTTCATCACAGCCTGCAGGGTCTACTGATGTGAGCAGGGGTGGAACCTAGGCCGCCTGCGTTGAAAGCTCAGAGTCCTGGCTACTGGACCACTAGGGAAGCCCCCAAACTGAACTTCTTGATCTCCAAGCAACACAGATGTACTCACAACAACTCTGACCTGAATGCTTATGGAAATTCACGGTCTTGTCTGACGATTGGCTAATAAAACCTCAGAACACACTGATGCTCTCTTGCCGGCCACCACCCACCCCCGCAACCCCAAGCCCAGCTTAGGTTTCAGAGATGGCAGATCCAGCCGCAAAAGGAACGAGGAAATGCCCAGAGGACCAGGGCAGGTGTCTTTCTGCGTAGAATTCTCCAGGAGGGGAAGAATGTCAGCTATGCTCCTCACGCATGAGCCATAGCAACAGGCAGGTCAGCTAGATGGCTCAGATCGCATAACATGGCCCTGGCACCCAGCGCCACGTGGCACCCTGACAAACCAAACACAAAACTGCCAGGCTCATTCTCTGCCACCTGCACTGCGGGGAACTCGACTCTCACGTGCAAAGAGAGAGTTTCAAAGTGGGAGAGATCAGCCCAGGGGTCCCGGCAGATTTCACAGCATAGCCTTGAGAAACAGGAGGCTGCCGTTGTGCTCCATCAGGAGTGATCGCCCAGCTGAGACGGTGACCCATCCAAGCTCAGGTTTAGAGACTGGGTCAGTTAGGTTCTCTCCGGCCGTGCGTTTAGAAAAACAGCCACCGGGGAAAGATGACTTTGAACTGAAGACATGTATGCGTAAAGCAAGAAGGATAGAGACAGATGGTCACCGAGTGGGTTAATTTGGCAGTTCAGAGGTGTTAGGGCTCTGGGTCACCTCCCTTGACCTTGAAATTGTCTCCCCTTGTCCTCATGGTCACCAAATGGCTGCTGCAGCTCTGGACATCAAATCCTGTATCGATCACCGATCATCTGCTAAGCACTGTGCAAGGATGAGCCAAACAGTTGGAGATCCCTGACTTCTTCGGGCTTCATAGTCTATTGTTGGTCCAGAGGTGGCCCTGGGTCATGCCCACCTATGGGGACCCCTGTTCCTTTCAATTCTGTTTGCAGAAAACGACTTTGAACAAACCAGTCGGTACTCATGTTTTAAAACGCAAAGGTAGTTTAAAAGCTGGACTATCCGGAATTCCTTTTCTCCAGGATTCCCACTTTGCCTATTCCTTAAAGGAATGTTATTAAATACCTTTAAAATGTTAAAAATAGAAAGCAGCCAGCGCAGCGCCTAGAACACGGTGAGGGCTTGAAGTAAGCTCCAGTCCTAGTTCTCGTCTTCATATCTGAGGCTCCTGGCCACCACTACCCCTGCCCTGCTTTCAGGACAGAGGATCTTCCTGTCAAGCTCTTACCCAGATGGTTTTCTGGTGACGTGATGGACTACGCTCTATAGGAAACCTCTCCAAAACTTCCATTCACCCACATGGGCATCTGAACTAATCATTGTTTTCAGAGCATGGGTCCTGGTCATGAAATCCATTCCAGATTAATTTGTACCGAGCAAAAAAGCTGATCCACAGCTTCGGGGAGCATGTCTTAAGTAGTTCAACATCTCAGAAGCACATGCCCTGAGGGCAGAAGATGGGTGGACGGAAGTCTACATGGATGGGAACTGAGGATCTTCCCTTAACTGACGTGTTCCTACATTTCAGTTACCCCGCTGCGTGCAGTCAAATCTAATCTTCCTGACAACTGAATAAAGAAGTCATGATTTCCTTTTGTTTTCACATAAAGAAACTGGCATTCAGAGAGTTTTGAAGATTTACCCTTGGCCACACAGCTAATGGTAAAGCCAAGATGAAACCCAGGGATCTCAGGACCTGATCCTTTTTTTAAAAACTAATTTTTAATTTTGTTGTTGTTCAGTCACTAAGTTGTATCCAACTTTTTGCGATCCCATAGACTGCTATGCAATAGTCTTCCCTGTCCTTCACCATCTCCCGGAGTTTGCTTGAATTCATGTCCATTGAGTCAGTGATGCCATCCAACTGTCTCATTTTCCGTTGACCCCTTCTCCTCCTGCCCTCAGTCTCTCCCAGCATCAGGGTCTTTTCCAATGAGACACCTAGGAAGGCGGGACGTATATGCATTGATAGATCACTTTTTTCTAAGTGGAAGTGGAAAGAGATCCAAGCATACCTACTACTAAAATCAAAAATATAGCGATTTGGGATGCTTTGGGTTAAGAGATGGCTTTTTCTGAGCTAAAGGTATTTTTACGGAACCGTTGCATCTACATAAATAGCAGGAGAGTTGGACGTGAGAAAGAAGGAGTCATAATTTGATTCCTCTTCTTGCTGTGCAGGAAAAACAGTCCCTCCTGATTTTTATACCCCCCTGCCAGGGTGGAAAATTTCCCTCTAGGTCCCTGTATCAAACCTAAATGCCAAATCTCCGGAGGGCGTGCGAGGAGGAGGCCTGTGCTGACCCAGCTTTGCTGCAATAGGTTAAATGCAAAAGTGGGAGCCAAGTGGGGAGGACGGAGAGATGAAGTGACAGACTGAGGTCAGCTCCATGGGGGTGTCATTTTGGGCAAAGCCTTGAGGCTCTGGTTGAAGTTTCCACTTCTCTGTATGCTGGAAATAGCCAGCTGTGCCCCTTTGCTGTTAAAAGCCAGCATTGGTCCCCCGGCCAGTGGCCGGGCAGAAGCGGGCAAGGAGACAGAACAGAATGGGGACCCTCCCTGCTTGCCCAGGAGACCATGTTATCAAGAACCCTGACTTCAGAGTTGGGGTGTTATCTTCGCTAAGATGAGGTTGCTTTCTTTGAGTTCTCGAGTCCTTCACTCTCATGCCCTATAGGTCTTTCTTGGACAAACCCTTCAGCCATCCCAGAGGGGCTCCTTGTCCAGTGGACACGAGAGTGGTCTGGTCCCTGGAGCTCCCTTTCAGTGTCTTTTCGCTGTCTTTGGTCTTCACCACCCAACCCACTCTTCTGACCGCGTCCTGGACTTGCCATCACCCAGAGCGGTCCCCCTTCGGTCTGATATTCTAAAGCCTGAGATCTCCGGCACAACGCCCTATCTTTCCAGCTCTTTCCTCTCTGCCCACGCTCTCACCTCATCATGTTCTGCAAAGCCGGGGCTCCTCCCTCTTCGCCCAGTTTGTCACCTCCCTCCTGGTGTCATTTGCTTCCCCGTTAAGCCCATCTGGCTATGGCCACTCTCTGCCAGTAACAAAAGCAACGCTGCTTGTCTTTTCACTTCCAACCCCACTCGTGGACCAGGCCAACCAAAGGTTTGCTTTGGTCCCGCTTCCTGACGGCTGGGCAAGGCCGGAGAACGGCTCACAGACCCTGCATGTGGGCAGGAGGACAAAGCCGAGAGCCCATCGTGGCTGAGTCCTTCACGGTGCTCAGCAATTCGCCTAGAATTTTCAGATCAGTCCCATCCCTCTTTCTCCTAGCAACACTGTCAACATTTCAGCCCCTGCTGCCATCTTTCCCAATAGCGATGACCCTGCTTTCTTATTTCATTGAAAAACAAAAAAGAAACAATCAGCTATAAACTTCCTCACTCGGAACCTAACCTGCCTGTACCGCGACCTGTACCTCCTTCCTCGTATCTCGAATACAAACCAGACCTGCCCTCCCACCCCCGGTGAATCCATAGCTTCACGCTCATTTCTTCCATAACCTCCCTGAACGTTCCCTGCATTCTTTATTTCTCTCTCTCTCTCCTCACTTTACCTCCTAGTCCGTTGACCTACTAAGTGTTTTCTGTCTTAAGAAAGCACCTATATACACACTATTGATATTATGTACCGACACCGTGTAGAAAAAAGAGATAACTAATGAGAACCTACCTATTATTTTGCACACCTGAGCCTAACAGCCAACTGGTTTTTATTAGTAACAATTATTTATTAACGAAACATAACCCTGGAAGCTGATGTATTGAATATTGATAATGCGTCAGGCACTGTATCAGAAACTTCACATGCACTGTGTCGCTTAGCCCTCTGCGTCCCTTTATAAGGAAACAGGAGAGACGAGAACTTGCCCACATTCCCTCTGACCCCTTCACCCATCCGCAAATGCAACCGTGAAGGAAACCCCAGCTTCCGAGAGCTTTCCCCCACGGCTGCCCCAGGCACCCTTGGCTTTGTCCTAAGCGAGGCACCATTTCATTGTTACGGGATCCCAAACCTTTCCTAAGTGGCCTACCTCTGGTTCTCCGGATGCCACCTCCCAGTATTTGACCTCTGACCCGTGTTAACAGGCATCCTCTGCTTTGAACTCACCCAGGGCCCTTTCCACCCAGCCTGGGGCCCCCCAACCCTAGCCCCTCACTCAGGCAGAAGCATTGCTTTGACCACGGCAACAAAGGGCTCCTGGGAAGAATCTCGACATGCCTGGACCGTCACCATCAGCTCCCTCCGGTCAGCACCAGAAACGCATGAACGGTGCCAAGCGGGGAAGGAAGGAGAGAGAAGATGCTCAGAGATGGATGGAGACACTTCACGGCATCTGAGCAGAGCCAGTGTGTTTGTTGCCTGGTTATGTTGCATCAAACCTGACTCCGGCCCTTCCTCAAAACCAGTCCTCCAAAGATCCAGACGCTGCCCTGGCTGGAAAGGCGGGCCCTCCTCCCGAGTTCCTGGGAGCATTAGCTCATCAGTGCCTGCTTGCTCCCCACCATGAGATGAACCCGCTCACAAGAAGCTAAGGGGCGCAGTGGCGCAGACAGAAACTCCAGACGTCTCAGTGGTTAGAACATGTCTCCCTCCTGCTGCTTGGATGGTCCCTCTCAGGAGAAACAACCTCAACTGGTTTGGCCTCAGCTTCCCTCCGAGCTTGATTTCCGCTCCCAGTCCTTTCTCCATCCTTCCTACGCCCCCTTCTCCATTCTCCATGCTGTGCCCCCTCTCCCATTCCTGTGAGCTAGCTCTTGTCCTGGGTTCAACATTCCCAGGATTGGAAACGTCAGGCAGAGATGCAGGCTCTAACAGGGAAAGTGTGGGCTGGAATCTAGAATGATCTGACCCCAGGCCAAGAGCTCTTTTTGGGGAGGAGCGACCCCAGATTTCACTAGACGTCTTTGGGTGAAAATTCCATGAGTCTGGAAATGACGAAACTCAACAGAAATTGAACTGAATGAGCAGATATATGTAGCGTGCTTGGGACGATGACCAGCGCATGGTGAGCTGTGTAAACACTTGGAACTGAGTTGGGATTTGTGGAAGTATACATTTCAACATTGAAGCTGCCTACATATTCCAGAATCCTTGAGAATGGGTACCTGAACCTGTATTTGTACATTCGAAGTCTCGGCTCTGCCACCAGTCTAAGGTTCTGCAGTCTCAGGTGCCTTTGCATACATGACTAAGACCTCTATCTTTTGTTCTCGCCACCCCTCCTTAGTCTCAAATCCAGTAAAAACCCTTGATTTCCCTAAACCTTGTGTTGGTGTCTTTCCTATAGCCTTGGCAGCAAACACCCTGGCTTCATAATAATAACCATTTAGCGCTTTAGCATTGAGCTGTAATTACAGGAACGCACTGGAAAGCTGATGTCAAGTAAGCTTTCCTCCCCCAAGCACATTGGCAAGGGCTCTGGTTGGGTTTTGCGCGAAGACCCTCTCCGGAAGCCTCGCAGGAAAAGGGTCAGCCCCCGCGGAGGGAGGCGAGACGCTGGTGGTCTGCATTTCAAGGCCAGCGCTGAGCCTGCCCATTCCTGCTGCACACTGCCAGTGAAAAACACAGATTTCTTCCCTCCGAAGCAAAGAATCCTCAGCGTCCTTCAGAATCATGTCTCAAAGAGGACGGAGGCAAAAAAAGCGAGAAAGCCTTCCTTCCTCTTTCGAAGGCTTCAAGCAGGAACGGAGGAATGGGGCTGGGAAGCAGGAAACTCCCTGCAGGCCAACGCGCCGAGGACTCGGTTGGAAGCAGACCGCCCAGCTTCACGAATTGCTCGAGGGTGGTTCCTGGTGCCGCTGCACTGGGTTCCAGCTCAGATTCTGCCCAAGGCCCTTCCAACCTCAGGGAGAAGGAGGTGACAGGCGCCTCTCTTCTGAGACGTGATGAAAGGTATGAGTCATGAGAAGTGGGCGGGAAGTTAGCTCTGGGGTCAGGGGCCCTGAGCATCGGCAGCTGGATGGAGACGCAGGAAGAGGAGGGGGGAATCCCCATAGGGGGAAAAAAAAAAAAAAAACTGTCTCCAGTTGCCTTCCTTCCAGCCCACTCAGATATTTCAGAAGTGTGCCAGACGAAGAGCGGGCAAGCCTGAGAACCAAGGAGCCGTCTGCCGATAAGCACCGAGTGGGGTTTCCCTGTGTCTCATCCCAGTCTCCGTGAGGGGCTGGCAAAAGGACCGAGGCAGCCTGGATGGGGATAAGGAGGCTACGGCGATAAGCTGGCTTTGATGTGGCCACGCCGTGTCACGTCAGAGTTAGAGGAGATCTTGGGAACCACTGATTTGTGGATAAGCAAACCAAGGCTCAGAGAGGGCATGGGATTTGTCCAAGACCCACAGCTCCTTAAGTTGTCTGGCAAGACTTTGCTTGGTCCCCAAGCCAAACACAGAAACGCTGGTACATGAGTCCAAAGACCGGCTCCAGAGTGAGGACACTCCCCTCGGGGCAGATCTCCACCACTCCACCTGCCGGTCGCAGGATGGACACAGGTGACCGCCATGACCTTCTCATCTACTTGCCTTGTTGTCTTGTTCCAGGTGAGGCTCAGCACCTGTGGTTAATCCTAAGAAATTCAAGGTGATGGAAAGTTTTTCAATCAAATACCATGAGACATGTGAATCTTCTACTTTTTATTGAAAGGAAAATGGAGCCTAGAGCTGATGTAAACACGGTACCTTCTACCTCAAGGTCTTTAAAAACAAGCAATAGGAAAACCATCTGTGATCCAAGTAGGCAACAGAGTATTATTCTGTGCTAAACGGAAATGAAGTACCAAGCCATGAGAAAGATGTGGAGGAACGCACATTACTAACTGAAAGAAGGCAGCCTGAAAAGGCTACATACTGTAGGGTTCTAACCACATGGCATTCTGGAAAAGGCACAACTAGAGACAGTAAAGGGTCAGGGGTTGCCAGGGTCAGGGAGCAGGGAAGGATGGATAGGCAGAGCACAGAGGATTTTTAGGGCAGTGAAATTTTAGAGCAGGGAAAGACTGACGGCAGGAGGAGGAGGGGACAGCAGAGGATGAGAGGGTCAGAGGGCATCACTGACTCAGTGGACATGAGCTTGAGCGAACTCTGGGAGTTGGTGATGGACAGAGAAGCCCGGCATGCTGCAGTCCATGGGGTCACAAACAGTCAGACACGACTGAGCGGCTGAACTGAAATTGCTCTGCATGACACTGTAATGGTAGATACATGTCATTATACATTTGGCCAAATGCGTACGATGTACGCCACCAAGAGCGAACCCTGTTGTGAATGACGACTTTAGGCGATGACGGTGTGTCAGTGTAGCTTCATCAGTTTCAACAAGAGCACCGCTCTGGCGGGAGATGTGGGTCGTGCGGGAGGCCGTGCATCTGTGGGGGTGCGAGGGGTCTTTGGGAAATCTCTGGACCTTCCTCTCAGTTCTGCTATGAACCTAAAATTACTCAGAAAAAAAAATAGTCTTTAAAAAAAAAACCTACGGTAACAGGAATCCAACTCCATTCAACCCACATTTAATTGAGTTGCTAATTTCACCAAAAGAATTTTTTTCTCCCCACTGTTTGCTATTTTCAGCTTTCATGATTTTTTGCATCCTATTGTATTTTGTGGGAATACCAAGGAAAAGAGCAAGAGGCCTCTGGCTCTAGGAGAGTGCTCTCAAACTGCAGGGCACACGTTTCCACACTCCTCCAGCATTCTCATTTAAAAGGCAGATTTTTAAACCCTACCTCTGGCCCTCTAACTCAGAGCCTCTAAGGGCCAAGCCAGGCTTCTCAGGTGGCTCAACGGTAAAGAATCTACCTGCCAATGCAGGAGACGTGGGTTCAATCCCTGGGTCAGAAGATCCCCTGGGGGAGGGCAGGGCAACCCACACTCCAGTATTCTTACTGGAGGATCCCACGGACAGAGGAGCCTGGTGGGCTACAGTCCAGGAGGCCACAAAAGAGTCGGACATCACTGAGAGACGAAACAACACAGAAGGCCAGGGAATCTGCATTTTCACACCTTCTCCACGTGATCGTCATGGATGCTAACCTTCAGTAAAAACTGCCTCCCTGGTACCTGGAGCAGAAGAAGCCTGCCAGCCGGACCACTGTAGCCTCAGGTTATAATTGAAGGTTGATGGGAAAAGACTCGTAAAGGACCGCAGACAGCAGGTGAGGCGCAGGAGGCATGGAGCTGACACTCCCTTCTCAGCAGAGTCTTCAGACCCGACAACACGGCTTCCCTGTGGCTCCCCGCTCCCGGATATGAGCTTCTGGGTCAGGTTCGCTCATGACTGCCTCCCCAGTCCCTGGCCCGGGACAGATGCTCAACGTTGCGGCTGGTGTCTGGTCGCTCAGTTATGTCCGACTCTTTGATTAAAGAAAAAGAGATCAGATTTGTGACCCCATGGACTGTAGCCTGCCAGGGTCCTCGGTCCATGGGATTCTCCAGGCAAGAATACTGGAGTGGGGTCCTCCAGGGGATCTTCCCAATGCAGGGATTAAACCTGCATCTCCCGCATTGCAGGTAGATTCTTTACCTCTGAGCCACCTGGGGAAGCCCAGATTCTCAATAAATTAATGCTGAACAGATGAATCAATCTTGTCCAGCAGAAGGAGCAGGTAAAGACACAAGCAAAGGTCTCCCCAAATGACTTAAGCTTCCCCTCCATTTAAATGTGCAGCTCTCCCCAGAGGCCCCACTACGAGGGAGAATGAAGCTTGGACATGATACATCAGCTGCTCAGGAGAATGTGACCCCTTCTGGGAACCAGGAATACTCTGTATCCAGAAGTCTCAGCTCTCAGGAGCCCCGCTTGCTTGGGGTGGTGGTGTGAGCACTGCTCAGTTTCCAGGATACTGGAACTAAAGCTGCTAAACACACACCGAGGTCTCAGAGGGGACGAATGTGGAGGAAAATGTGTCCGATGGGGGCTGAGCCCGGCGAGGCTGCCACGCTGGCTTCCCCACCCCCTGCAGCGAGTGGCAGAAATAAAGTGATGCCCGGGGCACGTTGGCTCAGTGGTGAAGAACCTGCCTGCCAAGAAAGAGCCAGGGGCTCAGTCCCTGGGTGGGGAAGGTCCCCTGGAGGAAGAAACAGCAACCCACTCCAGTGTTCTTGCCTGGAGAATCCCATGGACAGAGGAGCCTGGCGGGCTTCAGTCCCTGGGGTCACGGGGTCACAAAGAGTCAGACACGACTGAAAGACTGAGCGTACATGCACGGGGCGTGCAGAATCTGCTGCTCTCCCCCTAATGCCTGCCCCCCAAATTTCAGAGTGTTTTGCCTGCTCTCCTCTAAAATCATGCATCTTTGTCTTGTTCCCGCTCTTTGAAATCACAAATGCTCCTGAAATTGCTGTAACCAGATTCACGCTAGGATGTGTGTTACTTTAGTTTGTTAGGGCTGTTTCGACAAATACCACAGGCTCGGCGGCCGCGTGGCAGGTGGATTCTTTAGAGTCTGAGCCACCAGGGAAGCCCTTCCACCACGTTCATGTCACTGTGACGTTTGGAGATGCCGCTTCTTCCTGCTGTGTGTGGCCCTCGGGGAAGATGGGCAAGCTGGCCCCCCCACCCCTGTATAACGCGACTCTGCAGAATTTGGAGGCTGGTCCACTAACTCCATCTCCCAAAGCCCTCGGTCACCCCGATAACTTGCCGCCAGATTGAATCTCCTCTGAGCCTAGCGGGCAATGCTGCTTTTGCTCCTGGGGCGCCTTGGAGATATTTCCCAGTAGCAACGAGGGTAAGCGTTCTGTCACCTTTAACACACTCTGACTTCCCACGGCATCAGGCCAACCTGGGCTCTGCTTCCTGTTGCCTCACCTACCACCTGCACAACCTTGGGCAGATGACTTAACCTATGCCTCAGTTTCCTCCTCTTCAGGGAGACAGTGTGATTGTCTGTGGTATCTTAATGATTAGACGACATATTAAAACACGTGCCTGCGTAAGGAAGGCTGGGCACTCCCCACCCTGTGCGGATGGGTGCCTCCCGCAGCCCTCTGCGCGTACAGATAGCAACCACTCCCTTGCATCTATGTTGTGCCGTGCATTTGGAGATATTAAAAAGTGTGCGCCTGATGGTGGTCCAGTGAGTGAGAGTCCACCTGCCAATACAGGAGACGCAGTTTCGATCCCTGCTCCGGGAAGATCCCTCATGCCCCGGAGCAACTAAGCCTGTGAGCCACGACTACTGACGCCCACACTTCAGAGCCTGTCCTCTGCAACAAGTCACTGCAGTGAGGAGCCCCGACACCCCGAAAGGAGAGAAAACCCTCACACAGTGCGACCAAAAACACACACACACAACAACGTGCCCCAACTGAGCTGCACGTTCGTGGCCGTGAGCTGGGTCAGCCTCCTTCCTTGCGCCTTCTCCATGAAAGCCCCAGATGTTAAGGTTTTATGGTTAAGAATTAAAAGGGAAACGTTTCAGTATGCTAGGAAAGTATGATGTGCATTTTCAACTCAAAAAAATAGGTATAAGGAATGAAAATTCAGGCTTCCCGGGTGGCTCCGTGGTGGAGACTGCCTGCCAGTGCAGGAGATGCAGGGGGAGAGGGTTCGATCCCTGGGTCGGGAAGATTCCCCTGGAGGAGGGCATGGCAACCCACTCCAGTATTCTTGCCTGGAGAATTCCATGGACAGAGGAGCCTGCCAGGCTACTGTCCATTGGAGTCTCGGGGAGCTGGACATGGCTGAGCAACTGAACACAAGACACCGTGAGACTCAGGGACGGTCCCCACCTCCGTGCTCCGTACTTTTCCTTCTGGCCCCAAACATTCTATTCTGGGTAAATCCATACTGAGTCGCTTTAGGGAAAAATCCTCCAGTAAAGACTGGGGGGACACAGTCCACCGGGGCCGTGGGGGATCGTGCCTCAGGACACGAGGACCTAGGGCATCACAGCTCAAGGCCCAGGGCGAGCTGATTCCCACGGCCCCACGCAACCCCGAGCTCCACGTCTTCAGCAAGCGAAGGCAGGCCCTCTGCCCCTGACCAGCGGGGACTTTGGAAACTCCGCACTCAAGGGTGAAGAGTTAGCCCAGCCTCGTGCAGAGGGATTTCTTTGTAATCTGCACACGTGTCCCAGGGATCAGGCCCTGGGAGGTGCCACCGTTCCATGATGGCTCAGACCCCTGGCCCACAGCCCGCTGAGCTCTCCAAGCCCTCTCGCTCAAGTCGACTTCAAATTTAATTATGAAAGAGCGAGATGTTGTTAATTAAGATGGTCCTCTGCAGGGGCCATCACCCGGGAGCGGGGAGACGAGCGAGGAGATAAGCATCTCATCGTGATGCAGAAAGCTGGAAGAGCCTCCCTGAGCCTCACCTGTGAAAACAAGCCCGGATGCCGCAAGCACGCAGGTGCAGAACGTGGCCTTCATGGGAGCCGGAGCCCAGCCTGTGGGTATCGGGGCCGCGGAAGCTGCGCAGATCCCTCCCCAAACAGTCTCTAGGAGAGGCAGGCCCCCACGGTCCCCAGGGCACCAAGAAGGCCCTGCCGGCTGCTCCATCTCCTCCCCATCTTCTCGGCCAAAAGGCCTGCCAGCAACTCCCCTCAAGCTGGTATGAGTTAGTAACCAAAGTCTGAGAAGGATTTAAAGAGATGATAAGAGAATACAGAGGGACAGACGTCCCGGGCTGTCCAATGGTTAAGACTCTGAGCTTCCACTGCAGGGGACACAGGTTCGATCCCTGATTGGGGGACTAAGATCCCACATGCCACGTAGTGTGGCCGAAAAGGAGAGAGAGATGATAGGAAGAGCTGAGAGAGGAAGATGAAAGGGACCAGGTGCTGCTGCTAAGTCACTCCAGTGGTGTCCGAGTCTGTGAGACCCTATAGACAGCAGCCCACCAGGCTCCCTCGTCCCTGGGATTCTCCAGACAAGAACACTGGATTGGCTTTCCATTTCCATTTCCTTCTCCAATGCATGAAAGTGAAAAGTGAAAGTGAAGTCACTCAGTCGTTTCTGACTCTTCGAGACCCCATGGACTGCAGCCTACCAGGCGCCTCCATCCATGGGATTTTCCAGGCAAGAGTACTGGAGTGGGTTGCCATTGCCTTCTCCGAAAGGGACCAGGCAGTCTGGCAAATCTCTGGAGCTGGGGGCCCTGGGGAAGGCTTATGGTCTCGGTGGATGAGCCCGGTGACTGCTGAGTGTTCCTAAATGTGTGGCTCTCGGGTTCCCAACATCAGAATAGCCCCCCATTCTGGGATGCTTGGGGATAAAACAGATTCCTGGGTGCTCACCTGGATTTAGGAAAAGACCTTCTATGGGGGCCAGGAAATTAGCGTTTTAAAACATCCTACAGGAGATTTGGGGGCCACCATGGTGCTTCAGTTCCAAAGAACCCATCTGCCAATGCAGGACGCATGGGTTTGACCCCTAGGTTGGGAATATCCCCTGGAGAAGGAAATGGCACCATGCACACAGGTATTCTAGCCTGGGAAATCCCATGGACAGGGGAACCTGGCCAGCTACAGTCCATGGGAATCACAAAACAGTTGGACATGACTTAGCGACTAACCTACAACAACACGAAATTTTGAGTCTGTGCTTTAGAAGGCTAGGGTAGTCTCAAATAGGGATTAGTAAACTACAGCCCAGGGGCCAAACCTGGCCCTCAGCCCGGATATTAGCTAATGTTCATTTCTTCATCCTTTCACAAAATACGTGATAAGAACTTGCTCTAGACAGGTCCTGTTGTAGGTACTAGAAATAAAACATTGAAAAAGAGTTGTAATCTCTGTCTTCATGGAAAATGTGTTCTAAACAGGGATAGGGAGAAAAACAGTCCCCCCACCAAAAAAAACACCAAGCAAACATATAAATATCTTCAGATGATAATACAGGCTATCAGAGAACAGTAAACAGTGCCAGACATCACCCTAACACAAGGACCTGAAGATTGGGTACAACTCAAAAAAGCACGCAGGCGATGGCAATGACCCCTCTAGGGGATGGCAAGGCTGCTTCAAGCCAAGATTCTCTAACTTCCTGGGACTCCAATATAGTTATTTGTGGTTAAAAAAATTGAGCATTCTATCAAGGAAGTTATGCAACACAAAACAAAAATAAAATAAAAACATAAAAACAAACATACAAACAAAACCCCACACTTCTGCCAGAGGTCTGTTTTTTTTTTTTTTTTTGCTGGCTTCTCTGTGAGATGAATATTTATCTGCAGGCTCTACAGGGAGGCAGGGGCTTCCGGCACCAGCAGAAGAGCCTCGGGTTCCCAGAGGCAGCCAGCTCTCAGCTACAGGGGTGGCGGCCGGGACCCCAAGCCCACCCCTCCAGAGCCCACAGCCTCATTTTCCCCATGTAACCCTAGAAGCACAAAAGAGAAACCAAGATCGAGAAACCAAGACCGTGGCAGCTCCGGCCAACCACCCTCCCAGGGGGCGTTTTGTAACAGAGGAAGAAGATTTTGAAACAGTTCTCTCTTATAGCCAGCGAGACATAAATCTCAGTTTCTGGTTAGAGGCTGAGACTCGCTGGCTCTCGCAGTCATTCAGGAGAGACGTCCACCATCTGTGGCCTGTGCCTCCATCTCCACCCTGCCCCCCCAGGGAAGTGGTCATCTGCACACTCCATCCGCCCGGCGCTCAGAGGGCCTTCAAGGAATCAAGAAGCAAAACGCTTTATGCTGACTGTGGTTTCTCAGTCGTCACCCTGGGGTTGGGGGGTGGGGGTTCTTACACACTACAGACTTCACGCAAGTTTCATTCCTGTATTTCAATTCCGCTCATCCCCTTGCTGCAACTTGAAAGTATTGATTCTTTGGCGCTCAGTCTTCTTCATGGTCCCACTCTTCAGAGTCCCTTGGGCTGTAAGGAGATCAAACCAGTCAATGCTAAAGGAAATCAACCCTGAATACTCATTGGAAGGACTGATGTTGAAATTCCAATACTTTAACCACCTGGTGCAAAGAGCCAGCTCATTGGATAAGACCCTGATGCTGGGAAAGATTGAAGTCAGGAGGAGAAGGGGACAACAGAGGATGAGATGGTTGGATGGCATCACCAACTCAGTGGACATAAGTTTGAGCAAACTCTGGGAGATGGTGGAAGACAGGGAGGCCTGGCGTGCTGCAGTCCGTGGGGTCACAAATAGTTGGATACAACTCAGGGACTCAACCACAACAACAACATCCCCTTACAAGCACACACAAACACACACTAGCAGTTGGGATCCAATGAGTTGGTAGGAGTCCTTTAAAACCTTTTGACCTATGCAAAATGGGACTGTTATATTTCCCCTTCGAATCAACCAGACTCCCTCCCCCGAGTCCCCAGACACACACCCAGACCAACAGAGCATGTTGAGGATACTCAGGAAGCTGTTTGCATTTATTGCTGGAGTTCTAAGGAAACGATAGCAAAAGGGCGGCATCTGTAATATGGGTTTCTGCTGTACAAACTGCACCCTGAAGGCTTTCTGGATTCTTCTGCTAACAGCCACCACACCCTTCCTCAGAGCTCACAGGCCAGTAGGAGCAGATGGAGGAGAGAAGTCCTTTCCACCTTGTGGTTGTTCAGTCCCTCAGTCGTGTCTGACTTTCTGTAACCCCATGGACGGCTTCCCTGTCCTTCACTATCTCCCAGAGTTTGCTCAGACTCACGTCCATTGAGTCAATGATGCCATCCAACCATCTCATCCTCTGTCATCCCCTTCTCCTTCTGCCCTCAATCTTTCCCAGCATCAGGGTCTTTTCCAGTGAGTCAGCTCTTCACATCAGGTGGCCAAAGTATTGGAGCTTCAGCTTCAGCATCAGTCCTTCCAATGAGTATTCAGGGTTGTTCCTTACTGTCCAAAGGACTCTCAAAAGTCTTCTCTAGCACCACAGTTCAAAAGCATTGCTAAGAAGCAGTGAAGCAGAAGAGGTCACTCCATATATAATATTCCAAGTACCCACTCTGTCCTCAGATGATGCTAGATACCCAAAATGCAAACACAAAGAAGCCGTGTTATCTTCATCCTAAGTCCATAAGGACAACAGATAAAAGGTATATTTTTAAATGACAATGACAGTCAACCTCCTTTTTTGGACTGTTAAGGTCTTCTGTCATCTGACAGCCACCGATTTTTCTGAACACATCATACTGCTTTTGCCTCATTTACTCTACGCCAGCTACACTGGCCTTCTCGATGTTTCTTGAACATGCTAAGCATGTTTCTGCTTCAGAGACCCGGCATTTTCTGTTCCCTTTGTCTGGAAGGTTCCTCCTGCAGACGTGTCAATGGCTTGCTCTGTATTTCTTTTTTGCTCTCCTGTGACCCTCCAGGGAGGCTCCTCTGGCCATTCTACCTGAAACAGTCCTGTGGTTTCCCCACCTACTCTCTTCCCTGCTTTAGTTTCTTCCACGGCACATATCGTGTATGCCTGGAATAGTACAAATTCGTTTATTATCCGTCTCCCTCACTAAAAGCAGATCTCAGGTTTCTTTCGTTCCCTGCTAAATGTTCCATGTCTAGCATATAATAAGCATGCGATAGATATTTATTGAATAAGTGAATAAATAAATGCTGTCATAAAACCAGAATCTAGCATCATCTATCCACACCACGCCCAGTCTACCATAGGGATATTCTACTTGAAGCATCATCCTTTCCTGGAAAGTTTCCTCTATGCAGTTTTAAGCATCAAATCTTATTTCCTGGATGACATTTATTGCAAGGACTGGAGATGCCTTTCCCTGGAAAAGAGAAGTTTACAGCGACATACAATGAAATCTCAGACAACTGTTCCAAATCATGTAAACGTACAATATGGTGACTTTCTGAAATATTGGCTGCAGAGTTTCAGAAAACTCATACGCGAGTGCTTTAGCAATAAGGCCAAAGAGGGAAAAAAAATCAAGATGGTGCGGTGGAAGCGGGAGCAGGAACCAGAGCTTCATAGGCAGGACCCGGGTATTTATTTTCCTATGTTTGATCTGCATGGTCGGCTTCCCTGGAGGCTGAGATGGTAGAGAATCTGCCTGCAATGCGGGAGACCCGGGTTTGATCCCTGGTTCAGGAAGATCCCCTGGAGGAGGAAATGGCAGCCCACTCTCGTATTCTTGCCTGGAGAATCCCATGATCAGAGGGACGTGGTGGGCCACGAAGAATCGGACACGACTGGGTGACTAACACACTATCCGTATACCAACTGCTGAGCCCACAGACCAGAGGAGGCGAAGTTTGCCGAGATGCCACCACCTGTCACCGGGTTACCCCTCCCCCGCTTATTTGCATGAGATAACAGCGGTCATTCAGAAGCCAGGAGGCACCACAGCCAAGGTGTCCCAAAGCAGGAAGTGACACGGGTTAGAGGCACACCAGGAGAGCAAGAGAGAGCTAATCTGGACCAAGAAGAGACTTAAGCAAATGCGAACACTCAATGCAAAACTATTTGCATGCTGCCGCTGCACGTGGTGGGCACGTAACTCAGAGGCAAAGCTGTTGGCGGGCCCAGCCTTGAGCCAAAAGCCAGAGTTCCCTGCAGGAGGTTCAGAGGTGGCGGCGAGTATAGATCCACGCGGCTCTGGTTTCTGTGCTCGAGGTTTCTCTCCTGGGAGGGTCCCCTTTTCAAGGTGACAGCCAGCAATGCGGTTTTGCTTGGGTCTCTGTGTCTGGCGACAGACGGGCCAGATTTGAGGCTGGGGCAGTGCTGGCCTTCTCTGTGGACCTTCAGCGAGTGTCTCAGCCCAAGGAGCTGGGTTGGCAGAGAAGGGCGGTGAGCTCTGATCCTCTGACCTCAGGAGGAGACAACCCCGTGGGCATCTCCACTTCGGTTTCCAGCCTCTGGAGCTCTGAGACAGTACACTTCTGTTGTTTAAACAGAGGGTCCCCAACCTCTGGGATCTAATGCCTGACAGTCTTGGGTGGAGCTGATGCCATAATAACATAAACAACATACATGTTTATGTATGTAAGGAGCTTGAATCATGTAAGGAGCTTGAATCATCCTGAAGCCATCCCCTCTCCCCAGGTCCATGGAAAAGTGGTCTTCCATGAAACAAGTCCCTAGTGCTAAAAAGGTT
This sequence comes from Capricornis sumatraensis, assembly GCF_032405125.1. Lineage (NCBI taxonomy): Eukaryota > Metazoa > Chordata > Mammalia > Artiodactyla > Bovidae > Capricornis > Capricornis sumatraensis. The sequence goes on along the minus strand of NC_091076.1, from coordinate 108,146,491 downwards.
GGGGACCACTGATTTAAGCTCCCAGTGGGTGGTTTGTGGTGATAGCCCCAGGGAGCTAACACCAACACCAGTAACAGCTTCTACTCCATGACAGGTCTCTGGGAATTGACAGGTTTCCTTGGGCCCGAGCCCTCCCTGACGCCCCGTGGGGGATGTTCATGGAACAACCACTGTGTGGTTTTGAAGGATACTGGGTTCAGCTCACATTCTGCATCCAGGCCTGTGGACACACCCTCCCCCCACCCGGATTTTCACTGCTCACCTTGTCTTAGGTAACATACAAAGGCTCTACGTGAATCATCTCATTTTATCCTCACACTGATGGATGCTCCTGTCCCCCCACCCCATTTAATAGAAGAGGAAAGAAGGGCTTCCATTGCTATATGACACTTGTGATGGACAGCTGAGAAAATGTGGAATCATATTTAATGTGGCAGCTCCTTCACCACCCCCAGGACCCCCATCCCCGTCACCTGCTGGGAACACAGCAGCTAAACCAGCGGAGGAGGTGGTGTTTTCATGGCGCTTACATGAGCTGCTGTATTTAGTTGGACGTAAGATATGTGGTATCCATTTTATTACTTATTTTCATTCAGACAGTTCAATATCATGTCTGTTCTCGGTATTTTATTATGACTTCATATTAACATCCTTGATCTTGACTTTCATCTCAAGGGCGAGAATCTTCCCTGGTCTCTCTTAATGACTTTTCATTTTCAAAGAATTTTCAGTTTACAGAAACGTTGTGACATTGGTACCACGAGTTCCCATACACCCCACTCCAGGTTCCCCTCTTGGGAGCTTCTTACACCCCTGTGGAACGCTTGTCACAATTTATGAACCAACATGGAGACCTTGTTATTAAATGGGACTGCAGCCCGCCAGGCTCCTCTGTCCGTGGGATTCTCCAGGCAAGAACACTGGATGGGTTGCCACGCCCTCCTGCAGGGGATCTTCCTGACCCGGAAATCAAACTTGCGTCTCCTGCATCTCCTGCGCTGCAGGCAGATTCTGTGCCCACTGACCACCTGGGAAGCCCTTGTTATTAAAGAAAGGCCCTCTAAATTTCTCCAATTTCCTTTGTCCCTTTTCCGTTCCAGGGTCCCAGCCAGGACACCACATTACATGTGGTGCCCATGTCTCCTTACGCTCTTCTTGGCTGTGGTGGCTCTCAGACTTGCCCTGCTTCTCACGACCTTGATGGTTTTGAAGGGTGCTGGTTGGGAGCGTCAGAGGATGTCCCTCAATCTTGACGTGTCTGACGTTTTTGTCATGGCTTACAAGTTTGGGGAAAGAAGACCACAGTGATAGGGGCTTTACTGTTGGTCCAGTGGTTAAGCCTCCATCTTCCAATGCCAGGAGTCCAGGTTCAGTCCCTGGCCGGGGACCTAAAATCCCACATGCCTCTGGACCGAAAAAACAAAACATAACACAGAAATAATATTATAACAAATTCAATAAAGACTTAAAAAAAAAAAAGTCCACATCAAAAAAAGAAGACCACACAGGCAAAGTTCCACTCGGCCCGGCCCCCGGCATCTCCCCACGGCGGATGCTGTCCTTGACCCCCGGCTGAGGTCATGTCCTCAGGCGTCCCCACACTTCATCTCTCTTTCCCCTCCTTCCCTTACTATGCTCTTTGGAGAGAAATCACTAAGTCCTGTCCCTTTAAGGGCAAAATATCTACATAAATTATTTGGAATTCTTCCGCACTGAGGATCGTCATCCTCCTCCATTTCATTATCTACGCACTCACTCGCTTGCATCAGTATGGACTCCTGAATATTTACGTGTATAATCCAGCGCCACACTATTTACGTTTGGTCGCATTGTCTCAGCTTTGGCCTTGGAGAGCCCTTTCACTGGGCTCCCATGCTCCCCAGGCTGACCCCATGGTTATGCATGTATCTTTTAATTTTGACTTTTCTTTTTTGTTGTTCAGTCACTCAGTCGTGTCCTTCTCTTTGTGACCCCAAGGACTGTGGCCCGCCGGGCTCCTCTGTCCATGGGATTCTCCAGGCAAGAACACTGCAGTGGGTTGCCGTGCTCTTCTGCAGCGGATCTTCCCGACTCAGGGATCGTATTCCTGTCTCCAGCATTTCAGGCAGGTGCTTTCACCGTCTGAGCCACCAGGGAAGCCCAGTTTTTCTTTTAGTCGTTGGTATTATTTCCTTATTTTCTGTGCTCCAAGATCACCCTGAGTATTCCATGCCCCGGTGCTAAAGCCAGCCCTTTCTGCAAGAAGCCCTGGTTCTTTTTACTGGAGGATAGTATGAGAAACTGGAGAAGGCAATGGCAGCCCACTCCAGTGCTCTTGCCTGGAAACTCCCATGGACGGAGGAGCCTGGTGGGCTGCAGTCCATGGGGTCGAGAAGAGTCAGACACGACTGAGCGACTTCGCTTTCACTTTTCACTTTCATGCATTGGAGAAGGAAATAGCAACCCACTCCAGTGTTCTTGCCTGGAGAATCCCAGGGACGGGGGAGCCTGGTGGGCTGCCGTCTATGGGGTCGCACAGAGTTGGACACGACTGAAGCGGCTTAGCAGCAGCAGCAGCAGCAGTATGAGACACAGAGGCCTGGGCATCAGGTGTGCACGTTGGACTGGGGCGCTTCCTTCTAAGCCGGCTCAGCGGACAGACGAGGAGGTCTGCACATGGGTGCTAGCCCCGACACGTATACGCGCGCACATTTATAAATGCTCCTGTATGTAGCCATTCATGTCCAGATTAAGCTAAACATGAGTTCACGCTATTTCCAGCTCGAATCCGCTACCCCATGGATGGTTCTATTGCTTATCTGTAAATGTGCTTCCAACAGTGAGAACCCAGTCTCCCCCCACCACCCCCTCATCCATATACTTAACTGCTCATTTCCAGTGTCCGAGTACTGAAGCGTCAGGACCGCTAACCCTCCCCCCACGGGAAGCGGAGTACAATTCTGTCTACTTCCCCACTGCTTTTGGTCTCAGAGACTCGTTTCCAAAGCTACTCAGGGGCACACCTTTTCCTTCCAGGCCTTTCCAGGACGTTGTTTCATACATTTGTCATCCAGTTAGATTCTTCGGTCACATCCTGCATTCCATCCCGGGATTCCCCCAGTTTCCTAAATAGCTTTTTAACAATCGCCTACATGAAGGTTTGCCTTTGGGCTGCAAAGTTGCACGCTTTGGGCACATGTCTGCACCGCCACAGTATCAGACACAAGTCTTTCCTCGCCCGCAGACGCTCCCTGGGCTTCACACACTCAACTCTCCTCTCTTTCTGAGAAGAACCTCTGATTCTTCTGTGCCACCCATATTTTCGCCTTTTCCAGAATATCATAACATGAGATCACACAGTTTTCGTTTTCCGAATAATCCTTTTCGCTCAGCAAACTGCACCTGAGATTCGTCCGCATCTTTGTGTAACTCGCCAGTTCATCCCCTCTTTGTCACTGGATTGTATTCCAGTCGAGGCTCCCCAGGTGTCTCGGTGCGAAAGCACCTGCCTGCCAATGCAGGAAACTCGGGATTAATCCCTGGGCTGGGGAGATCCCCGAGAGGAGGAAATGGCAACCCGCTCCAGGACTCTTGCCTGGGCGATGCCACTGACAGAGGAGCCTGGTGGGCTGCAGCCCACGGCGTCACAAAGGACTGATCATTCGCACACCCTTGCAATTTCCCATCGTCCGTAGCATCAGGTTTTCCTGATCCATTCGCCTATGAAGGGCATCAAAGTTGCTCTCAGTTTGAGGGTATCATAACTAAAGCTGCCATTAACATTCGCGTGCAGGGCAGAAGTTTTCACATCAGTTTTGTCAATATCCAGGCACGTGATCGCTGGGTTACAGGGTAAGATGGGGGCTTCCCAGCTGGTGCTAGTGGTAAAGAACCCACCTGCTAATGCAGGCAGATGTAAGAGACCTGGGTTTAATCCCTGGGTCAGGAAGATCTCCTGGAGGAGGGCATGGCAGCCCTCTGCAGTACTCTTGCCTGGTTAATCGCATGGACAGGGGCGCCTAGCTGGCTACGATCCATAGCATCGCATAGCATCAGTCAGGACTGAAGCAACTTAGCAGGCATGCAGGGTCAGACGACATTTAGCTTTATGAGAATTTTTTTTTCTTTGTTGTGTTTTCAGTAGGGCTCAGTACTAAAGTGTCTGCAGACAAACATTTGATAAATAGCTGCGCTGTATTAAGGGTCAGCCTTTCACTGTGAATGAAGGAAGAGACGTGCCCAGCCCCTCTCCCTTGACTGCCGGAAAACAGCAGTCGGAACACCCCCACACTGAACCTGACCCTGGGGTCGTAGACTGCGCCTTTTCTCTGCACCTAAATTCCTTTCAACTCAGCCATGCCTTGTGGTTTCTGAGATAATACATGTCAGAGGAATAATAATTACTATTAACTGTCCCTTACTGTTTAATTGTGTGGCTCAACTGAAAACCTCCATCTGATAATTTAATTGCATTCTCACTCGCAGGCAACCATTTCCCCAAATCCAAAAAATCGTGCTGCCACATCCCAGAACAGAGAGAAGCCCATTTTTCCAGGGGAAAAAAAAAAATTGAAGAGCCTAGGCTTATTTAGAGACTCTCAGCCTGAGAGTCCCCCTGCTCTGCAAGGAGATCATGTCAGGAGATCAAGCCTCTGCTCAGTCTCAGAGGTTAGCAGCAGGAGAGGGGACACGCCCCTTCGGTTTCATCACCTGCAGGAAAAGACGGGGGATGGCATCCTCTGTCCTCCTGTGGGCAGAGCGGATTCAGGCCCTGATGGAGCAGTCTCACTGTTGTTCAGTCACTCGGCCAGGCCCGACTCTTGGCGGCCCCGTGGACTGCAGCACACCAGGCTTCCCTGTCCTACAGTCTCTCCCAGAGTTTGCTTAAGCTCATATCCACTGAGTGGTCAATGCTATCTAACCATCTCATCCTCTGCTGTCTCCTTCTCCTTTGCCTTCAGTCTTTCCCAACATCAGAGTCTTTCCCAGTGAGTCAGCTCTTCCCATCAGGTGGCCAAAATACTGGAGCTTCAGCTTCAGCATCAGTCCCTCCTATGATGAACGTTCAGGGTTGATTTCCTTTAGCACTGAGTGCTTTCATCAACCCTTCTGGATCTTCCATAATAGCAAATCTAGTCTTCCTTATTCGAGACAGCATAGACACTTCCGTTCAGAGGAGACAAGGGCAAAATCAAGCCCATCACGGCAGTGACAGTATTTGAATTGTTGTCTCAAAATGATATGAACAAAGCAGCATTGCTCTCATCCGCCAGCTCGGGACACACACGCCCAGGACTTCACGGGGGCCAGCACTCCAAAGAGACAGAAGGCAGAAAATGGAAAGGTGGGAAGGATGAAAGATCGTGGATTTTACAGCAACGCTTGTCAGGGCAATCCTTTGTGTTTGACCATTCAGGATCAAGACCATCAAACACCTAAAAGATGAGACTGCTGAAATTCTCTACTGAAAACCTGAGGGGACAGGAGACCTAGAGTGGACGCCTTTGCTTCGTCCTCACAAACAAAAATCTCCAGCCGTCTTGTCGTCCTAACCCTGGAGACTGCTCACCGGACCAACTCCTTGTATTCTTTACGAGGTGCACATCCCCAGTACAGAGTTTGGAACTCAGATCTGAAAATGCGGGAAGGTATGAGACTGGTGCAGGAGAGGTGGGGGGACAGAAGACTCTGTCTGCTTTTCCTGAGCTTTTAAATATTATTGGATGATTTCCTTGAATTTCTAATAAGCAGGTTGGAGTTTAAATTACAAGATCTCTAACAGAGTCAGAATCCCAATGGCTCAGGAGCCAGCAGACAACAATGGCTGTGGTCCATGGGATTCAGGTTTGCTCTTTGCAGAGACAAAGCTCCCATTGACCAAGCGGTGGAGAGGAGATCTGGGCAAAGAGAGCGAGAGTGCGGGGAGGGTTTTCATTACCCTGATCGTCATCCTCAAGGCCAGGAGAGGACGCTGGGAGAAGAAAGCCTAGCCTTACCTGACCAACACATTGCTGAGATGGACAATTTGGAGAGAGGCGCGCAGTTGACACCTGTGGTTCCTCCTGAGCAGGGTGGAGACAGAAGACCAAAATGAGGGGAAAAGGAAACAAGCCCATCTATGCAAGCTCAGGCATTCAGCAAGAATTAAAAAGCACAAACATCAGAGTAGCGAGCAGGTTCTTGATAGCAAACTATGCCTGGTTTGTTCTAGAGAAAATAGGTCTTACTGGCAGATTCCAGGACCTGAAGTCCACCCTGCCTTCATTTTGCTCAGGAAGAATTTGCAAAACCCTTTAAGCCAGAAAAATTCATTGACTCTGTTCTCTTAGAGGTGGTGTAGTAGAGTGGTTATCAAACCAGGATTTTAGGGTGAGGGTTTCAATCCTACTGGGAAAATTAATACTAAATTACATTTCAGCCCTGTGTTTCTCACAGCGCTTTTGTGAATGATGCTAAAGCTGAAACTCCAGTACTTTGGACACCTCATGAGAAGAGTTGACTCATTGGAAAAGACTGATGCTGGGAGGGATTGGGGGCAGGAGGAGAAGGGGACGACCGAGGATGAGATGGCTGGATGGCATCGTGGACTCAATGGATGTGAGTCTGAGTGAACTCCAGGAGACAGTGATGAACAGGGAGGCCTGGCGTGCTGCGGTTCATGGGGTCACAAAGAGTCGGACACGACTGAGCGACTGAACTGAAACACAAACATCTGCCAACATCAGCAGTGTTTTCAGCACTTATAAGCACCCAACAACTTGTAGCCATTTTCCTTTTAAAATTAAAAAAAAAATTTAATTGGAATATAATTCTTTACAATATTGTGTTAGTTTCTGCCATATACCGACACGAATCAGCCACAGACGTACATGAGTCCCGTCCCTCTCGAACCTCCCTCCCAGCTTCCTCCCCATCCCACGCCTCTGGTTTATCACAGAGCACAGGGTTTGAGCTCCTCGCATCACACAGCAAATCCCCACGGGCTATCTATTTTACACATGGCGATGTATATTTTTCCGCGCTCCTCTGTGCATTAGCGCCACCCTCTCCTTCTCTCGCAGAGTCCACCGTGTCTGTTATCTGTGTCTATGGTTCCTTCGCTGCCCTGCTCTCCTTGCACCTTCAGGAAAGGGGTTCCGGGCAGCCTCTGACCACTCTTAGGATCGTTCTCCATCTAAAAGACCTTCAACTGAGTGCTCTCCTGCTGAAGTTTCAACATTTCTCATTTCTTCTCTAGAACAGCTGGTCCCAATCTACTAAATAACCCCTTTGCACACTTGAAGACCGTTATTAAGATTCCCCTTGGCCATAAACATATGAAGAAGTGTTTAACATATGAAAAAAATGCTCAACCTCACCAGTAATCAAAGGAATCCAAATCAAAACAACAAAATGCAATTTTTGCCTATCAATTTGGTAACTCTTTTTAATGATAGTACTCAATGCTGGTGAGAGGAGGGTAAGGGGGCAATTTCGTACTTTGCTGGTGGGAGCATAAATTGGTACAATCTTTCTGGAAAGCAATTTGGCAATATGTTATCAAGACCCTGAAAATTGTCCTTACCCCTTAACCCAGCAATTCCACTTCTGGGAATCTATCTCAAGGAAATCATCAAGACCCAGACAAAGCTTTCTGCTCAGTGGAATTTGCTCCAGGGCACAATATTTTGATCTATGAATTACTAGAAACTGCCTAGAATTTCAATGGTGCTGAGACACCTACTAAAAAGCTATGCAAGGTCATGTTCATGAGAACCATTCAAGGGCATGCAAAGTGGTCACCATAAAAGGGGAAACACAAGCATATACAACCGGATAGAAAAACTTGAAACAGTAGGTTTTTAAAGACACAATTACATATATTTTTATACGTAAATAGAGAAAGACCAGATGCAAACACAGCAAAACATTAACAGTTGTTATTAGAAGGCGATAGAATTATGGGTGCCTTTTATTTTCTTCTTTATAATTTTACAATAAAAAGAGTTGGGTAAGAACTCCCATGGCCTCACACTTTTTTTGCTAAGGAGCTCAGCGTGGTCCCAGCCTGCCGTGGCCTATTGTCTGGAATCTAAACAATAAAATGTCGAGGGCTGCAGAGTTTTTCTTAAAAGGGCCAGATAGTGAATCCATTACATTTCATGGGCCGTACAGTCTCTGTCTGCACACACTCACCTCTGCTCTTGCGCAGCAAAAGCAGCCATAGGCCATAGGGCAATGAGTGAGCATGCCTGTGTTCCAATAAATCTTTATTTATAAATTAGGCAAGGCGTCCATTTTAGCCCTTGGCCTTACTGTGATGACCCACAGACAGAATGGCCTAATTTTCTACCAGACCCCAAAAACCTATAGTTTCAAGCAAACATGGTTGGGGAGACTTCTAGAAGGGTCTTAGTACACGTGCTAAGTCTCTTCAGTCTTATCCAACCTGATGGACTGTAGCCTGCCAGGCTTTTTTGTCCATGGGATTTCCCAGGCCAAAACACTGGACGAGGCTGCCGTTTCCTCCTCCAGGAGATCTTCCTGATCCAGGGATCAAACCCCCGTCTCCTGCAGCTCCTGCAGGCGGAGTCCTCACAGCTGAGCCGCCTGGAAGGACCAGGGAAACTGCTTCTGCATCCCGTTCCCGCATTAGCCGCTCAACTGGTCCTGAAACTTTTATTCAGAAGCATTCAGCTGGGGGTCACACTTCAGGGGCCTGTTTATCCACTGCGGACAGGCGACCCTTCTTCTGCATCACTTGGTCCCCTCCCACGCTGGTCTTTCTGCACCACTCACTTTAGCCCTTCACGCAGAGGGCAGGAGGAGAAGGGGGCGGCAGAGCATGAGATGGTTGGATGGCATCACCGACCCAACGGACTTGAGTCTGACCAAACCCTGGGAGATGGTGAAGGACAGGGAAGCCTAGTATACCGCAGTCCATGGGGTTGACTAAGCAACTGAACAGCAAGCAGAGGTTAGGGCGGGACATAAAGAAAGTGAGAAATCCTAGCGATGGCAGGAAATGGGCTGCAGACTTGACGGAGCTGGAAACGAGTTTGAGATTCCATTCCTCCACCCTCCGTGTGGCTGCAAGAATGAGAGCGACGGAAGATTCACTGAGTTTGCTGCATCCCAGACGGTGCTAAATGGGTGGCAAAGAGATGCTGTTTAATGGGCTCAGTTTTACAGAGAGACCAATCGGACCCTGAGCTGGGCACCCGTATGTAAATGCAGAAGGGTGATAGGAAGCTTTGAAGAGTCCCCTCCTCTCTTGGGATTGGAGCCCTCCATCTCTCACTTGTATGCACGCAGTCCTCACCGGGTACAGTCATGTTCCTCCCCACTCCCAGCTCGCTGAAAAGAAAGGGTGGGGGTGGGAGCCGTGATAGAATCCATCAGCAGAGGCGTAGAGTCAGAACAAGGGGCCACATGGGAACGCCTGGCACAGCACAGGTGCTCAGGACAGCTCATTCCCTCTTCACTCTTGAGACGAGAAACGCTGCTACCAGCTCTGGGGACGCAGGGAAGGATGTGGTTTCCTGGCCTGCCCCACACCAGGTGCCCTGTCTTCAGGTTATGGACACAGATGACTGCAGCCTTGGGCTTCTGTGAATGATCACACGACATGCTGTTGGAACAGAGGAGAGGGGGAAATTCTTTCTAACCACTAGCATTAGTGAGGGCTTCCGGGAGGATGTGGCATTTGAGCCTTATGGACAGGATGGTGGTGCAGGAGAGGCGTCTGGGCGGGAGAACCGTTAGAACTTGGGCGACAGACAGAGAGGGACAGAACTCCTCAGGAAACAATGAAGCATTCCCGATGCCTCAACACTCAGGCACCCAAGAACCCAGAGCGAAGTCAAGACTAAAGTACCAAGGAGGCTGGCTCATGGTGATCCGCGATCCACTGTGCTGAGAAGGGGACCCGTGATTACCGTCGGCAGCCCTGAGATTCTGAAACCGGAAAGTGACATCCTCAGATAGTCATCTTCACAGCGTGAGCCTGCGTCTCAGTCTGCCCGGGACAGTCCCGTCCTGTCGTTATTCCTAGAGCGCCTTTTCACGCCTCAGAGTGTTCCCCTTTGGACACTAGATTACATGGCCACCTCATGTTTCTATCTTGCTGTCAGTAGGAGACAGAAAGTGAAACAAAAAAAAGGCTAGACCCAGACAGACCAGTTCAAAAGCCACCCCTCCGAGTATCTGAGTGGGTAATAAGAATTTCCAAAGACAGGGAGCTTGTGGGAATGGATAGAAAGGAACGGATCAAAGACCCACTCTGAAGGCAGATTCAGTAAGACACATGGTTTGATAGAGCAGAAAAGGTATGAGAAGTAAGAAGGCATACGGTATTCTCCAGATATATCCCGAGGCATGGGGTTTCTGATCATATGGTAGCTCTATTTGTAGCTTTCTGAGAACCTCTGTACTGATCTCCACAGTGGTAGTTGCAATTTACAGTCCCATCAACAGGGCATGAAGGCCCCCTTTTCTCCACACTCTCTGCAGCATTTATTGTTTGTAGGGTTTTTGATGATGGCCGTTCTGACTGGTGTGAGGTGATGCCCCAGTGTTCAGGGCAGTCTCATCTACAACAGCCAGAACGTGGAAGCAACCTAAGTGTTCGTAGATAGGTGAGTGGATGAAGCAGGTGTGGTACGTATATACACAATGGAATACTACTCGGCCATAGAGAGGATGGGAACTGGGTCATCTGTAGAGATGTGGATGGATCTAGAGTCCATCATACAGAGTGAAGTAAGTCAAAAGAGAAAAACAAATATCATGTATTAAGGCATATATGTGGAATCCAGAAAAATGACGAAGATGAACTGAGTTCCAGCGCAGGACTAGAGATGCAGACGTAGAGAACCGATGGAGGGGGGAGAGAGAGTGGGATCAACCGGGGGATTAGGACTGACATAGATACACTGTCACGTGTAAATAAATAGCTGGTGGGAAGCTGCTGTATAGCAGAGGGGGCTCAGCTCGGTGCTCTGAGATGACCTGGGGGTGGGGGGAGGGTGAGGGAGCTCCTACAGGGAGGGGTAGAGATGACCTAGGGGGTGGGGGGGTGAGGGGGCTCCTACAGGGAGGGGTAGAGATGACCTAGGGGGTGGGGGGGGTGAGGGGGCTCCTACAGGGAGGGGTAGAGATGACCTAGGGGGTGGGGGGGGGTGAGGGGGCTCCTACATGGAGGGGGTAGAGATGACCTAGGGGGTGGGGGGGGGTGAGGGAGCTCCTACAGGGAGGGGTAGAGATGACCTAGGGGGTGGGGGGGTGAGGGGGCTCCTACAGGGAGGGGTAGAGATGACCTAGGGGGTGGGAGGCGGGTGAGGGGGCTCCTACAGGGAGGGGTAGAGATGACCTAGGGGGTGGGGGGGGGTGAGGGGGCTCCTACATGGAGGGGGTAGAGATGACCTAGGGGGTGGCGGGGGGGGTGAGGGGGCTCCTACATGGAGGGGTAGAGATGACCTAGGGGGTGGGGGGGTGAGGGAGCTCCTACAGGGAGGGGTAGAGATGACCTAGGGGGTGGGAGGCGGGTGAGGGGGCTCCTACATGGAGGGGTAGAGATGACCTAGGGAGTGGGGGGGGTGAGGGGGCTCCTACATGGAGGGGGTAGAGATGACCTAGGGGGTGGGATGAGGGGGTGAGGGGGCTCCTACAGGGAGGGGGTATATGTCTACACATGGTGGATTCACTTCGCTATACAGCAGAGGCTAGCAACATCATAAAGTAATTATACTCCAATTAAAAGAAAATATGTATGAAATAAAGAAGCAATGTTTTCTTAAAACAGGCATACAGAATGACTGACATCTGAGTACTAGAAATGCTAAATGGCTGGGATAAAGGAAGAGCAGGGGCCGAATGTGAGAATCTGGGGCTGAGGAGAGGTCAGAGGTGGAGACGCGGACGTGTCAGACTCCGGGGAAAATCCTGGCTGCGGAGGGCGTGTGTGAGACCACCCGGGGAAGAGCAGAGCTGATGGCCCTGAGGGCACACGAGGCCCCGGGGCTTAAAGATCGTGACTCAGGAGCAAAAGACGAGAACTGGGGCAGGAGAAGACTCAGGAATGGCCGGGGAGAAGCGGGTGGAGGATGAACCTTTGGACCAACAGAGCCAGACGCTTCCGAAGGACTGAGGGAGCACGGAGGAGGGCAATTAGGAAGACTTCTGAAGGCTCCACGCCAGCAGAGCAGTGGGGGCAGAAGACAAATTGCAGTGGGCTGGGAGGGAGGGGCGAGTCAGAAAGCGGGGCCAGGAAGCGACCATGAGTCTTGGGACAGTTCCGTCCATGAAAAGACTGTGGTTTGAGGGCAGAGTCCAGAGAAGGAAGCACGTGGGGGAGTTAAGCGGAACGTGAACACGTGTGAATACCAAGAAGAAGATGCTGGAGAGAAAGAAGTTGGGAGAGTCCAGAGGTAATCGTTTGGAACAAGATGGGAGCAGATGGCGTGCATGTGAGTGGAGGGGCCAGCCATAGGCCAGAGGCAGGACTGCCCACCTTTGCGGAGGCTGGAAGGAAGTGGGGTGGACCACAGGAACCTCTTGATGTGGGTGGATGATAAGATGGCAGAGGGAATGAGCCTGATGGTGCCGGCGGTCGTGGTAGAAATAGCTGCGCTGGTGGTTATTCCCAACAGCTAGTCACGATCATTAGTTTTTCGTCAACACGGAAGTTCCCTGCCTTTGTTTACGTAACTCCAGAGACAACCCCATTTTACACAGGAGGTAACAGAGCCAGAAAGGGGTCAGTACCTGGCCCGCCATCCGCCATAAAAGGGGCAGAGTTCAGATTTAAGCTCAGGTCCTCCTGGGTGGCATTAGTGATAAAGACCCCGCCTGCCAATGTAGGAGATGTAGGTTCTGCCCTTCAGTCGGGAAGATCCCCTGGAGAAGGAAACAGAAACCCACTCCCGTATTCTTGCCTGGAGAATGCCATGGATGGGGGAGCCTGGCGGGCTACAGTCCATAGGGTCACAAAGAATAGGACACGACGGAGTGTGCACGCACGCACACACGCACACGCGCACACACACACACACGCGTGCACGCGTGCGTGCGATTCCTGATGGCACAGCCAGGCTCCCAGGCCACTTGGAGTCAGTATAGGCCAGTGGCTTGGTCCTCGCAGCAGAGCGGGAGGTGAAGTCATCTTCTGCGAATGATGGGGGTGGACTTGGAGGGATGGGCCAGGGAGGAGAGTTGAAACAGCTGCTGTGAAGAATGCGCAGGGATGGGCCAGGGAAGAGAGAGGGCACAGCCGCCTCCCAGGGGTGCCGACAGCTTCCGGGAGATTCCATCCGGCTATGACCGCCCGAATTCCCAAGGCCATTTCCTGCCAAGAACCGCCCCCTACCCCGCACGCTCTGCTCACTCCTCTTGTTCTGGTCCTCCAGTCCCCGCCTCAAGGGCGGCGAGTCCCACGGCTCGAGGAGAAAGGGGCGAGACGCTTCCCACTGCTGGAAGACTGGGTGATGGCCACGGAATGGGGCTGCGAAGGGAGCTCTCAGAGGTTTGGTGTTAACAAAAACTCCCCGTCTGAAAGGCCTAAGGAAGCAGTGCATACAGTGGGCAATAATGGTTGCACATGCAAGTTTTGGGTGGCATGGTCCAGTTGCTTAGATCCAGCCCATAGAGCTGAGTCACAGACCAACTGGCCCAACAACCCTGCTGTTGGGCCACCAACTGCTATTCCATTCCTCGGTGCATTCAGCCCATAACACATCTCTCTACCAGACACCTACTACTTTTATTTAGCAATCAGGTTTTTGTTGGTTTGTATTGTTTTGTTTTTAAGGGGGGGAGAGTTCCCTGGCGGCTCAGATGGTAAAGAATCTGCCTGCCAATGCAGGAGATGCAGGTTCGATCCTTGGGTCAGAAAAATCCCCCAGAGAAGGGAAGAGCTACCCACTCCAGTACTCTTGCCTGGAAAATCCCATGGACAGAGAAGCCTGACAGACTACAGTCCACGGGGTCACAAAGAGTCAGACACCACTGAGCGACTAACACACAGCAAGGCGAGCGCCTTCACTGGAGCCCAGAACCTAAATCTTGACCTTTGATTCACCGATCTGACCGCTTTGAAGATAGTAGGAGACTAAAACTCAGTGGCCTCCCTATTTGAGGGATGGCCATCGAATTATTAACCAAAGGTGTTGGCCTCAGGAACGCGCTTGAGGACACAGGCTTACTCCTTGCTGGATGCGGCCCACAAGCTCCAACAGAGCTATTAAGCCATTGGTTGAATTAATAAAATCCATATGGGACCGGAGTCTAGAAGAAGCTGGGCTCCGTTCAAATTTCCATAAAAGCCGCCCGCAAAACCAGAGAGCTGGCATCCCGTTTTAGGAGTGCACTGCCCTCCTGCCTCCGAATGTCATTTTCAACACATCGGGACTCGGGATAGCAGAGCTGTGGACCGTGAGACTCCGGGAGCTGTGATGAGAACCTTCTCGAGGCCCTCTCTTCCGCAGGGCTAGAAACTCGCCTAGCAAGAGTCATGGCGTTTGACGCTTAAACGTAGAGAAAAAGCACACGGAAAATGACCGTTTTCCTTTCCTGTTCGTTTTTAGCTTAAATTTCATGGGAGTATAGTTGCTTTACAATGCTGTGTTAGTTTCTGCTGTATAGCAAATTGGATCAGTCATACATAGACATATAGCCCCTCCCTTTATATATCTTTTTTTTTATTGGGGTATGATTGTTTTACAATGTCGTGTTAGTTTCTGCTGTACAACAAAGTGAATGGGGCATGACAGCATATATCCCCTGCCTCTTGGCCCTGCCACCTACCCCAGCCCCGTGTCTTATGCTCAGGCCAGAAATGAATCATTTGAGGGGCTGCAAGCCAGGGAGGGGCTTCCCAGTTGGCTCAGTGGTAAAGGACCTGCCTGCCAATGCAGGAGACTCAGGTTCAATCCTTGGGTCAGGAAGATCCCCTGGAGAAGGGTATGGCAGCCCACTCCAGTATTCTTGCCTGGAGAATCCCCTGGAAGGAGGAGTCTGGTGGGCACGGTCCATGGAGTCACAAAAGAGTTGGGTATGACTGAGTGACTGAAGGACAACAATAAGCCACCGATGCTCTAATTCCTACGTGAGTGGGACCAGTTGTGAGGCTGGGGGTGAGGGAGCAAGAGGGGCAATGCAGTTCTTTCTGGAGAGTTCTGCTGAGTTTGCGAGCATTCAGAATCCGTGGGTGAATGTTTGAGAATCAGTGGCTTGACTGCGTGTCCACACACAGGCTCCCGGCTTCTGAAGAGGTGTGTCCCGTTCTCCAGCCCAAGTTAACATCCCCGTAACCCCTGATTTAAAGTGGTTTCTCCTCCCACAGGCAACAGAGTCTCCTGAAAACCCTGGACACGGCCAACTCTCCAACAGATTACCATCTTTCCCTTAAGTCGCCCTGAAAAGAAGCCCAGGGGCAACAAATCCCTCCCTCTCCCGACCGTTCCAACATTTCTCTAATTAATGCAGGAGAAAATTAATTACAGAGGGATTTTCAAGACCTTGGCATCTAATGACCAGCCGGGCCTCCCCGCCTCCCCGCTGGCTCCCTGCAGCTCCCCAGTGGTCCTGCCTCCCTCCTGCCGCCTCGCCCCCTCCCCACCCTTCCCAGAACCCCCGAACAATACCGCAGGCTAATTAGGCAGGGAAAGAGTTTCTTGGCAAAGAGCGCTGAGTGCTAGGTCAGTACCTTGAACAACCCAGAAGAGAAACAAAACAGCATTAAAAGAAAAAAAAAAAGAAAAGAAAGAAAGAAAGAAAGAAAAAACCTGCTAATCCCAAAGCGCATTTCCGCCAAATATTCTCCTTTTCAAGTGCTTTCTTCCTGGTAAACAAAGTTCTGTCGCCCGCTCCGGAGATTTTAGGACACGGTTGCTTAGTAATATCAGAGAAAACACAGCGTCCCCACCTCAGCTGCGTCTTGTTTCTCTTCTCTCTTGCTCACTTCACCGAGAGGCCCTGACATTCCCACATTGCGAGGGATGGCCTGTTTGTAAAGAAGAGCTGGGTTTTCTTTCTTTCTTTTTTTCGGCAGGGGGGTGGAGGGGGCTCTAAATGCTTTCCCAAGCCAAGCTAGGAACAGAGATCATGTCCTCTAGGTCAGTCTGGCCTGGTAGGACTTTCTGCAACAAAGGGGTGGTTCTGCGTCTGCACCATCCAACATGGTTGTCACGGACTGCGTGGGGACTTTGGGCACTTGGAATGGTGGCTCGTGACACAGGGCAACCGGAAGTCAAATGTTGCTGCTGTTGGCGTTCAGCTGCTCAGTCGTGTCCGACTCTGCAACCCTGCGGACTGCAGCCCGCCAGGCCTCTCTGTCCTTCACAATCTCCCGTAGTTTGCTCAGACTCATGTCCATTGAGTCAGTGATGCCATCCAACTATCTCATACTCTGTCATCCCCTTCCCCTCCTGCCTTCAATTCTTCCCAGCATCAGGGTCTTTTCCAGTGAGTCAGGTCCTCGCATCAGGTGGCCAAAGTGTGGGAGCTTCATCTTCCGTATCAGTCCTTCCAGTGAATAGTCTAAAAAGCCTCTTTGTGAAGGTGAAAGAGGAGAGTAGCAAGTTAAATTTACTGGACATTATTACCGCAGCTTGAAATGGCCCCATGTGGCTCAGGGCTTGGGGCACCACAGGTCCTGGTTTAGCCCCAGCAGACCCACTGGAGGGACAGCCATGGCGTCTGGGTGGCTCTGTGTCATTAGTGACAAGCAGAATGCTTTGGAGTCGTGAACACACCTGCTTCCATTTGAATGGAGGCCCATCTTCTCTCTCTGTGGCCTTGGACATCGCTGAACTCTTCCGTAATGAGGGACACACACACGAGTACACCTCAAGGTCATGTTTGGTCACGGATCCCAAGCCCCCGGCACATGGGTGGGCCCCTTGGTGACCGTTTCCACCAGGCGTCCAGATGGCAGGGCCCACTCTGCGACTGCTCTACCTGCTTTGCATGGCTGCTCTGGGAACCCATGCTCTTTCCTGCCTCCACGTCCTTGCCCACATTTCCCCTCACCCTGCTCTCTCTGCTCCCTTGCGTCAGCTTCAGTGATTCCTGTCCAACCCGTAAGGTCCTGCAGACTCAGCCTGGCCATCCTCTGCACTGGAAGGTTTTCCCCTCTCCCCTCTTGCCCCTGCCTTTCCTCTCCCTCCCTCTCTCTGCAATATGGCGGCCACGAGCTGCAGGTGGGCGTTCATTGTCTTAGAACTGCGGCTAGTGCAAACGAGCAATGGAATTTGTATTTTTTAATTTTAATTATCAATTAATTTTGTTGTTTAATTGCATGTAATTTTAATTGCTTGAAATGGAAAATGAATTGGCATTTCATTAATTGAAGCTGAAATGGTCACATATGGCACGCTCTCTCTCCCTTGCATGCGTGTGCGCGTGCGCTCACACACACACACACACACACACACACACACACACACACACCAGACATCTCATAGCTGGTCTGAATGCCATTTGCAACTGTCTCTGTGAATGTCTGCTCCTCTGCACATACCCAGAATCTTGTCTTCCAATGATCTTTTTATAAATCTATCATCCCCACTGGAAAGTGAACCCCTAAGGACATAGTCTGGTTTCAGGCTTTTTTTCTCTTTTGATGTGGACCATTTTTAGTCTTTATTGAATTTGTTACAATAATGCTTCTGTTGTTCTTTTACATTCCGGTGTTATTGGCCAAGAGGCATGGGCGATCTTAGTTCCTCGACCAGGGATCAAAATCATATGCCCTGCATTGGAAGGTGAAGTCTTAACCACTAGACTACCAGGGAAGTATCACAATCTGTGTTTGACTTTGTTTTGTTAGCTTGACAGTGGTGCCCCAACCATCTAGGATGGTGTCAGGCACACAATCCCTTCTGTAAGTATTTGTCAGGCAGGAAACAGCAATTATTCACCACAGTTTGCATACTGCATCAGGGGTCAGCAAACTACAGGCCAGAGGGCAGTTTCAGCCTACGACCTGCCTGAATTGATGCTTTTGAACTGTGGTGTTGGAGAAGACTCTTGAGAGTCCCTTGAACTGCAAGGAGATCCAACCAGTCCATCCTAAAGGAAATCAACCCTGAATATTCACTGAAGGACTGATGCTGAAGCTGAAGCTCAAATACTTTGACCACCTAATGTGAAGAGCTGGAAAAGACCCTGACGCTGGAAAAGACTGAAGGCAGGAGGAGAAGGGGATGACAGAGGACACCTCCTCATGACATGAATTTGAACTAACTCCAAGAGACAGCAGAGGACAGAGGGGCCTGGCGTGCTGCAGTCCATGAGGCTGCAGGGTAGGACATGACTTAGAGACTGAACATCAACAAGTTAGGCAGGGCGTTGTTCTTGTTCAATGTTTAGTTAGATTTTAAATGGTCATAGAATGACCAACATGAGATCCGCCTTTTGCTCTTGACCCGCAAAACCGGGAGGTGCCTCATTCTGGCCCTTTAAGAAAAAGTGCGCTGACCTCAGGACCAGATCCCAACAAGAGCTGCTAATGCAGCTGAGTGTGTCCCACAGTCAGAGAAAAGGAGAAAGGCTTCGGGGAGAGGGGCTGAGGGACGGACCTGAATCTCACACTTGGCGTCTCCAACAGACCTGGACCCGGGACACAGCCAGGCCTGGGCTTCCTCTGACCTCTCTGACTGCCCGCACTGCCTGCAAACACGAGTGGGAGTTGGAGTGGCAGAAAAAAAAGTCAAACTGAGGCTTCTGGCGGGTGTGCGTGCATGCTCACTCACTCAGTGACGTCTGACTCTGCGACCCCGTGGACTGTAGCCCACAAGGCTCCTCTGTCCGTGGGATTCTCCAGGCAAGAATATACTGGAGTGGGTTGCATTCCCTTCTCCAGGGGACCTTCCTGACCCAAGGATCGAACCCAGGTCTCCCGCATTGCAGGCAGATTCTGTACCATCTAGCTAGCCAGGTGGCAGCAGTGATAAAGAACCCACCTGGCCTGGAGAATCCCATAGACAGAGGAGCCCGGTGGGCTACAGGTCACAAAGAGTCGGACCCAACTAAGTGACTGACACTTTCTTTACCATCTGAGCCCCCAGGGAGGGGCACTCCACGTGGACTTCTGGGAGAGTTCTGCCTTGCATGCCCTAAAGTCACAGCAAATGGAAGAGGGGCTTTTCTGGCTTCCTTATTGTGGTTTGGCTTCAGGGAATAGCTGTTTCCACTTAAAGTCAAGCTCCCAGATGCGTTTTTCACACCCATGGAAAGACCTTCCAGAATCTCACACCTAAGGGCTAGGAGGCAGTCGTCCGGCAAGCAGGGAAAAATCGGCTCTTCCCTTTCCTGCTAAGATGTGAACTGGAGCTTCTGTGAACCCAGGCAGAGATCGGTTCGGGCCCTAATCACCGTGAGCGACAGAAGCCCCCAAAGACAACCCATCTCCGTCTCTCATGCCTTCTTACCCTGCAGCCACCCTCCCTTTCTTCCAGACCCGCAACTCTGAAACAACGTGCCAAACGTCAGGGCATCTGGGAGCGCCCAGAAGGCTCCCTCACTTTCCTGCTCACTTTCCATTCATTCGTCCCAACAAGGAGGAGCAGAGCGCACCCAACGTGCTAAATATTTCCCTGCTGGAGAAGCTATTTTCCTTCTGCTGCTGCTTGGCAGCAAAGAGACAGGAAGCTATTTAGATATATTATCTTCCTCTTCAGAAAGTTTAGAGGAACTTCTCTATTGCAGTTCACACAAACATCCCGCGTAACGGCCATTTAGTCATGCCCCTTCATTAGGTCACCAGTGAAGAATGCTCGGCCTGATTAAACGTCATTTGATTTTCTCCACACTTGCTGCCCCAGATCCAAAAGGGAAAAAGACTTTCCCTGGCCTGGTGGTGACCAGCTTAAAGTCCTTGAAGGTCCAACAGAAAAGATTCTTCTTTCCCAGGGTTGCTTATGGTTGATAATTTGTATGTCAATAAGCAAGAAGGTGACTTCTATGAGCTGTTTCTGGCCAGAGAATGCTGTCTCCTTTAAAGGGGCATCAAAGAGAATTCTTGGCAGGAGTTAGTAAGAATGCTGTTACAAAAAATGTGATATGGACTCACAGATTAAATTGGGTCATGCAGATGAGTCAAGAATTGGAACGTGAGACCAGGGTAGACCATAATGGCTAACTATGGGTGCGTGAGTGCTAAGTCTTGTCTGACTCTGTGACCCTATGAACTGTGGCCTGCCAGGCTCCTCTGTCCATGGGGATTCTCCAGCAAGAATACCTGAGTGGGTTGCCGTGTCCTCCTCCAGGGGATCTTCCCAACCCAGGGATCAAACCTGCATCTCTTCCGTCTCCTGCATTGGCAGGCGGGTTCTTTACCACTAGCGCCACCAGGAAAGCCTGGGCCTGCAACTATGGGTGACCTGCTGTTACACTCGAGACGTTCTTCTACATGCTTAGAGTGTGTTAACTCATTTAAAGCTCAAGCAGCTTGAAGAGGTAGGTATTAGGAGGAGGTTGGCCCCCAAAGTCAAATATTTTGCTTAAACTCACAGAAATGGTGAGTGGCAGAGCCAGGATGTGAATCTGGCCTGAGGTAGCCAACAGAATTTTCTGTGATGACAGACGTGTCCCGTATCTCTGCTTTTCAGTACGGCAGCCACTTGCTACATGTTGCTATTTGAGGACTTGAAAACCTCAATATGATGGAGGAATTGGATCTTTCATTTTTAAAAACCATAATATATTTATGGTTTATATTTATGTTTAAATTCCCTGGTGGTCCCATGGCTACAACTCTGCTCTCCCATTGCAGGGGGCCCAGGGAGCTAGACCTAACATACCGTAGTTAAAAGAGTCCTCATGCCACAACCAAGGATCCTGCTTGCCTCTGTGAATACTGAAGACCATGCACACAGCAGCTAAGACCTGGCATAGCCAAATACATAAATAAGTATGCTTAAAATATGTATAAATAAACCATCAGATGTGGCTAGTGGCTACCATGTTGCATTCCCAGATTTAGGCCATCTGGCTCCAAAATTCAGACTTCAACATTACAGACTATCCTGCCTTTTAAATTTAAAAATAATACTAATTTGGAACTATTTATTATGATAATAATTAAAATATAGAGACGGAGTTTAATCAATATCTTCAAAGACAGGAACACATGAGAAATTATACTAAATGGAAATGCAAGAGAGAAACGTTTGCTTCAATTAAAAAGTAGGTGTTTGGGTCAGATGTTTGGAGAAATACCTGTAAAGGAAAGAGGTGAAATACCAGTGTGGTTTGTCAAGAGAGGAAGTGGTTTCCTTTTGTTTAATCAGTAAATTATGCTGAGCTCATGCAATCTGACCTTATTAAGCACCCGGCCTTGCGCTCTTGGGCCATGCAGTCTAGAAGGAAAGCCAAGTCTTTTCCTTCAAACCTGGATCCAGGGTGGATGGTGCTCTTCAAGGCCGTTCATCCTGGGGGAATTCAAGTTAGATGTTTATCAGGAACCGCAGGAGTGATTCAGGAAATCTGCCTGGAGGAGGTGGCATTTCAAACAGCTCTTGAAGGAAACAGCTTCTACTGGGGCAGCAGGAAGTTGGGAAGGATGAATACAGCGGCAGACGTGGCATGAAAAATAAACTGTTTTCGGTGACTCTCTTGGAGACTGACGTACAGGGATTAATCAAAAATGACTGCGAAGTTTCTAGCTTGGATAAAAATAGTGGTTCTGGGGGCAGACAGAGAAAGTTTCGGGTTGGAAGGAAACAGTTTTGGGAAAGGATGACTTGGGTTTTGGGCGCGCGGGTGCTGAAGTGACAGCTTGTGTAAATCTTGGATTAGTGCTCACTTTTCAAGAGCCATTAAGTGTCCGGTTTAGATGGAAAGAGGGTGGATCAGAGGTGGTCCAAGGTCACCTTCATCTAATGCTCAGAGAGTTTGCTCTCCCTCCGAGCCTGAGAAATTGGGCCGCGGCAGAAAGGAAGAGAAGCCGCAGGACCCCAGGGGGAGTCATGTCACCGCCCCGCTGGTGACAAACGCGGCCCCTGTTTCTCTGCTATGCGGAGTTGACAGGTATCCGGTTACTTCATCTTGGAAGCAACATTCATCTGCCCTTTAGAACATCCTGCCCAATGACTGATTTTTTTTAACAGCTTTTTTTCCCCCCCTGATTATATTTGTAGTAACTACCCACTGCAGAACACTTGGAAACTTTTTCAAAAACAGAAATAAGGAAATGTAATCACACATAGACACTCAGCGACGCACATATCTGTGGCTGTGTGTGTGTGTGTGTGTGTGTGTGTGTGTGTGTGTGTATTAAGAGTTACAGTTTTCACCCATTTCTAGCTGGGTATTTTGAAATACACTTTTAAATTTTTGCAAGAATTTTTATTGGGGTATCGTTGATTTACAATGTCATGTGGGTTTCAAGTGTGTCGCAAAGAGACTCAGACACATGTATACACGCCCATTCTTTCTCAGATTCTTCTCCTACATAGGTTATTACAGAATACTTAAAATACACTGTCAGCCCAGAAAAGTCTATACAAATAAACAAGAAGACAATATTAGCCAGCTTTTATTGAAGTGCCAGGGTATTCCAGACTTACAGAAAAACATCCGCCCATCTCAGCACACAGGCGCATCTAGAAGAATCTGTTCCTGAAACGAGTGTCTAGCCTCTCCCCTTCTTGCCCAGCAAGTATCTCTTTAACACCTCTTTTCATCATTTGCTTATTTTCCTTGTGACCGTATGACTGCAGATTCAGAGACACTTGTCAGGGGCTAAGAGGCAACCTGTGAGGGCCAAGAAGAGCCAGCTACAGGGGCCAGGCGCGAAAAGTAAGGACCACAAGAAGCAAGTGACTCACCAATATTCCAAAATGCCAATCTGGAGTTCCCGACTCAAAGGATGCCTCCGACAAGAAAACAGACGTCAAACAAACATAAGGGAAGACCACAAATAGCCGCATGTTAACAACCCATGGAGAGAGAGGAAGTACTCTTGGAGTAAAAGTAGAGTCTAGAAGGCAGAGGAGATGGTGAGCCCCAGGGAATCCGCACGGCGTCCTTAAACTGTCCCAGGGAGTCAGGGCTTGGAACAGTCCCTAGTGACTCTCAACATAGACACGGAATCTACGGATAATGGAAACACCCCCCCACACACACAAACACACAAGAGCATACACAGACCCACACAAACACACACACACATAGCACATACACAGACACATGGGCACACACAACATACACAAGCACACACATATGCAAATACACACACACATATACTGCACACATGCAGACACAAACACAAGCACACACATACACAAATATACACAAGCGTATACACACATACACAAACACACATGTACACACACAAGCTCAATATGCAAGTACACACACATACACAAACACACACAACCGTACACAGTCCCACCCACACACACACATGCACATAGCACATACACAGACACACAAACACACATAGACAGAGACAACATACACAGACACACACACATACATAGACATACACAAGCACGCACATGTGTACACAAACACAAGCACACACATACGCAAACACACATGTACACACACAAGCACACAGTCTCATCTAGAGACTCCTCCTTCCTGCCTTAGGCTCCTGGGGACTGACACTAAGGGAGTGGGAGACCCCCAGGAATGCCAAGGGTGTGGGTGGGTCCTTATCTGGTCCACGTTCTCAGAAACTGCTGGCTCTGGGCAGAGCCCGTGGGAGGGAGAGCTCCTGGTGTACCCCCTCCTGGGGACGAGGGACTGCCCCTCCTCCGAAGATAACACAGCCGCCCCAGACTGCTGCTGACGCTCTCTCCAAAACCCTCCTAATGAGCTGTCTGGGGGAGGGGTGGTGATGCTCAGCCATATTTTGGCAGCCGCTTGCTTTTGAAAATTCCGCCTCCGTTTTTCGATTTCATAAATGCCATCTGCAATGACCTTTTTCCTCGCTACCATCTTTGATGGCTTCTCATGCGTGAAACATATTTTTGTTCGTTACTTGGTTGTCCACCACCTCCCCTTGCGACCGTCCGGCCCGGGTCTCCCTCTCCGCACCCTTCACCCCCATGTCAGACATATAACGAATTACCATTCCTTCAGACAACGAGGTTGAAAACTTGTGGTCTCCAAGGCAACGGGGTATCCTGGGGTGGGGTGCTGGGGAAGGAGTGGGGGGGCTGGCCCAGCCAGGAAAGGCCTGGAAGGAGAAGGGGGTGGGCAGGCAGAAGCAGAGATGATGTCATTCCTGAAGCCTGAAAGCAGCCAATCGGGACCCGGGGATGTGATGTCACCCCCACCCCCACCCCCTCTGAGCCTAGGTAGCCCCACTGAGAATTTTAGACAAGCATTGAACTGAAGTTGTATTGCTGTGAGAGAAAGGGGGTGGGGTGGCCACGGTGGGGGCTGGAGAGCAACCCTCTGGATGGCCCTACCAGACACTAGCCTTCACTCGAGGCAGCCCATAAAAATGTCATCGGCTTGGGCCCTCCCTGCATGACAACACAATGATTTCTTTGGGGAAGAAGGGAAAAAAAAAAGCCAAAGATTTATTTTGCAGCCACACCCCCACCTCCCTTGAAAGAGAAAAACCAACCAACAACAAGTTGTGAATGAAGTGTCTGCAGGCTGGCTCCCACCAAGCCAGCCTGAGAACTTTCCGAGCAGAGAGACGAGGGGCAGTCGCTCACAGGGGACGCACGGGGCGTCCACGGGGAATCTCCAAGGCCCCGGGGCTGGGGCGGTGGGCTGAGTGCTGCAGGCCGGGAGCCTGGTTCTGGGTAGAGTGGCCCAGCCAGGTGGGACCGGCCGCTGAAGGCACTGGGAGAGAGGGAGGCATCTGTCCCCAGACCATGATGGCATCTGAGCCTTGGTGCCAGGCTCTGGGGAGAAGCAACAAGCTGCAGCTGTAGGGAGAGGGCAGGCTTCTTCGCGTGCCCACCAAAGCATCAGCATCACTGGGCAGGGAGGGGATGAGTGTGCCCGGCTCTCTCCTGCCAGACTTTTCCCTTGGGACTGGGAAATAGCACTGTTTTCCCAACGTGTCCCCAAGAGACCAGGCCACAGGATGCTGTGTTCAGGGTTCCATGCAAAAGGAGCAGGTTCCCCAGCGCGGTCTTTCCAGAGTCTTTCTGGACTTGTCCCCCGTGGAATCACCTACATCAGCTTTGAGGAAGTAGAAGCAAAGACCTCGTGCCTACCACCCCCGCCCCCACTGTACAGATGTGGACATCAAGGCTCAGCGGAGGGAAGGGGCCAGCCCACTGACCAACAGGGCCACCAGCGGGTCTGGGGCTCCACCCTGCCAACCGCCGTTCTTAGTCACAAGCCTGCGACACACAAGTAGCATTTGAAGATGGAAAATCTTCAATTTCAGCATCACCTGTTCACCATTTTCTTTATTTTTTATTGAGGTGTAGCTGATTTACAATGCAGTGTTCGTTTCTGGTGTACAGCAAAGAGGTCCAGTTTCCCTTTATATCGCTGTGCTGTGCTGAGTTGCTCAGTCGTTTATGACTCCAGATAGTCCAGGTTCGATCCCTGGGTGGGGAAGATCCCCTGGAGAGGGAAATGGCAACCCACTCCAGTGTTCTTGCCTGGAAAATCCCATGAACAGAGGAGCCTGGCAGGTTATAGTGCAGAGGGTCGCAAAGAATTGGACACGACTGAAGCAACTTAGCAGGAGTGTGTGTGTGTGTGTGTGTGTGTGTGTGTGTGTGTGTGTGTGTGTACACACATATATATGGCATCTGGGACTCTGTGCTACGCTCCGGGGAGAATATATATATATATATATGTATTCTTTTTCAGATCCTTTGCCATTGTAAGTTATTGCATGATAATGAACATAGCTCCCTGTGCCATACAGTAGGCCCTTGCTGTTTATTTTATATATAGTAGTGTGTACACATCGATCCCAACCTCCTGATTTATCACTCTCCACCCTTTCCCCCTTGGTAACCATGAGCTTGTTTTCTACATCTGGGACTCTCTGTTTTTGTAAATAGGCTCATTTGCACCCTTTTTGTAAGTTTCCACATAGAACCAGTATCACACAACATTCATCTTTCTCTGACTCACTTTGCTCGTTATGACCATCTTTAGGTCCATCCACGCCACTGCGAGTGGCATTATCTGATTCTTTTGTACATTCTGAGTCGCCCAGTCGTGTCTGACTCTGCGGCCCCATGGACTGTAGCCCACCAATCTCCTCTGCCCTTGGGGACTCTTCAGGCAAGAATAGTGGAGTGGGTTGCCATGCCCTCCTCCAGGGCATCTTCTCAACCCAGGGGTCAAACCCAGGTCTCACATATTGCAGGCAGATTCTTTATCATCTGAGCCACCAGGAAAGCTCAAGAATCCTGGAGTGGGTAGCCTTACCCCTTCTCCAGGGGATCATCCCAACCCAAGAATGGAACCGGGGTCTTGTGCATTGCAGGCATTTTCTTTACCAGCTGAACTACCAGGGAAGCCCCATTCCTTTGTATGCCTGACTAATTTTTTTATATGGTTTTGTATGAACAGAGTTTGAATATTAATAAACATCCACTTAAAAAAGAGTCGTATCAGGGTCCACAGCACCCCTGGACAGACTGATCGGACAGACTGATCGAGCAGGGCCAGGGAGAATCCCCTTTCCCCAGCGTTCTCAGAAGGCCACCCACATGTCCTTGCGTCTCGTGGTCCCAGCCGCAGCCTCCCAACCAGGAAGCTTTCGGAGAGTGTCTGGGAGGAGGAGGCGTGGGGGCAGAGGGCCCGGAGGGGACCCTTCCTAGCAGTTGGTTTCGGCTCCATCCGCAGGGCAGGCGGCCTGCTCTCGGGCTCCATGTGCGGCCTGTTCCCATGCACCCTTGGCCTTCTCCCTGCAGGCGATCCAGGGCCTTTCCGGTAATGATTACAATCAGCCACGCCAGCCCGAGCGCTGCGGCAGAGCCCTGCCAGGGCCTGAATCACACGCTGTCTTTCCGTTCTATTAGTGAGCAAACCTGTGTGCTTTCTATAAACGTCAGCGTAGATCACCAGTGGACATTTCCATCTCAGCCATCCCGAGCTGCAGAGGTGGCTTCTTCCCCGAGAGAGGGGCCCAGGGGTGCTGCCTCCGTTTCTCCCGGGCCCTGAGGAGCTGGCTGCTGGGCTGTCCCTGGGCTCAGCAGAGAGGGCTCTCACTCAGTGACTTAGCCCCAAAGAGGCAGAGCTCACCTCTCCAGGGCCCCCTGGGAAGAGGTCCAGGTGAGGCTCAGAGCATCCTTCTAAGCTGTCCACCTCGGAGCTCCAGGTCTCCCAGACCCTGGCCAGCACAGCACACACAGAGAGGCACCTGCCCCAGCTGGCCTTTGGAAAGGGTCCTGCACCACTGGCCTTTTGTATAAAAGCTCCCTGTCCACTTAACTAACAAGTAATCATTAATATTACCCCTGGCCCACGTATCCAACTGTTAAACTGACACTAATGAAATGAGTCTCGGGCACCATGACCAATATTAAAACCCAGCCTGAGCTGTTAATTTAAATGACCCAGGCTGATTTATACATCGTGCTTTGCATTAACCAAGAAGGAAGGTATTTTATATCAAAATGCACAGACATTTCTTCCACCGTGGCTTTATTATTTCTTTATTATACCTCCCTGCCCCAACTGGACCCAACCAGATCACACTGAAAGGTCCCAGCCTTAATTACTGGCATCACAGTTTTGCCTTCTTGTTGACAAAGGATTCCCAACGGAGGGGAAAATCTAGAGTTGAAAAGCATGCCGCACATGTAACTTTGGGATCTGCTGTGATGAGCAGGCTATGGAATGGGGAGGGATAAGTTAGCAGTTTGGGATTAACACACACATAGCTACTACAGACATGGGCTTCCCAGGTGGCTCAGTGGTAAAAGAATCTGCCTGCCAATGCAGGAGATGCAAGACACTCAGGTTCAATCCCTGGGTCGGGAAGATTCCCTGGAGGAGAAGGTGGCTACCCACTCCAGTATTCTTGCCTGGGAAATCCCATGGACAGAGGAGCCTGGCGGGCTACAATCCATGGGGTAGCAAGAGTTGGGCACAACTTAC
This sequence comes from Capricornis sumatraensis, assembly GCF_032405125.1. Taxonomy (NCBI): domain Eukaryota; kingdom Metazoa; phylum Chordata; class Mammalia; order Artiodactyla; family Bovidae; genus Capricornis; species Capricornis sumatraensis. The sequence goes on along the minus strand of NC_091076.1, from coordinate 108,118,489 downwards.
TCACTACTATACACAGACTAGGTAGTCAACACATAGCAAGGGAAGTCTACTAAACACTCTGTGATGACCTGTATCGGAAAAGAATCTGAAAAAGAGTGGATATACGTTCACGTATAACTGGTTCACTTTGCTGTTCACCTGAAACCAACACAACATTGTAAGTCAGCTATATCCCAATATCAAATAAAAATTAAATTAAAAATCAGCTCAAATCTCTGTCGTGATTGAAAATAAATGTGTAGGGGTGGGAGCGCTTTTGGGGAGGGGTCTCCCTGAGTGGGGGGTCTGACTTAGCAGGTGTGACTTCTCCATCTTACCTCTTTGAGGCTGGCCTCTGGGAGGCAGGAGCAAGTCAGAATCCAGAAGCAAGTTGGGGAAACTCTGCCAAGGATGGCTGCCCGCTTCTGCCCTTCCTTCTCCCTGAACATCCTGGGATTGGAGTTCTCCCTTAATTTAGAAGCAAGTGACACATTCATCCCACAGAACACCACTCTCTTGCCAGCCAGCCTCCCTTTCTCCCGGCCCCACCCCTGGCCTCGGGGACACAGCCCATTCTGCACACCCAAGCCAGTCATCAGCCTCCATCATCTCCCCGTGAGTCACAGGCTCGGTGTGGGTGGGCAGCCGCCGGGAGAAACAGAGCTGACGGAGGTAGCCATGGTTCTCAGGCAGGGCACACGAGGACCAGACCAGCAGCCCGGGTGGCTGCGGGACCCAGAGGTCCCTCCATGACAGAGCGCATGCACCCTTGGGTTTAGGCCACTGTTGGGCATATCCTTCTGAAGACCCGAGAAGCTGGTGCTTCCATAGCCAGAGCTGAGGACGCAGGGTGGGCAGCTGAGAGCTGGGTAGGCAGATAGCATCTTCTCCTTGTAACCACCTGCCAAAGACCAGGGGGACAAATGCCAAGGGACAGGTAAGAAGCCACCCAGTCACGGAACGAGCAGAGGGAGCCCGGGATGGAAGAGGGAGCTCACTCTCCAGGCCTTGTAGACACTCCTGCCCCCACCCGCCGTGCCGCTCCAGTCTGTGTGGAGCCGCCTCCTTCAGGACTAGGGCTCCAGATTCTCCTTGCTCGATTCTCTTCTTAATTCACGACTTGGTTTTGATAACCAGATCTATCATGTATTAGCTGTGTGGCCTTGGGCAAGTTATTTACCCTTTCTGAGCTTCACTTAAGTACGTCAGTGCAATGGGCATGATTAACAAGGACACCGCTCACACCGAAAGGTAACGCGATGGTACACATAACGCCCCCTGCACCGTGCCTGCGTGTGCTCACCGGCTCAGTCGTGTCCGACTCTGCGACCCCGTGGACTGTAGCCCGCCAGGCTCCTCTGTCCATGGGATTTCCCAGGCAAGAATCCTGGAGTGGGTTGCCAAGCGCCTGGCAAGTGGTAAATGCTGGACAAACATTTTCACCTTCCTTATCCTTCCCACTGGGTGGTCTGAATGTCACTCTGGAAGGAAGGTGCTCTTTCCTGGGCGCCCGACCTTCCGCCCTTGGCGGCTCCCTGTCCTGGGTTTACTCTGCCCACACCAGCTCCCTCTGGGACCGGGGGACAGGACGGGTGGCAGGAGCTGCCGGCTGCTGGGTGGCCCCGGGCAGGCGAGAATCTGCCCCCAGAGCCGGCTCTCAGCAGGCCCGTTTCCACCTGGATCACGCCCTCAGGTGTCACTTTCAAGTTCAGCGCTCCCCCTTCCTCCCGGCCCCGCCTGGCCTGCCCCCTCGGAAGCTCTCAGACAACCCCGCTGCCTCCGTCAGGCCCTGACTCGTCTGGCTGGCTTGCCTGGGTCCCGAGGCTTATCCAAACATCTTCATGGCTTTTCATAAATTCAATCCGTCCTTATCAGCTGCACCATCAAGAGGAAGGGCAGGAGGGGCTTGTGACTGAAGCAGGGGGAAGACAAGCTCTAATTAGCCTCCCTGCTCTGCGGGGTCACCCACAGTTCAATCACTCCGGCTTCACGTGGCCCAGATCACGTCGCACCGTGGGCATCACTGGCGACCGTCCTCTGCCCCCTGCGCACAGGGGCCCCGCTCTCCATCTCTCCTCTGGGCTGGGAAGCTGTGAGTGGAAGTCACTGGGCCAGTCCCCTCTGACTGGCACTTTTGTGAAAGCAGCTTTGTCACAGTTCATGGGCGCACCTCTGATCCACGGGTCCCTCCGTAAGCTGCAATCCCTGGACCCCAACCTCATTCCTTGGAGCTCGCCCACCCTGCAGAGAGCCTCAAGCACCTGTTATTGGAATGACGGTGCTTCGGCCAATCTTCCCATCCCAACTCCAGGACAACCACCTGAAAAGGGCAGTGGGCTCGGGGAGGGCTCATGGAGACCCTGGATCCCGTCACCACTCGGCTGTGAACTTGGGAAAAGTTTCCTTGCCATTAAAAAAAAAAAGTGAGGATGACAATGCCTTTCCACTGCTAGGAGCCCTGAGTCAGAACATGCAAATATGCTTCCTGATGTGCCAAATTCTAAACAAATGACATATATTCCTAATTATCCAGCCCACGGGGCGTACCAGTAACATATTGCCACAAACAGGCTCAGAGGCTGCTCTTGGTATTTCTGGTCAGTTCTGCCATTCCTGAGAACCAGCTTCTTCCATGGAGACTTTGACTTAAACTGAGCATCTCCCTGACAGGGTTTGAAACCCAAGGGTCATGTTTCACGGTGTCAGGCACCTCTGGACATTGAATCTTTCTGCACATTTGGTCACTGGAAGGCTGTCTGGGAGACCTAACGTGGGTTCTCAGACCCCTGCCTCAAATTCCCAAGATAAACCAATTTGTTGGATGATCAGCATGTTTGAGGGCCCTTCTCTTTGTCAAGCTGTGAGCAGGCTCCCAGGAAATGTCCTTGATGTCTTCATGGCTGCCCAGAAGGATGATGGATGAATGAGACCATAGGACTGATGGTTCAGACTGGAACACTCTTGAATAGTGGATGTGAGCTCTTATTAGTAACTACGCTGGGAGGACCAGTTTAAATTGGAACTGTCTTGAGCAGATGGGGAGTATGGTTACGGGTGTTCTAGATCTTGGAGGAGAGGGGAACAAAGGGAGCTTGTCAAACAGAATTTGAAAAGCAGATGCTGGGGCTTCCCTGGTGGTCCAGTGGGTAAGAATCCACCTTGCAATGCAGCGTATGCAGGTTCAATCCCTGGTCTAAGATCCCACATGTCACAGGGCAGCTGAGCCTTGAGCTCAACTCCTGAGCCCGCATGCCACATGAAAATATTCTGCATGACGCAACTAAGACACAGCCAAATAAATAAATTTTACTTTCTTTAGAAAAAATAAATTAAAAAGCAGATGTCGAAGGAGCTAAATGAATGAATGCCTTGGTCACCGTGTTCTCGGGGAGAAATGGAAACATCGCTTCTCTAACTTGATTCATTCAGGGTCTCCCCGGGGAATGGGTCCTGCACCCCCATGCCCAGGGCAGCGCCTGGCACATTGACATGCAGTACGTGTTGGCAGGCCTGACCTCCAGGGAGAAGGCAGATCTCAGCAAAGAGACACAAGCCTGGATTCCCTGCAAGGTCCCAGCCCGAGCATTTATGATTATGATTGTAACTGGCGTGTGTGCGGTAACCAGGCCTTCGGAGCACATTCTCATGCATTTTCCCTTTTGATCTGAAGCAGATAATGCAGAGGGGAGCATGCGTCTGAAAGGCCACCCTGTTGAACAGCACACTGGCTGAGCAAGAACAAAGACCATAAATGAAGAAGGATGTTTGCAGTCTGCTTCCCGCTTGCCAGAAAACAGGAAGCTTCAGCGGCCGGCCCTGCCGAGGTCTCCACCTCTTCCTTACCCCAAAGCTACACTGCCTCAGAGGCTTTCCTTTTATGACTTTTTTTTTTTTTTAATGCAGCAAATCTCTTCCAAGATACTTTTTTCCCCTGTCTCACCTGGTTGCACTGAGAAGCAGCTGTGTCTGTTCTGAAGAGTCAGTGCAGGCATAAGGATGGCCGACGGCCACCCCCTTTCTTCTCGTGTAACTCCACCTACAACCTCTGCAGACCTCATCTGCCACAAGCACCATCGAGGAGACGTCTCCCGCGGGGAATGCCTGCAGCTGACCCAATCGAAACAGCTGGGCAGACTCCCGGGACGGATGACCTGGAAGAAGTCAGAGTTGCCAGGTGGAGGTAGGCTTTCCTGCAGGTGACAGGGATTGCAAAACAGCGAGAATGACTGGTCATGAGGATGGAATTCAGTGACACCAGAAAGGCGCGGAGGAGAGCTCTTTCGCTCATGGAGAAGACCCAGGGATGAGCCAGCTAGGAGCCCTGGGGGCTGGATGTGGCAGAGTGCAGGAATGAGAGCGGGAGGTGACATTGGAAACAGCAGGCAGAATGCAGTCCAGACTGGCCTCCCGGGTTTCTATGCTGCAACCTCAACAGCCTCTGAGTCTTCCAGTCTCCTGTTCCTAAAATCTAAACACGAGCGAGAGAGTAGATCCCTGAATCAGTCAGCTTCTCCAGAGAAACAGAAGCAATAGGAGAGATAGACACATAGGTGATAGACAGATACATCGACAGATAAATAGAAACAGACATATATACGTTCATAGATACAGAGATAGATGCATGCATGCTATAGATACAATAGATACATAGATGGATACATACATTCATACACAGATACACAGATATTAAAATGAGATCTGTCTTAAGGAATTGGCTCATGCAATTTCAATAGGAGCCGACAAGTCTAAAACCCACAGGTCAGACAAGCAGCCTGGAGATCAAGTAGGGGTTGAGGCTTTGGTCCTAAGACTGAATTTCTTCTCTGAGAAAACTGTTTTTGCTCTGAAGGCCCTCAGCTGGTGGGATTCGGGCCCACCCACACTGTGAAGGCTGATCTGCTTTCCTTACGGTCAAATGACCGTCAGCGTTCACCACATCCACAAAATACATTTGCAGCCACATCCAGGTTGGCGTTTGATTAAATCCAAGAGCCTGGTCAAGGTGACACGGAAAAGTTTCCATCACAAGGTCATCCATGAGAAGCTCTAAAGCCATTTTGCAGGCTCTGCCATCCTCCTGTGTGAGAACACAAAGGTCTACCCTCAAGTGGCAGCTTGTTGGCCGCAGGGGAAAAGGGTACCATATTCACCTCTAAATCACCAGCCCGCTGAGCAGGGCGCTAGTGTGAGGAGGTGCCCATCAACGCCTCTTGAGTTGGACTGAATTAAAATGAGTGTTGTAAAAAAAAAATCACAGACCTGAGAATCAGAAGACCTGGGTTCAAGTTCTAATTTTATCATCAGTTGGTGGTGGTCTTGCAGGCAGGTCGTTTTTACTCTCTTCATCTCAATAAGATGCAAACACATTGAACAGAATGCTCTTCAACCCCCATCAGTGATTGCCCCCTGCAGGTCCTTGAGGACACGCAGCTGACTTAAGGCCTCCAGGGGTAGATGCGCTTTGAAACCATGGCAGAGACGTCAGCAAATTCAAGCAGTAGATGGCTGATCGACAGAGAGACAGAGATAATCTACAATTAAGTACATCAAGTAGAAAGGTAAAGTATATAAATAGATACGAGGGGATTTGCCACCCACGGGTTTTAACGTTTGGACCTTCCCCTTCCATCTGTCCATCCTCTCTGCTCCCCAGATTCTCCGAAGTTCAGCTTACGCCCAAGGGATGCGGAAGCAGAGTTCAGTGAATGCCGTTGCGATATTTAAATTCTTCCCTTTTGCCTCAGTTATTGTGCCACTGGGGTCTTGGCAGGAAATCCGCCAACACACTCAGATCAGGTAACTGAAGGCCAGTTAGCGAAGGGATCGGTTTACAAGGTTGTGGGCAGGTGCAGGAAGTGCTGAGGGGGGCACCACCCAGAGGGGCCCAGCGGCTGTCAGTGGAAACAGGGGGACAGAGTGAGGAGGGGCTGAGATCACCCCAGCTCCACGCCCCTTCCTCTTGCCCGTCTTGCTCCAAAACCCACCGTGGTCCAGAGCCACCTGGAAGCCAGAGGGGCAGAGAGACTGTTAATGCAGTTTAGACACTGAACTGTGGTGTTGGAGAAGACTTGAGAGTCCCTCGGGCTGCAGAGATCAATCCAGTTCATCCTAAAGGAGATCAGTCCTGGATATTCACTGGAAGGACTGATGCTGAAGCTGAAGCACCAATACTTTGGCCACCCGATGCGAAGAGTCGACTCACTGGAAAAGACCCTGATGCTGGAAAAGACTGAGGGCAGGAGGAGAAGGGGATGACAGAGGATGAGATGGCTGGATGGCATCACCGACTCAACGGACACGAGTTTGAGCAAGCTCCAGGAGCTGGTGAAGGACGGGGAAGCCTGGTGTGCTGCAGTCCATGGGTCACAAAGAGCTGGACACGACTGAGGGACTGAACAACTACAAATACAGGTTGGGAGGTGTTAGTACACTTAGTCCTGGGGCACAAGTGGGGAAGGGCCAGAGGGGGCGCACAGGAGAAACCCACAGGCATGGTTGTCTATTCTAATGAGGGAAGACTCATAAAATCACAATTAGATTTTTAGCTTGGGCATGACATCACACGTCTGTCTGGGTGAAGATCATCAATTGGTCTTTCCTTTACTTTCTGCTCTATTACTAACTGGTTCTGTGCCATTGGGCACCCCCCACACCCCAGTCTGGGCCCCCTAATTTCTTGATATGTCAGATGAAAATGTGGACCTAATTATTTCCGAGGCGCCTTCTAGCTCTGACTTCTACGACTACTTCCATGACTGTGAGTCTAGACTTCCGACTGAGCCTTGATTCCCTTCTTATGGTTCGTAACTATTGGGGACAACTCTCGGCTCACAGCCCACACGGATGAACTAGGGTAGGCCATGCATCTGTGTGGATCTCCAGGAAACTGTTGCCTCTTCCGGGGCGTCCCAGGTGGCTCAGTGGTAAAGAATCTGCCTCCCCGTGCAGGAGACGCGAGTTGAATCCCTGGTCAAGAAAATTCTCTGGAGAAGGAAATGAAAATCCGCTCTAGCATTCTTGCCTGGGAAATCCCATGGACAGAGGAACATGGTTGGCTACAGTCCATGGGGTCACAACAGAGTGGGGCTTAGTGATTAAACAACAACTGCCTCTTCTACTCGGGACAGAGAAGGTGAAACAGCTTTGACAAAGTAGACCAACCCTGAGCCCTCCCTGCCCGTGCTCCCCACCGGAGCGGCCCGGGGACAGGAGGTGAAAGCCAGCCTGCTGAATCCACAGATGGAATTACTGATTCATCACTTCCAGACAAGAGGCAGGTCACCCGGTAAAGGCAGAAACAGGCCATGGAGATCTTTACCTAGTTCAATGCCCCCTTTCGCCTCTACGCCCTGGTCAGCCCCCAACCCTCCAAGTCAAAATAAAGACAGTTCGATTCCAAGGAAGGCTGCTAAGAATCCTCATTTCTTAACCAGAGATGCATGTGCAAGGAAAGCAATGTGCAATGCACGTTCATCTGCCCCCATACCGTTGAAACAGGAGGAGGGGTTCGCATACAAGTGACCCCACTGTGGTTTGGCCCTGCCCTTCCGGGTTAAAGGCTCTGAGCTCTCCACTCTCACAAAGACAGACATTCCTTTGAAATTCCAGCATCTCCTTTGTCTCCAGTACATACAAGGCTCTTGGCAGTGACCTTGGGCTTCCCTGGTGGCTCAGACAGTAAAGAATCTGCCTCCAATGCAGGAGACCTGGGTTTGGTCCCTGGGTTGGGAAGATCCCCTGGAGAAGGAAATGGCTATCCATGGACAGAGGAGCCTGGTGGGCTACAGTTCACAGGGTTGCAAAGAGTTGGACACAACTGAGTGACTAACAGACTAACACTCTGAACCAAGAGTCCACAAAAGCTGAGACATCATCTAACTTCAGAAGGACGCACAACCCAGCTTTAAGTTCCGAAGAAGCTGTAACTGTGATCACGCTCCCCACTCTCTTTCCTACAGACTTTCAGTTTCAGTATATGGTGAGTTCACTCAAAGGCAAGCATTTTATCGTGCATTTCCTTCTAAAGTGTTACACTTCTACTGGGTAGACACCCAGAACAATGAGACATGGAGCGGAGCCAATCAGCTGAAGAAATTGATACTGAAAAAGGAAACACGTCCTACCAGTGAGAAGCTCTCAGGTATGAAATAAGTCCCCAGCAATGCAGGGCATTGCTGGAGATTGAGTCACACTGTGTTAGGTCTGAGCCAAGATGAGGTGCTCAGTTACCCATCTTCCCAGGTATTAGAGCTGAGAAAGAATGGGTAAAATGGTCTGAGTAATTCTTCCCTTGTGTTGACTTGATTTTTGTTTTCAGGTGTTGTTTGAATGTCCTGTGTATTTTCAGCATTAAATATTCAGGACCGCAGTGATGAGAACGGCCCTCTCATCCATGGACTTCATTGGGAAAAAAAAAAAGGGAAACAAACAGTAATTGATCATGGGCTTCCCTGCTGGCTCAGATGGTAAAGAATCTTCTTGCAATGCAGGAGACCTGGGTTCGATCCCTGGGTCGGGAGGATCCCTCAGAGGAAGGCCTGGCTACAGTCCAGAGGGTTGCGAAGAGTCGGACACGACTGCACGAGTAACACTTTCACTTTCGTTGAATCCACTGCATTAGAGAACCGGCAATACGGCAAAAATTCAGCAAGTAATCAATTCTTGTTCTTGAGTTTCAAAGAAGGCTTTGGGAAGGTACAGCAGATACAACAGGTATGTGCTCCCCACTGGGAGAGAGCCTTCCCTGTGCTGGGAGAGCCGAGGGAGCAGACGCCAAGCAGAGAGAGGCAGGACCCTGGGAACCAAGTAAGGAGGGCTGCTGGGAGTCTCGGAGCAGGAGCTGGAAGCGTGTGGCCCTGCAGGGTCTCTGGGTGGGAACCAGAGACACAGTGACCAGGGTGGATGCATGACCAGGAACCTCCTGGTATATTGTTGTTGGAGGTCTCCGGGGAATCTGGTGTAGACAAATGATACAGGAACACCACACCTCCGAGCCCCCAAGGCCTCCGCCCCAGCCTCTGAAATCTGATGTGACTCCAAAGGGTAAGGACTGGGGGACCTTGAGATGCCCTGCTGGAGTTATAAGAGAACCGAGCTGGAGTTCTGGGATTCCTGAGCTTGTGAAAGGAGAGTCACACCTGCCCTCTCTCCTCTCAGCACACAGAGCTCACACCATGCACTCCTCGTTCCAAAAGCCTCCAGGCACCTGCCCCGTGGGCATCTCTGCCACCCAGGAAGATTCCCTCGCCTGCATGCGTGCTGCCTCTGGACAGGGGCCTGCCCTGTGGGGCCGGCTCCCTGGGAATCCTGGGCTTCCGGACACCCTGTAGACGGACAGCAGCTCACAGGACGAGCCCATCCAGCCTGAATACCTGGCGGAGGAAAATGCCACGGCAGGAGGGAGGCTCAACCAGGAAAGGACACTCCCCACCACCCACCTGGGCTCTGGGAACACCGTATCTGAGGTTTATTTGGCCACCCAAGGTGCTGGGCTCTGCCAGACCCATAACCATTCCGGTCTGACAGGCACCCACGGCCCCCTACAATGTGCCTTTGGCCCACCTGGTAGCTCTGTTTTCCTTTTCCTCCAAGATCCCCTGGGCTGCTGTTTTCCCCTCATCAACCTGCCTGCCCCACCTGTGCAACTGACACAGCAGGCTCCAGAGCTGTCACCCAGCCAACCCCCAAGAGGCAGCGACAGGACACCCCACCATGGGCATGTTCTCAGCTTTTAAAGTCTTGGAAGCGAGACTTCTCTGGCATGCCAGGGGTTAAGTCTCCACGCATCCAACGCACGGGGTGTGGGTTCAATCCCTGCACAGGGAACTAAGACCCTACATGCCACAGGGGTGGCCTAAAAAACTTAAAAATGAACGGGGCTTCCCCAGCGACCAGCAGGTGAAGAATCTGCCTGCAGCGCAGGAGACACAGGAGACGGGGGTTCGAGCCCGGGGTCGGGAAGATCCCGTGGAGGAGGGCATGGCAACCCACTCCAGTTTTTTTGCCTGGAGAATCCCATGGACTGATGAGCCTGGAGGGCTACAGTTCATGGGGTCGGAAAGAGTCGGACAAGACTGAAGTGATAAAATAAATTAAAAAAACAACAACCACCACCACCTTGGAAGTACCACAGCGTGAGAAATTGTTTGAGACATTTTGGACAATAGTTCTCCACCTCTCCTTCCCCAGGGAGATTTTAGATTTCCTGGTGGTTCAGACAGTAAAGAAGCTGCCTGCAGTGTGGGGCACCCGGGTTCGATCCCTGGGTTGAGAAGATCCCCTGGAAAATGGAATGGCAGCTCAGCCAGTGTTCTTGCTGAAGAATCCCATGGACAGAGGAGCCTGGCGGGTTACAGTCCATGGGGCCCCAAACGGTGACACACGACTGAGCGCCTTACACTTTCTCGTCCTCCCCCAAAACACACACTTGTCTTTCCACGATACTGTCGGGGCACCCGCAACGCTCTGTTAGGAAACGGGACCGGGGGCAGGAAGATCTACGCGATCCTTGCTCCTGGGGAAAGCGTGTGGTGGCCTGCCCCGTAGGGCAAACCCAGAGACGAGCCGCCCAGGTCCCCCTTTGAGGAAGGACTCTCCACCTGGCCGAGAGGGCAGCCTCTGCCACCAGAGTCTCGAAGGGCCTCTTCAGATTTCAAGCTGAGGCCACGCTTTTCCTGGGGCAGCCCTGGTCAACGGCTGAGCAGGGCGATGGGCAAGGACCAAACCGCAGCCACCCCCAGGGTTCCTCCGACGGGCAGCCTCTGCTCTGGAGCCTAGCACAGACTGCAGAGACGTCTTAGACCCTCACACTCCAGTGATCCCTCCTGCCCAAGGCTGCTTCCTCCACTTCCTTCTCTTGGGGTGACCCTCATCGCAGCATCTGCTTCCTGGAGAACCCGTCTCCTGCTTGAGGTACGTGCAAATCAGGGCGATTGCAGGTCAGGACCCATGCCGTGGACAGAACCGAGCAGGAGGACAGGGCTTGACTTGGCAGCATAGGACAAGGGGGGCGCTGTGTCAGGCGCACCACCTTCCCTGAGGAGGTGATGGTAGAGATGAGACAGGGAGCAGCCAGCCATGCTCAGGGGGTCAGGGAAGGGAGGCCAGGCGATGTGGGAGGAAGAAGCGTGTCAGAGGGAGAGAAAGGGGGGACCGTGGCTGGAATGCAGTGGTGAGCGAGGGGAGCACACGCGTGAAGGACGGGGGAGCACAGTCTCACCCGCAAGTGTTCTTGCCCCTCCACAACCAATAGAAATCGATCAGAGGCCAGACAAGAAATTCAGGCAAGGCCATTTGGGGCCCCTGCTGCAGCAGGAGGGAAGGAGAACGGGTAACAGGTTCCCTGACTTGCCCTCTGAGGTCGGGGTGAGCTGGTTCCTTACATGGGGTGAGGGCAGGGCAGTGTCCAGGGGCCGGGTTGCAGGGGGGTCACTCGCTCTCTGAGGTCGGGGTGAGCTGGTTCCTTACAGGGGGTGAGGGCAGGGCAGTGTCCAGGGGTCGGGCTGCAGGGGGGTCACTCACTCTTTGAGGTTGGGGTGAGCTGGTTCCTTACACGGGGTGAGGGCAGGGCAGTGTCCAGGGGTTGGGTTGCAGGGGGGTCACTCGCTCTCTGAGGTCGGGGTGAGCTGGTTCCTTACAGGGGGTGAGGGCAGGGCAGTGTCCAGGGGTCGGGCTGCAGGGGGGTCACTCACTCTCTGAGGTTGGGGTGAACTGGTTCCTTACAGGGAGTGAGGGCAGGGCAGTGTCCAGGGGCCGGGCTGCAGGGGAGTTTAGGCGGTTGCCCACCTCTCACTGGTGCTGTGTGCAGGGGGCAGGCATGCACAGTCACTTGCTTTCGCTCCCGACCCCCTGCTTTTGCTCCAGGCCCCTCACAAGTGGCAGCTGGGCGTTTCTGGTCTCTTGCCTTCTGGATCCAGACCTTGACAACCTGCGCACGCGCGCAGTTACTTTTAGCTCCGTGCGGTTTCTCTGTTACTACTCTGTTGCTCGAGGAGAGGTGTGCCCAGGTGTATGCACTGCAGCAGAAGTGCCGAGCCTGGCTCCGGAGCGGGCGGGCCGATGGCACCCTGTGCCCCTCTCCTAAGCTGACTCAGAGGATGGCAGCCCTGTGTGTGCTGCGGTCCCCTGGGCAAACCTAAACGCGAGGAAGCCACAAAACACGGCAATAAATTGCAACTGAAACAGAACTTGGGATGTATTAGCAAGAGCTGCCTCCCCAGTCTGGACTGTGCCCAAAATGAGCTGGGCTGGGGCGGGGGGCAGAGAAGGGCCAGTTCCGGCCACTCAGAAAACCCTACTGGGAGGCAAGAGAGTGAGGGCCGTGTCGCTCTGCGAGTACCCGCTCGAATTTGTTTTCAGAAGTGAATCACTCAGAAACCTCAGGATGTTATTCACAGCAAGTCACTCACTCCCCTCCTCAGTTGCGAGGATGACACACTGGTACGTCACTCCTCCCTGAATGAGGGTGGCTTCCCTGGAGCCGAGTGGGGGTGGGGGGAGGGGCGGGATTTCCTGAGCCGTGGAATGGCCCCCCTCACCTGGATATCTGGGACTCCAGACAGCCTTCCCCAAACCAGTGGTTCTCATCTAGAGGCAGTTTTGTCTCTGGTCCTGTCTGGGGGGATTTTTGTATTTACAGTTTGGGGGGATCAGGACTGGCATTTAGTGGGTAGGAGCCCGCTGCTGTTATTCAGCTGCTATGTCATGTCCGACTCTTTGCCACCCCATGGACTGCAGCACGCCAGGCTCTTCTGTCCTCCACTATCTCCCGGAGTTTGCTCAAATTCTTGTCCATTGAGTCAGCGATGCTATCTAACCATCTCATCCTCAGCCGCCCCCTTCTCCTTTTGCCAATGTCTCCCAGCATCAGGGTTTTTTTCAGTGAGTTGGCTCTTGGTATCAGGTGGCCAAAGTGAGCTTCAGCTTCAGCATTAGGCCTTCCAATGAATATTTAGGGTTGATTTCTTTTAGGATGGACTGGTTTGATCTCCTTGCTGTCCAAGGGACTCTCAAGAGTCTTCTCCAGCACCACAGTTGGAAAGCATCAATTCTTCAGTGCTCAGCCTTCTTGATGGTCCAACTCTCACATCCATACGTGGCTACTAGAAAAACCATAGCTTTGACTATACAGACGTTCATCAGCAAAGTGATGTCTCAGCTTTGCAATACGCTGTTGAGGTTTATCACAGCCTTTCATCCAAAGAGCAAGCATCTTTTAATTTCATGGCTGCTAGAAGCTGAGGATGCTGCCCACCACGCTGCAGTGCATAGGAGAGGCTTGTCCAGATGCAAGCATTGCAGCAAAGGACCCCCTCAACACACACACACAGGGAAATCTAATCCCAGATGCCCACAGTGCGGCGAGTGAGGATGCCTACCTCCAAGCAGGGTTCTCCAGGGCTCGTTCCCAGAGCAGCAGCTTGAGATTTACCTGGGAACCTTAGGAAGGGAAATCCCTGGGCCCTACCCGAGTTCTTCTGAACTGTCTGATGCCCCAGCTGGTTCCTTCTTTCAGTGATTGCAGAATGAGCCTCAGGCAAAATCCCGTTAAGGAATTCTCAGTGTCAGTCTGAAAAGGGTCACCTCACCACGTTCCGCATCGGGGTCCCGAAATTAGAGCCAATAAAGCTGGAAGCGCTTCTGCCTTCTTCCTGGGTGACAAGTGACGGTGTTGGGACACATTTGTGGTACTCCCAGCAGCCGGCGGGTGGAGGCCAGAGATGCTGCGAAGCATCTGACAACACGCAGGATGGCCCCCACCGCAAAGAATGGTCCAGCCCCATAGCCAACACGCCAAGTGGACGTGGAGGAACGCTGCCCTAACCTAGAGCCGAACTGTGCCCCTCCGAACCGAGAGGTGCTTTCAGGCAGATGCCTTGAGATGACAGCTTCCGGCTGTCTGATGGGCACAGCCAATGGGGGCTTCCTTGGGGTCATGTGACTCTGTAAGCACAACCCCCGAAGGCTTGCACTGTCCTGCTTACCATAATTCAAGTACCAGGAAGGAATTGCGGGTCCCGCCCCCCATCCACTTGCTGCCATCTCCTAAGCCTGGCTGGGAGGGCCAACCGGGGCGGGGGCGGTGCGGGGGCGGGGGTACAGACCCAGTGGGAGGTGGGGGGATGGGTGAGATGACCCTCCCAAGGGAGGTCCTTTGCAGGCAAGCATTCCTATGATAATAATAACGTGAAATGTGGCAGAGTGCTGCGTTTTAATTAATTCTGGTCCCTTTCAAGACCACAGTTATTATTATAAAAACACCGATAATACCAAACACATGTTGAATGTACACAGCCGGCTGCAGCCCTGGAGACCTGGAGACGTGCGAAGTCATATGTCATCGGGGCTGCTGAGAAATCAGCGGCCCCTCCCTGGTGCCCTCGGAGACCCCGACGCCCTTCTCTGCGGGCCTGCTCGCCCCGTCTCACCAGCCGAGCCGCTTCCCAGCCCAGCCGCTCTCCTCCCCTCACCGCTCAGACCCCCTCCCTGGCTCCCCGCAGAATCCGCTAGGGCCCTCCAGAAATCCCAGTTTAATTATTTCATTGGGAAAGGTGGGGAGGGGGGGCGGGCAAGAGCCGAGAACAGGCGCATTCTCTCATTTTGGAAGAATGCTCCATTATCTGCCTCTGAGGCGCGTGAAACACCTCTCCAGGCTGTAGGCAGCCCTGAGTTATTACGTGAGACACCCAGGCGCCTGCGCCTGCCTCTTGCCCCGAGTCCCCCGCCCGCCTGCCCGCCCACCCTGCTGGTCCGGGTGTGCAGGCAGCAGGGCCCTGCTTTCAGGTGAAGCCTGGGAAAGACCAAGAACACCAGGGCAGCGGGGCGTTGTCAAAGCAGGCTGGAACCTGCCTGGTGGCTGCAGCCCCTCGGAGAGCTGGTGCCTGGAAAGCACGCCCCAAGCAGAGCACTCAGGCTGGACAGGACCCTGGAGCCTGTGTGAGGCCGTCTGTGCTCTGGTAAGAACCATTTCTCCTGTATCCATGACCTCCTGCTCATCACTTCTGGTTCCCAGGGAACTCTTGCCTCCTGAAACAGCTCAAGTCCATGTCAAGCAGTTAGGAGGTCCCTTTGTAGCTAAAATAACTAGAGACTTCGTGACCCAAAGGAGAGTTTACCATAGTCTCACTTAACATCCTCTACTTCTTGGGATGACAGAGCAGAGATGGTCAGCCCCATACGACAGGCGAGAAAAGTGATACCTGAAGAAGTGAAGGGCTTCCCAGATTGGCTCTAGTGATAAAGAACCCACCTGCCAATGCAGAAGCTGGAAGAAACACAGGTTTGACCCCTGGGTCAGAAAGATCCCCTGAAAGATGGCATGGCAACCCACACCAGTATTCTTGCCTGGGAAACCCCATGGACCTAGGAGCCTGGTGGGCTACAGTCCCTGGGGTCGCAAAGAGTCGGACACAACTTAGCAACTAAAGAGCAACAGTGGGCCTCTGCCATATCCCAGGTCAATGGCTTCAACTATGTCCCCATTGCACATGCCCAGGGATCACTCTTTTTCTCTTCAAATGTGATGCTCAGGATTAAACATACTCCTTTGGGCATGGCCTGCTCAGGCCAGGAGACCCTGTAGCCTCACCTTCGTGGATCTGGACACCACATGTCCTTGAAGGCAGCCTACCAGTATTTTTAACATTTTTAGCAACAGACACACTGTTGGATCAAATTAGGCTTGTGGTCGACTGAAACCCCCAGATCTCTTTCAAGTGAACTGCTGCCAACGGAGGGCTCTCTAATCTGGTGCTTGTGCTTCTGAATTTTGAAACCACATGAAATTGAACAGTAACAGTTGAAAGTCTTCCATCTTGTTGGGTTTGGCTGAGGATTTGGGTCTGTGGGGAGTATCAGGGACCTTAAACCTGGCATCTGCCATATCGGCTTCGCTCCTAGTGTCACTGCAGGACCTTCCTGGCCTTTGGTCGGCTCACAGATAGAAATTTAGACGAGGATGGAGCATGACTACAATTTGAAACGAGCCAGTAGGTACTTGGGGTATGGTTGTTGAACCATCTGGGAATCTGCTGAACAAGACTATTACCCAGCTCACGTTTACTCTTTTAACCAAATAGTGAAGTCAGATGAAACCTCATTTATTTAGAGCTTGCCCTTGGAAAGTATCTAATTTCCCCCTATATATCATTCTTACTGACTTCAATACTCTATAAACCCTAGCTAATTCAGTCATAGTGAATTTATCTCTTTATAAAAAGAGAATTCAAGCTGGAAGTTAGGTGTCCTGAATCCCACGGCTTCCTACATCGTCAGGAATATCGTGTCCACCCAGAATACCAAGAGACAACCAAGGCGCGTGGCCTTGAAACAGAAACCAGTCCAGCTAACGTGGTGCCAAGTGACTGTGAGTACAGCCTCCGAAATGCCCACATACTTCCCAGCCTGTGGCTTCCCATCCATCAGTACACCTCTCTGCCCGTCCAATTAGAAAGACAAGAACCGTGACTGCCAACTATGTGTTGAGTAAACCACCTGGAGTCGTTCATGTGTGACTCATGTCACGAGAGCGCTCATCACACGCTTGGAGGAGGGTTTGGAGGGGTCTCCCACAACCCTGCCCATCAAGGGCCACCTCCCAAGATCAGACTCAGGGAGGAAGGCTGGTCTGAATGAGAGAAAACCTTCAGTTACGGGAAGTCAACCGAGACAGGGATGCTGGTATTATTTCCAGCTATAGCCCATGGTCCAGAAAAGGAAGAGCCAAGAAGAGGTTCTAAGGAATCTGATAAGAACCCTCCCTAATTAACACACTAATTGTTTCCAAGCAGCTGTTTCCAAGGGCTCGAGAAGCTCTTTTCCTCAACTAGACCGAAAACTGCCCCCTCTCCGTCAACTATTGTTGGAATCATGTATTCCCTGGACTCAACTTTTTATCATAGAAAGTTTAAAAGTAAGTCTAAAACATAATGCAACTATTCTGAATTCTTATGAATGAAATCCCTGATGATTACTTAAAAAAAATCAATTTTCAAGATCTTACTGGACAATAGGAGAAGTTTATCCAAATTAATTTAGGGGTGGGAAACTTAGCTATGCACAGTATGTGGGGTCTTAGTTCCCTGACCAGGGATTGAACCCAAGCCCCCTGCAATGGAATCATGGCGTTCTAACCCCTGGATGGCAAGGGAAGCCCTAGGGGTTTTTTTTGTTTGTTTTTTAAACTCTAGAATCATGTATCTTTTGTTGATTTGTTTTAATGCTCGTATTTAACACTAGTCAGCTTCCTATGTAGGAGTTAGGCATTGGGCTATGTGCTTCCATTTATTATCTTAGTTTATCTTGTCAAAACCATACTATGAAACATTGAAAGCAAATGAACCCCATTAACAGATGGAGCTAGTGAGACTTGGATTGGTCACACAGAGAGTGACACTTAGCCAGGAATCAAATTTAAGCTCTGACTCCAACAAGACTTCGCTTTTTTAAAGCAATAAAGAAGGCTGAGCACAGAAGAACTGATGCTTTCAAATTGTGGCACTGTGGAGAAAACTCTTGAGAGTCCCTAGGACTGCAAGGAGAACAAACCAGTCAATCCGAATGGAAATCAACCCTGAATAGTCATTGGCAGGATTGATGCTGAAGCTCCAATACTTTGGCTACCTTATGTGAACAGCCAACTCATTGGAAAAGACCCTGATGTCGGCAAAGATTGAAGGCAAATGGAAAAGCGGGTGGCAGAGGATGAGATGGTTAGAGAGCATCACAGAAGCAACGGACATGAATTTGAGCAAATTCCAGAATTCAAATTCAAATTCCAGCAAATCTGAGCAAATACTGGAGGACACGGGAGCCTACTACTACTACTACCAAGTCACTTCAGTCGTGTCCGACTCTGTGCGACCCCATAGACGGCAGCCCATGGTGTGCTGCAGTCTGTTTGGTTGCAGAGTTGGACACGACTTAGCGACTTAACAAGAACAGGCACAGTGACTAAAGCCTACAGGCTTTTCATGGGGCCATGAAAATATCTGAAAGAAACGAGTAAGAAAAAAAAAAAAAAACACACTGGCTTCAGAATACAAAAAAACTACAAAATTTATCTCTTCCAAATGTTTATAGTTAAGTGTCTACAAAAATCATGTTGTTAACTGGCCAATGGTGATTTAACTCAATTCTCAAATAGTTATTAATGAATACAATAAAGTTTAAATCACAAGAATGAATCTTATTTTCTGAAATCTCTAAGTTAAAAAAATCATAAAGCTCTCCTCATTCTTTTTATTCCCGTAAAATTATATGTAATGTAATGTGTGGGTGCATTTTAATTCTTTTGATAAGATGCAGGGTGGAGTCTCCAAAAGCAAGAAAGCTTGGGGACTGCTGAGATCTGACGCCGTCTGTGGATCTGAGAGTCTTGCCTTATAATCCCATCGCTACACTACATTTTGTGTCCAAGTTCATACCCCGCAGTCCCTGATGAGGCATAAGCCAGTTGTTATTGTTAATTTTAGCATTCATTCACTCATCCACTCCTTCAATAGCTTGGCGTATAGGGTACCACCAAGTCGAATGTATAAAATGACATTTCTTTATAAAATAGTCTAAATTAAGGATTTAAAGTCCTGGAAAATTAAGGATTGGGGCTAAGTTGGAGGCCCCTGGGGAGAAAGTGCAGTTGGATTAAGTGATATTTCAGGATGATGGGGGCAAGTGCAGAACAGCCTGGGAAATGAGCTAAGTCAACTTGTTCAGCAGTAACCTGGCCCTGGTCAAAGGGACCACTTTGCGTCTGGGCACATGGACCAGGCTTTTTCCAGGAGGGTAGCCGGGAGGGTTGATGGCACAGAAAGCTTGCCAAACTCCACATCCACCCATTTTCTGCAGAGAAATCACAAGAGCCCCAACTTCCTGGAGGCAGCATCCAGGCCAGACTTCCGAGGCATTGGTCAGGCTGCCAGGAGACTCTGCCTCTCACGAGGCTTTTGTCTCCATCAGGAGCCAAGACAAACTGGCAAAACCAACTTTTTGATTTAGAGAAGGTTCCAGAGACCCCAGGTAGAGATGATGGCAGGGGAGGTGGGGGGTGGTGGTGTCATGGCTGAGGGCCCATGAGCCCAGCCAACCACCTCTCGGAACAAACAGCAGGAGCGCCTGGCACTCTTGAGAGTGTTTTCTTTGGAAGATACTTGTGAACGTCTGTCCTCTGACATAGCTGCCGTGCCAGCACAGGAAGCTACGAGGCAGAATGCTTCCACTGCAATCGACAGGTGAGGTTCAGATCACTGAAGCCACTCCCCCAGAGCCACCCAGCGAGGTGGGGCCCCTGGACCCAAGGGTCATGTTTTGGGGGCTACGGTCAAAGGCTACCACGCATGCTCTGAGCCTCCTAAGAGAGAGAGCCAATCGTCCAGGACAGGATACAGAAAACACAGAAGCAGGGACAAACCTGGAGACTCAGGCCTGCTGGCCAACGGCCTCAGATTACCCCAGCTTTTAATTCCAAAATGGTGTTTGTGCGTCTAAGACCTGATAGCTGAAACTGGGCGTCTTGCTTTGGCCCTTGGGAGGAGGAGGCCGGCCGTCCTGGAAGGCATGCTCTCCCAACACGGCCTGTCCGCCCCTCCCGCTCCCACCCACCGCATTCCGGTCCTTCTGGGCCTGTGAGCACAGCCGCCTTCCGGGTAGACTAAACCCATTCTCTCCACACTTTCGAGACCGGGCATCTGGCCTGCCACGTGCTTTCCGCTGCTATGTCAGCTGCTTTTGGCAACATCTCTTAGAGCAAGACTGCTGCGTGCTCTGCCCGTGAGGCTTCCCGCACAGGTAAGAAGTCTCCCAGATACCGACACCCAGGCAGCCCAGCACACGACTCTGCCCACTGGAAAGGAGGTGAGCTTCTTGGGGACAGCCTGGGTACCTGGTTCACCCCTGAAACCCCTGTCGGGTCCATCACGGTGACCTCTCCTCCTGACTGCTCCCATTTATCACTCCGTAGGCATTGGTTGGGCTTCCCAGGTGGCACTAGTGGTAAAGAGCCCACCTGCCAATGCAGGAGATGTAAGAGGTGCAGGTTCAGCCCCTGGGTTGGGAAAATCCCCTGGAGGAGGGCATGGCAACCCACTCCAGTACTCTGGAGAATCCCATGGACAGAGGAGCCTTGCATGTACACACACACACACACACACGCACGCACACAGGGGCATTTGTTGAGCTCCTCTGGAGAGCCAAGGCCTGGGCTACTCACCTGGGATAGTTTGGACCCAGGGGAAAAGTTGTTTAAAACATGTGTAACTCAGGGAAGGCTCCCTGGAGGAGGTGATGCTGGAATTGTTGCTGTTTAGTCACTAAGTCATGTCCGAATCTTTGCGACCCCATGGACTGTAGCCCACCAGGCTCCCCTGTCCAAGGGATTTTCCAGGCAAGAATCCCTGAGTGGGTTGCCATTTCTTTCTCTAGGGGAGCCTCCTGACCCAAGGATCGAATCTGCATCTCCTGCATGGGTAGGCGGATTCTTTACCATGTGAGCCACCAGGCAAGACCCTGATGCTACAGTAGAGAATCATAAAACCTGGATCAGATTCTGTTTCAAACAGAGCTCTGCTGGGTCATTTTGGGCCAGCCCAACCAGCAGAAACTCTTCCACATACACAATCTCCTGGGAATACCACCAGGGTCTCCAGGGACCCCGCCCCCAGTCAATAGGTGGTCTGTCCTTTCTCCCCGGTTGTTGGCAAGATTTCTCTAGGACCTGGAAGCCAGAGCTGTTTTGCTGAGCAGCTGCCTCATGAAGGCAGTGGGGTGGCCCGAAGGATGAACCTTCAGAAGTGGGCTGCTCAGAACCCGTGGAGGTGGGAGATGAGAGTGCACAGGTAAGCCACCAGACGCCCAGAGAGGAGGATGCCGATTCGGCTTGGCTAACTTCCCCAGTGATGACACACGGCAGGGACCTCGGGGTGGCTGTGTTACTCCAGACAACGGGTTTCTCTCCACAATCACGGGAAGCTCAGCTGTGTCTGAGCATCGGGATGAGAGCCACCCCCCAGCCAGCCGCCAGGAACGAGTGACCAGCAGCTCCAAGCTGGAAGCCTGCCCTGTTCTGAGACTAACTGCAGGCCCTGCCTGGCTCCTCCCACGGGAGGGGCGGACGCAGCCTGGTCTCAGGGTTCCTGTGGGTCCCGTGGGATGGGATCTGACCCCAGGGGGCCTGGGATAACCACGTGGCGGTGGGTGTGTGGGTGCAAAGCACAGATATGTTTGTGGGCAGGAGGAAGGACATTTGAGAACAATCTATGCCTTGCCTGTTACATGTGCCAGGGGAAACTGAGGCTCAGAGGCTAAGCAATCTGCCTGTGGTCAACCAGCTCAGGTGACGGCGTGCGGAGGTCAGAGCCTGGTTCATCCGACTCCGACACCCCTGCTCTCAACCTGCATGATCTTGCCGGAAGAACAGCACCTCGTCGGATGATAAAGCTTTTCAAATTGCCCTGAGGTCAGAGGGGAAGAGAAGGACGGGACACGGGGTTCCAAGAGTCAGGTTCCCTCTGCCAAGTCCTGCCAGCCCACGAAGCCAGGCGGCAACCTCTCCACCACCCTCGGAGTCGGGTGGGAACTCCGGTGCCTGGCTCGGGAGGCCCCTGGAAGCCCTGGTCACGGATCACTGCCCTCAGCCCCGGGATTACAGGGGCTCAGAGGGAGGCCAGCCCGCCTGGTCCGGCCTGCCGCCCTGCTCTGGAACCCGGCCAGCCGCCCTTCCCGGCTCAGCCCCGGCAGCGGGGGCGCCAGGCGGCCCCGAGGAGTTACAGACGGAGAACTGGAGTGAAGTCAGCCTCGACCTTTCCTTCCGGCCGCCACGAAGGGCAGGGCCCCTTGGGGACCGGAGGTAGCCTTTCCCGGAGGGAGGGAGGCTCACCATGGCCAGAGTCCCTGGGACGGGCACCCTGGCCCAGCCTGCAGGGGTGTTGGCCTGCTCTGCGGACAGCGTCCCACCCGGGGCTTGTTTAGAGTGAATCACTTGGAAAGAGACCTGAAACTGTATCCTGCCGGAAATCACAGGCCAAGAGCCAGGAAGAAACCAGGTCAAGCTTCATGGATTCCGGCCACCAGGAAGGAAGGCCAAGAGCCCAGGGTTTAGGGCGTGTCTTCTCCATGCCGGGCACTCTCTGCAAGTGTGGAATGTCACCCTTCTGGGGAGTTCGGCCTTGACTCCTTTCGCAGATGCATGCTAGGTCGCTTGAGTCGTGTCCGACTCTTTGCGACCCCATGGACTGTAGCCCACTAGGCTCCTCTGTCCATGGGGACTCTCCAGCAAGAATACTGCAGTGGGTTGCCATTTCCTCCTCCAGGGGATCTTCCCCACCTAGGGATCCAGCCCGCGTCTCCTGAGTCTCCTACACTGCAGGCAGATCCTTTACCACTTGAGCCACAACCCAAAGTTGAACTCCGTCCTTCACGCCTGAGGCCATCAATACACTGATCTATCTGGTGGTGGCCTCCTGATACCCTCCCCTAAGCCCCAACCCAGGAGCACAGAAGCAGACAGCAGGGAAGCCCCCTGAGGCCACCTCCCTCTGAGAGGCAGGGTAGTGCAGGGTCAAGAGCATGCGGCCCAAGTTCAAACCCTGGCTCTGCACTTACAAGCTGTGCAACTTCAGATAAGTGTCTGAACTTCTCTGTGGCTTAATTTCTTCATTTGCAGAATAGCACAATGGAGGGTCTGCCCTTGGAGCTTCACCATGAGGATGAGGGGAAATCTTTAAGTTCTAAGTGTTCAATAAATTGTAGCTATTACTGTTGTTGTTAATATCAGTGTCAACCCAAATCTCAAAGACCCAGCTCCTGTCATCAGACCTTCGTTCATCACATCCCCTGTCTAAGCCTCAACCAAGAAGCAGGCTTCCCGGCAGGTTGCTGACTGCTCAGGGCAGTCCCGGAGAGGGAGCTGAGTGGAGCAGGAGGGGAGGGCTGGGTGACTGAGAATAAACATGCATCAGCAGACCACACACTTCACCTCCAGCCCTCCCACTGGGAACAGGGCAGGAGGAAAGCACGCAGATTCCTCATTCCAGTTGAGTCAAGGCTAGCGTGTTTCTCTCCTTAAGGAGAGAGGAGGGCACGTGACACCGAAGATGAGCGTCCCCAGACCATCACCCTGCGCGTCACGTAGTCTCCTGGGTGCGGCCCCACCTGGTACAAATGTGGGGAGCAGCCAGGAGCTGGGAGGTTTGGGTATCATCCCGATGCTGGGAAAGAGCGAGGGCAGGAGGAGAAGAGGGCGACAGGATGAGCTGGTTGGATGGCATCACCGACTCAATAAATATGAGTTTCCGCAAGCACCAGGAGATAGTGAAGGACAGGGAAGCCTGGCGTGCTGCAGTCCCTGGAGTCGCAAAGCGTCAGACATGACTGAGTGACTGGATAACAACCAGTTAGGAGATTAAGGGTGGGCTCATAAGCCCACAGAGGGGGTCCCACACGCACAGATGCACAAACACTCGTTCACTCATGGGCCTTGACTTTGGGGGAGCCACAGCCGTACTCAACCTTCCCCTCAGGACACAAGACACAGAGCCACCGGGCCTGGGGGACCCTAAAAGGAACAGAAACTCAGACACAGTTTCCTTCCTAAGGTCCCTCCTTCACCCACCCCCAGGACCATGCCTAGACCCTTTCAGGTGGTGGAAGTCCATTTTCTTTTGAAAGACAAGAGCTTCCTCTCCTTCCTCCACTGCGCTCCTGTGACCACCCCGTCCAGTGTTTAACTGACTGTCATGCCAAGCTTCCCAGGCGGCTCAGTGGTAAAGAATCCGCCTGCCAACACAGGAGACTCAGGTTCAATCTCTGAGTTGGGAAGATCCCCTGGAGGAGGAAATGGCAACCCACTGCAGTATTCTTGCCTGGAGAATCCCATGGACAGAGGAGCCTGGCAGGCTGCAGTCCATGGGGTCCCAAAGAGTCGGACATCACTGAGCGAGTGAGCACACACACATCCGAGGAAGCCTTCCTCTGCGTGCCCCAACGGCCACAGTTTCCCTGCTCCTGCTTACTGACCTCAGAGGCCGTGGTCCCCGAGCTATCTAAGCACCCAGCTCACCTCTAGTCTGCTTGGCCCTGGCTCTGGGGCTTGTAAGAAATCATTTATTTCCAACTCTCAAGGCTCACCCCCTCCCTTCCACCTCCCCCTCTCACGACAC
Organism: Capricornis sumatraensis; assembly: GCF_032405125.1. Classification (NCBI taxonomy): domain Eukaryota; kingdom Metazoa; phylum Chordata; class Mammalia; order Artiodactyla; family Bovidae; genus Capricornis; species Capricornis sumatraensis. The sequence goes on along the minus strand of NC_091076.1, from coordinate 108,094,361 downwards.
CCCCCCACAGCACTGCAAATAATACCTCATTTTATATGGAAAACACTAAAACAGGGTCACACCTTTTAAAAGATATTTCCACCTCGCTGTCTGAAATCAGACATCACCTTTCTCCCATCCTCCACAACCACCACGCTGGACACACACACACACACACACGCACACACACACACACACACCCGTTTTGCTACCAGACTTCCCTAAGCCAGTTTAATTGAAAAGGCATGATTTAGGTTAATTGACAGCAGATGGGTTCGGCTGCAAACTGCAGAGGCGCATTTGCTGAACATGATTTACAGCAACGAGGCAAAACTTTCTCCTTTTTATATCTTTCTTCGAGCTCCGCGGCCAAAACAGCTCAGCAGAAATGAGAGGAGAAAAAAAAGTAATTAGTGTTTAATTTTTTAACAATTTTTAACTCCCTTTTTAATTGCTTTACATAAACCTGTCCTAGAATTTTACAGCCTTCAAATCTCTGTCTAAGTCTGGTCCTTGTTTCTGGTTTTAATTACCGGGAGGCTTGTCTGGCACATTAAATTAGAAGAAAAAAAAAAAAAGAAAGAAAGAAACACACACACGCACGCACAATTTCAGAAATATTTTGCTGTTGGACTCCCAGCTGAACATCTAATATTTCAGCGTGCGAACGGGAAAGCTTGGCCCAGGAGGGTTTTGGAAGAAGGCAAGTTGTCTAGGGGCTGCTACAGCAGTATTGCGTCACCTCCCAAACTGTCTTCCCTGGGATTAGGATGGAGAGACCAGTCGTAGGACAGCATCTGAGAGTCCACAGTGGCCCCAGGCACCTCAGCATTGTGCTGATACGGAGCTGGCTTCCCAGAGAAGCTGGGCGTGTGCAGATAGATGCCTTAGGCTTTGGGCAGAACTCGGGTTCCTAGTCCCAAGCCCTGCCATCAGATCTTCTGCTCGTTTTCCAGCCAGCAGTCCATCTTGAGCAAGGAACACGGCCTGGAGAAGACAAAGGAGACGGTCCCCAGCACGGGATGAGCAGTCATTCCAGAGAACAGGGGAGCTGGCAGGAATCGGGCTCGGGAGAATTTCCTGGGCTGCTGTGTTCCATCCTGAAGGGAAACGCATAGATCTGGACTGGGCACCTGGCTTCGGATGGGAAGACTCCGGCTGCAGGAGGGCCAGGAGGCTGCCCCGGGGTCTGCACTCTCAATCATCAGCAGAACACTCTGCAGAATCCGATCTCATCTCGTGTCCCCCAGCCTCCAAGGGGCGGTTTACGTTGAATCCAAGGAACTTTGGATACAATTTAAAATTCCCTTCCTCAGTCACATAGCCGCCCTTCAACTGTTCCACGGCCTCCTGCGGATAACGGCTTGTTACCACCTCGGGCAGTGTATAATACAGGGTATTTCCATCCCTGCAGTTCTGTTGCACAGGGGTGCCCCGGACTCCTGCTATTCAAAATGTGGGCAGAGTGGGTGTCCCCCTGGGAGCCAGCTGGAGACATGAGGCTTCTGGCTTCCCCAAGACTTGGAAACCGCGCCATAACGAGACCCCAGGGGTTTCGAACACACATTCAAGGTCACATCCCAGAAGCAGCACGGCTGCCTGGGCCCGGGATGGGGACATGGTCTGGGATTCCCTTCCAGGTGTGATGGGAGTGTGCAGGTGTTGGGTGAGGGGAGGCCTTGGCCTAGAACGTCCTCAGGACCCAACCCCGCAGGGCTGAGGCTCCCTGCCTCGTGTTCATTAGCGCCGAGGCCACAGACCCCCTTGGCAGACCCTGCCCAAGCCTGCCCTGGGCTCCTCCAGAACTCCTGCTGGGAGGCGGAGGGCTGCCTGGCGCCGCTGGGCGGGCAGCGCTGTGCATGGAGCCCCGCCAAGGCTGGCTCCCCCACACACGGTCATTACCTCCCGAAAACCCAGGAGTTATTACAATTAAAACACGTTGCGGTGGAGGCGGTGGCGGGGGGGACGGGAGTGGGGGCTGGGGGAGGTCCCTTTAGGAAGGAACACTGGGATTAAAAGAAATTAGAGCGGTTGCCATGGCGACGCAGCCCGCCGGCCCTACCCTGTGATTATTTCAATGGGAACGAGATGCCGGAGAGACGGCTGGGGCAGGGGTGCCGGAGAGACGGCTGGGGCAGGGGTGCCGGGGAGCCCTACCCAGCTGTGCGGGCCGGGTCTACACTTCCCCTCAGAAAGCGATGCCCCAGCCCCCGGAAATTATCCCCAGGCTGAGTCCTGCGGCCTTTCCTGTTCTCTGGAACCGCCGCTTATCGCCTGGACCACCGTTCTCCAGGAAGTCCACGCCCTGGGCCTCAATCTGATTTTTTTTCGAAACCAGGAAACTCCCAAGAGTTGCCCCCGGCTCTCAGGGCCCCGTGGGTGGCGGAATGACCTGACCTGGGTCCCTATCAGCTCAACGCCGGCGATTAGGAGTGCCGTGGAAAAGCCGCCGCCCGCTGTTCTTGAACCTGAAACCGGAAGCACAGGTGAGCAGCGGAGGCATTGGAGCGACGACGGGGGCGGGAGTGTCCTGGAGGGGGCCCGCGGTAACGAGGGAGACGGAGATACGTGCCTGGGCCACCTCCAGGTCCCCGCGGAGGATCGTGGTCCTGACAGAAGGGGAGGCTCGTCTGGCAGAGCCACAGGGCCTGGAGAAGAGAAAACAGTAATTAGCTCTCCGCTGGTCTCCTGGGGAGGCCCACAGGAAGGAGAGGCTGCCTGGACACCTCTGCGGGAGAGACGAGGAAGGCTAGGCTGGGGTGATGGGGAGATGGGGAGGTGGTGGGATGGGGAGGTGGGGTGATGGGGAGATGGGGTGATGGGGAGGTGGGGAGATGGGGTGATGGGGTGATGGGGAGATGGGGAGATGGGGAGGTGGGGAGATGGGGTGGTGTGATGGGGACAGAGTCAGCAAATCCTCATCCTCTCTGGCCTCCTTCCAGTGATGCTCCCCGGGTGGACTCGGGCTGCAGGGAAATGGCTAACAACACTAGCCCAGGCAGAGGGGGTTCGGGCACAGGGAGGTGGTTCCCTTCCATCTTGAAGGGTGACCTGCTCCAGGTCAGTGCTCGTCCTCCTCAGGCACTTAGGCTGGAGACTCTGGAGCTGCCGAAGTGACAGGCAGGAGACCCCCTCTCAGAGCACAGTCCTCCCCGGCCCCTCCTTCCCTCTCGAAGGAAACCCTATCACTCCCATCCTCACGTTTGTATCCGCACCATCCACGGCGCTCCTGCATAAAACACTTGGCACAGCATTGACCTCAGCCAGAGACTTGGGGCGTGAACTTGGCAACTCCATCAGCATCTCCAGCTCACTTTCCTTCTCTGCAAAAACAACATCTAACTGAAGGTGTCTTCATGAGGATTTGCGATGATGGACTCCGAATGCCTGGCTCTGTCACAACCAGCCTTCCCAATTTGCCCCAGTCTTGGGGGATCTGTGAGGGGGCTTCCCAAGTGGCTTAGCAGAAAAGAATCCACGAGTTCCATCTCTGGGTCGGGAAGACCCCCTGGAGAAGGAAATGGCCACCCGCTCCAGTATTCTTGCCTGGAGAATCCCATGGACAGAGGAGCCTGGCGGGCTACAGGCCATGGGGTCGCAAAGAGTCGGACACGACTGAGCAACTGAGCAGCAACAACAGGGGCCTCTGGGGACACAGAATTTTCCATTTTAAAATCAAGACCGTCCCCAGCAAACTGGAGGACTATTCACCCTGCCAGGCACAAGGTGTGTGTCTTAGGGGCCCTGGTACTATTGGTATGTTGGGTCTTCGCTCAGTTTAAAATTCTTTATACACTGTTTATATGAAGACAAAAGTATGTATATGTGCATATATGCATATGCATTTTCCAAGGAGATACATTGGGAGGTAATTACTATATTTCAAAAGGAATGTTCACCTGGCAAAATGATAAAAGGCAGCATTCCTCTCTACAGGGTTGCAGCAGGGAAGGACTCTATAGATGGAAAATTCAGAGAGACTAAATTGGTGGATTAGAACGCAATTTGCAGTCCACTTGTTTGCTGAGAGGCTTCTATCTCTGGGCGAACCCCCGGCACTTCTGGAAGATTCTTTTGCCCAGCATTGCTACCCTCTTGCTAGGGCGAGGCTGGGCACACCTGTACCGGTGACAGCCGCCAGCCCTTTGTCTGGGAAAGTGCTGTCAGGGTCCCGGGGAGATGGGTGTTCAAAAGGCTCCCAAGAGCCCTCTCCAGCCGGTGGGAGTTCTTAGCTGGCGCTAGTGTTGCATCACACGAGCACTCTGTTTATTTTTCTGCCCTCCCCTCAGTTCAGAGAGTTCAGAGACTGCCCAGGTTTTAGCAACTCCAAACAGGCGCCAGGTGGGGAGTTCACACACAAATCGAAAGCGCCCATATCAGGCCATATTGCCTGCGATTTTTTTTTTCCACTTAGCTCTTGGAACAATGGGGAAGAGGAGGAAGAAGGGAACCGGGCGTGGGGGAAGAGGACACAGGGGTCCCAATCCCCTCCCTGCCCACGTCCACCTTGACAACCCAGAGGCCCGGCTGACTAGTGCCGGCAGCTCGGCCCTGTGAAGGGTTTGCAGAAGGGACGGGGGTTCTCACAGGGCAGGCCACGCTGCAGTCCTGGCTGCCGGCCACCCCCAGGGTCACCGAAACCAGCGCCCGGCCCAGCACTCCAGCAGCAGTGGCCAGCTGGGCCCTGCGGGCGGCACCGAGGACCTCGAGTCCCTGCCTCCACTCCGTCCACCTGGTGTGCTCAGGGTCCCCCGAAGCCCTGTGGCCACAGCCGGGCTCCTGAGCTGCACTCACGTCCGGCCAAGACTCAGAGGAGAAGGGGCCCAGCTGGAAACACATCCTGTCCCCTTCGAGGTGAGGCCACAGCCAGGGCCAGGACCGCCAGCAGGGAGGACGTCAGGAGGTGCTGGACAGGGAGAACTCGCCTTTCCCCCTGATGGAGGGATCAGAGTCCTGATTTAATGGAAAGAAGGGTGATCACCTCTGAGGTCCCCAGAGCCCTGGTCTCCCCGTGACTCCAGCCCCCCAGTCCCTGGACTAAGGCTGGTACACGGGGAGCAGCAAATGGCCCACCAGCCCTGTAACGCCCAGCAGTGGTGCCAAGGGCTCGCCAGTGATGCTGGGTTCCATTAGTTCTGACTGGTATTTGGTGAGAGGCACATCGCACCCCATCTCTGAGACTAAGGCTCAGTCTTGTTTGGAAGAGATAATTGAGCTGAAGGATCCACGAACCCTCCCCCATACAGCGCCATCTCCACCTTACCTCTGTTTCAAGATTTTCTTGATGTGGACCACTTTTAAAGTCTTTATTGAATTTGCCACAGTATTGTTTCTGTTTTGGGCTTTTTTGGCCTCGAGACACAAGGGATTATCAGCTCCCAGACCAGGGATCAAACCTGCATCTCCTGCATTGGAAGCTGAAGTCTTAACCACCGGACACCAGGGAAGTCCCAGTCCTACCTACTTCTGCCATCGTGGTCATCAAACTACTTTGAACTCTACCTTTCCTCCCTCTCCTTCTCGTCTCTGAACTCTTACAGGATAAGAGGCAACTTCTCAGTGTGTCTTAGGATCCCATGCACACGGAACTGTGCTTGGTCGCCCAGTTGTGTCCGACTCTTTGTGACTTCATGGACTGTAGCCTGCCAGGCTCCTCTGTCCTTGGGATTTCTGAGGCAGAAATACTGGAATGGGTTGCCACTTCTTTTTCCAAGGGATCTTCCTGATCCAGGGATTGAACCTGTGTCTCCTGCATTGGCAGGCGGGTTCTTCACCGGAAAGCCAACAAGGAAGCCCCAGTCCCATGCACAACAATGAGCACTAAGTAAATGTTTGTGTAGGGTTTTCCTTGTAGCTCAGTTGGTAAAGAATCTGCTTGCAACGCAGACCTGGGTTCAGTCCCTGGGTTGGGAAGATCCCCTGGAGAAGGAAATGGCAACCCACTCCAGTATTCTTGCCTGGAGAATCCCATGGACAGAGAAGCCTGGCGGGCTACAGTCCATGGGGTCGCAAGAGTCGGACATGACTTAGGAACTAAACCACCACCGCCAAACATTTGCAAACCCAAACAGATTCTTTACAGCTTTCCCACTGTGTCTGTCCCAGGGCAGACACAGTGTATATGGTACCCGGGCCAACGCCCCCAAATCCAGGCAGGGTATCCTGCCCTCTTCCTGCCCCTCACCTCTCCTTTTCCACCAATTTTTCCAAAGGAGGCCCTCCTTATACCAATGAACAATGAAAAAAATGCAAAGGAGCGCCAGAGGAAGAAAAATAGTAAAGAAAAAAAAACCTGGGAGAAAAGAAAGAATGCTTATGATTACATATAGGCTAGGAGCATGCATATCTCAGCCCCCGACAGGAACCACACAGGAAGTCTAGAATCATTACCAAATGCACTTCCCCTGCTTGCCTGGCCCTGGGCCCCCCGGGTCAAGGATGCTCAGGCCTGGAAGCCACTGGAGGGAGGGGTTTTGATGGATTGATTGGCATTTCCCTTCTCTTCCTTCCTCGCTGCTTGAAAGGGCTTCTGGGTGGATGGATGGCTGGCGGGATGGGAGTGAAGCCTCTGCTGGCCCTCAGGAGCAAGGGGGCTCTGGGCTTTTCCATGCAGGGTGGAAAAAAAAAAAAGCCCAGGCTTTTCCAGGGTGTCGCAGGGGAAGGTAGCTGCCAGCCGGCCTCCCTCGCCCCACTCTGCCTGCAGAGAGCCCCGTGACAGCCCTAGCTTTGGGAGCAAGACCGCCGGTTCTGAAGAAAGCAGATCAGAAATTTTGGCATCAAAATAAAATCTGCTCCAAGGAAGCAAGTTGTAACCCTTGCAGTAAAATGCAGGTCACAGCGTGGAAGTAAAATGTCGGTAAGGGGGGCTTCTGGTGGCTCAGTAGTAAAGAATCCGCCTGTCAACGAAGGAGACACGGGTTCGATCCCTGCTCCAGGAGGATCCCACATTTTGCAGAATAACTAAGCCCGGGCACCATAACCCTTAGAGCCTGAGCTCAAGAGCCCATGAGTCGCAGTGACTGAGTCTACGCGCTGTAGCCACTGAAGTCCAGGCGTCCTAGCGCCCATGCTTCGAAACGAGAGAAGTTATTGCAACAAGACACCGGTGCACCGCGATGAAGAGAAGACCCCCCACCACAAGCAGAGAAAGCACAGCGACAAAGACCCAGTGCAACCAAAAATAAATAAAGACCTTAAAAAAAAAAAGTCAGCAGCAAAAGGGAGCTACAGGGCTGTGAGTTGCAGTTCATCCTCCATGGGCTGGTCCTGCTCAGATCACAGCCAGGACTGTGTCCCAGCTCTGTGCTAGCTGCCTCATCAATCCATCGAAGGTCATTCAACTCCTCTTTGTCAAGGACGGGAGAGTAAATAGTTCCGGCTTTGTAGGCCTCTGGGTCTCTGTTGCAAACGCTGAACTCCAACGTGACATCATAAAAGCCGATGCAGACAATCCACAGATGAAAGGCAGGGCTGTTTTCCAATAAAACTTTATTTATAAAGCCAGCCAGCTGGCCAGATGTGGCCCGCCGTGGGCTACAGCTTACCAGCTTCTTGGCACAGATCTCGAAGACCGCCGAGTGACATGACTGTTGAGGAGCATGACCTTTGAAGTCAAAGAACCTTTGACCTAGTTCATATGTCTGCCCAAGACTTACTGTATTAGCTGAGCTACCTTGGGCCAGTCACTAAACTCAATCAAACTCAATATCCCCACCTGGAAAATAGGATACCGGGACTTCCCTAGGGGTCCAGTAGTTAAGACTTTGCCTTCCAATGCAGGGCAGTGCAGGTTCGATCCCTGGTTGGGGAGCTAAAATTTCACATACCTTGGCGGCGGGGGGGGGTGGGGGTGGGGGTGTCAATAAAACCAAAACATTTTAAAAAAAGAAACAGAAGCAACGCTGTTGCGAATTCAATAAAGACTTTGAAAATAGTCCACATTAAAAAAAACTTTTAAAAAATTAAGTAAATAAGATAGGATATTAATGCCTGCCTCATAGGTACCGTGATGATGATATGAACAGCAAAAATCACCTGACGCTCACCGCTGGCTGTCAGTCATTCTCATTATGATGGAAAGGGGATGGGTGGGTTCGAAGTCTTTCATGGTTGGAAAAGCCTCTGCACACGAGGGTGTCGGTCATCACAGCGTCCTTCTGTGCAGAGGTTCACTTCCTGAAATTTAATATTCCATGGCTTCCCTTCGTGACGTGAAACCAGCAGCTGCACATTAGAATCATCCAAGGAGCTTTCACATCTCACTGCACGTGCTGCCGCCCAGGCCAGTTAAACCAGAATCTTTGGGCGTGAGACTCCACACCCAGGCATCAGTTTATGTTAAAGCTCCCCAGACAACTCCAGAGTGAAGCCCACGCTGAGCCCCACCAGACTACTCAGAAGCAAAGATCCCGGGTGAGTCTGCTCATCCTTCCTGCCCAGGTGTGGTCCATGCATGGCCAGAATCAGCGTCACCTGGGAGCCCGTGAGAAATGCAGATGCTTAGGCCCCCACCCCCAGACCTGCTAGGTCAGACTCAGCATTTGGACAGAATCTCCAGGGGATTCTGGTGTGCATCCAAGTTTGAGGAAAATCAATCCCTTCCACGGGGGCCCCAACAAACCTGGCTCATTGTCAGAATCCCTCGAAAAGCCCAAAACATTCCTAGACCTCATCGGCAACTCACTGAGTCTGAATCACCACGGATGGCCCAGCGGTTGGTACTTTCCCCCAATATTTTACTTGAAAGTCTTCCACATACCCAGTTAGACACTGTGATTGTCAGGATTCCACTATGTTTCATCACATGTCTATGCATTTATCCATCCATCAACCCATCTTATCCTTTAAACACATGTCAAGGTAAAATGGGCTTCCCTGGTGGTTCACTGCTAAAGAGCCCGCCTGCCAAAACAGGAGACCTGTGTTCAATCCTTGGGTCAGGAAGATCCCCTGGAGGAGGAAATGGCTACCTGCTCCAGTATTCTTGCCAGGGAGAATCCCATAGTCATAGGAGCCTGGTGGGCTACAGTCCATGGGGTTGCAAAGAGTCTGACACGACTGAAGCGACTAAACAGCAACAAGGTAAAATGCAGACCTCAAGACCCTTCAGCCTTAAATATTTCAGAATGCACATTACATCACTAATTCTGAACATAAGGCTATTCATCTAGGGACCGTCTTTTTCTCTGTTCAGAAAGACTTGGTAAATAGCATTCTTCTCCCTTCAAGTGTTAAAAAAAAGGGGGGATGTTTCAGCCTCTTTGGGTGCCATCACTTGCAGTATTAGAGAAAATTTCTGTTGTTTGACCTAAGCCCATGGACTGCAGCCCGCCAGGCTCCTCTGTCCGTGGGATTCTCCAGGCAAGAACACTAGAGTGGGTTGCCATTCCCTTCTCCAGGAGATCTCCCCAGTCCAGAAATTGAACCCAGGTCTCCGGCACTGTAGGCAGATTCTTTTCTGTCTGAGCCGCCAGGGAAGCCATAATTCCACATGGCCCTGTGAATTCTGTCTCCTCTTCCCCATGTTAGAGCAGCAGAAGACGTCCCTCTCTGTTATCTCTACTGGATCTCTTGTATGTAACTGTGTTATTCACTGGACGTACCTGTGTCTCCAAAACCTCACCTGGTGCTTTCCCCCCGGGCAAAATCCCGCCTCTTTTCAGCAGTGCGTGTGTGCAGAGTGGTAGCGGGGCTTCCTCTGCGCTTTGCTTTGCAGATCCTAGCGGAGAAGCTGTGGAAGAGGCTTGGAGATAAGATGCTATCTTGTGTCCCTTCCAGGTTTTGGAGAGCCGTGGACCAGAGAGCAGTGATCTCACGCACCTCTGGGTTTCCTTCCATCTCAGTTTTGTTCTCTTGGACTGTTACTTGCCGAATACAAAACTCCAAACTCTTGTCATTCAGGGCTGATAGGAACCCCCCAAACTCATCAGTTTCTGCCAGTTTAATCCGTAAGGGAGGCTGGCCCTGGGACAGAAGGCAGGGCTGGTCACTCCGGTCAACAGCTCAAGAGATTTTAGGCAAGAGGCTCTGCCATGCCCTTGTTGGCTCAGCGGGTAAGGAACCTACCTGCAATGCAGGAGGCACAGGAGACGCGGGTTCGATCCCTGGGTGGGGAAGATCCCCTCGAGGAGGGCATGGCAACCCACTCCAATGTCCTTGCCTGGAGAATCCCCATGGACAGAGGAGCCTGGCAGGTTGCAGTCCACGGGGTCACAAAGAGTTGGACACGACTGAGCGTGTAACAACATAACATCTGCCGTTCCACGAGTGCCCTGGTTCTTTCGAATCTTTCAGAATCCCCGAGGTGGGGCTGCAGTTAGAACCAGTTCAGCCTGCAGCCTCCCGATCCTCCCCAGGCACTCAGATAAGTCATCAAAGCCCTCAGGATAAATTAATAGGAGGGACTGCCCCTAAATCGTCATGATTTCCAAATACTCTTATCAACAATCTACAAAAAGGCTGTCCCCAAGTCAGAACACATGCCCCTCCCCAAGTCTTACAGATGAAGATCACTGGGGCTGGAAAGAGGCCACAGCCGCTCAGCAGTTTCACCTACAAACCTAGAAAGGCTGGGCTCTGGGACCCCCACCCTGGCCTGCTTCTCCTCCAGACCACCCACTCTCTGTTTGCAGCCCTTTCTCCAACCTTGAAACCCAACACCTTCCTCTGGAGGAACCACCCATGTTTAAACAAATAAATACCCCAAAGTAGCCACCTCCCTGGTGGGATTCAAATAAACGTCCCAGGAAGGGGTGTGGGGGAGGGGGAGGTACCTGGGCCTTCCCAGCAGCTTGCCTGCCGGGAAGCATCCTTGTGCCCTGGTTTTCTCTGCAAACCTTGGGTCAGTGCTTAGGTCCAACAGTAGCAATGAGACCCTCCCAAATTGGGGAGGGACTCCTTGGGCTCTGTCGGTCACCTCCTGGGGGACGTGGTGGTTGCTGGAATTGGGGAGCAGCACCAGGGATGGTGCGGGGGCTGCTCAGTCAAAGAGGAAGCCCCGCCTCAAAGCAGTTCAGAGACTCCCTGGAGATCTGAGTACTCAGTCATAAGCCCCAAAATCTCTCTGCCATTTGGGAGGGGCAGGGATCAGCTCTCCGTGACTCAGAAACACTTAAATAGAACCCAGAGACCCGCCAGCAGAGAGGAAGGGAAGGGTGCGGAGACCCAGCAGAGACCCACAAGTCAGAAATCTCCCTGCTCTGACTCAGGGGAGGAAACCACTGAGCGTCCTTGGTTTCACGGAATGCTGCCAGGAACAGAAAAAAAGGCTCGGCACTGTCACGGGTCCGCTGGTCCGCGGAGTCGCTAATGAAAAGGATTTTCAAGCTATCAGAGAAATCAGAGGGATGAGGACAACCGCCCGATTGCGACTTTAAGAGAAACTCCAGGAGTGGAAGCCCCAGCCCCCCAGAGGAGGGAGGGTGGGCGGAGAGGTTGCCCTCCCCCCTCAGAAGCTGGCCCAGTGGGTTCAGGGATGGGGGACCCGGGTGGATGAGATTGTGCTGGAAAGCTGGCCGGCATCACTAGAGCGTAAGGAAGAGAGGGGGATGAGGGCAACCACATTCAAAAATAAACACAAACCCCAAAATAAACACTGTTAATGGAAGTGACTAATCAAGGGTGTGCTGAACTTGGTGGTTCTTGATAAGATACAGGGGGAAATGCACTGGGAAAAAATAACAGATTTCTTTTTCCCCTTTGATAAATAGAGCAATGCGGAGCCGGGAGGTGAGGGTTCACGTTTGTTTCAACCTGGCAGAAAGTCACTCAGTCGTGTCCGACGCTTTGTGACCGCATGGAGTGTGTAGTCCCCATGGACTGAATTCTCCAGGCCAGGATCCTGGAGTGGGCAGCCTTTCCTTTCTCCAGGGGATCTTTCTGACCCAGGAATCAAACCAGGGTCTCCTGCATTGCCGGCGGATGCTTTACCAGCTAGCTACCAGGGAAGCCCTTCAATCTGGCAGCAGAGGTTTTAAAAAATAAAAGTTTCTCGATCTGACACTATAGACATTTGGGGCTGGGCAGTCCTTAGAGAGGGCTTCTCAGGTGGTGCTGCAGGAGACTCAAGAGACTTGAACTGTGGGTTCAATCCCTGGGTTGGGAAGGTCCCCTGGAGATGGGCACTGCAACCCACTCCAGTATTCTCGCCTGGAGAATCTCATGGACCGAGGAGCCTGATGGGCTACAGTCCATAGGACTGCAGAGAGTCAGACACAACTGAAGTGACTCACACACACACACACACACACACACGCCTGCACAGTCAGGTACAGAACACTGCTGCTTCAAAGTTCTCCAGGAACAGCTGCCCTTCATCTCACAGCTGCCTTGGCCCAGAAGGTGAGTGACTCTGGCCCATCCTGTAGAAGAATCCAGCAGAGAAGGGACGTCGGAGATGCCAGCTGGAGCCCAGTGGGCAGAGCCTCCTGCGTTGCTGGGCTCCACGGCAGGGGGCGGGGGACGGAGTCCACCAGGCAGCATTCCTCACCCAAGCGGGTCTTTGCCACAGTGGGGCTTTCTGTCAAAGGAACTCCGGGATTTAAAATGTCGAGTGCCGAGGTTCGAGCATGAGACAGGGTGCTCAGGGCTGGTGCACTGGGATGACCCTGAGGGATGGGATGAGGAGGGAGGTGGGAGGGGGGTTCAGGATGGGAAACACATGTATACCCATGACTGATTCATGTCAAAGTATGGCAAAAGCCACCACAATATTGTAAAGCAATTAGCCTCCAATTAAATTAATTAATTTTAAAAAATAATAAAGTCAATCAGAAAATTCTAGGATGTTGCTCAGAGTGTAGTTTAGACACTCTGACCAATAATCTTTTGTGGGGGCTTCTTGAATGCTAATGCTTATGCTTAAAAAAGGCACAACATGAAGGGTTTTCTCTTTGCCTTTGGACTTTGGTTTTTGTAACAAGAATGTGATTGTCTTGTTACAATGCATGGGACATACATTCAAATATTGTGGGAAAAAAATAAAATAAAATGCCGCGTGCCTATCTCACCTTGTAAGAGTGGAAATGGTCTCCCTCTGAGACCTTGCCTCCGTAAGCTCTGCCCAGAGAAGGGCTGCCTGCCAGCCTGGAGGGAAAAGGTGCCGATGAGGAGGAGATGGCGGGGGGCAGGGGCGGGCTGTGGCTGGTGCCTCCTGCCCTGAGTCTCGGCCTTGACCTCTCCCTCCCTCCACCCCCAATTCTGGAAGCCAGGGCAGAACCAGACTCCTCCCCGCCTGGCTGGGTGCTTTCCTCCTCTGCAATCTGCTTTCCACCAAAAAAAAAAAAAAAAAGAAAAGTGTTCTAAATAGAGCGGAACTGAGGATGGGCTGCAGCCCTGATGAAGTCTCCCCCTCGCTGGAGAGCCCAGCAGGCCCTGTGGAGGGCTGGTCCACCCCCAGCGCCTCTTATTCAAAGCATTCTTGACCCCGGAGCACGCGCGCCCACCCCTGACGGCAGGCACGGCGCTACCACGAACAGATTCCACTTCTGCAGCACTTTGCCTGCACTTTGCCCCCCTCCCATCCCCCAGACACCTTCTTGGGCCTCCTCTCCCTGTGGGTACTTCTCTAGGTTTGCCTGTTTCAGGTGGAGACCAGAGGCCCGATCCATCACTACTCACCATCAACTTGCCGAGGGAGGTTGGGTGGCTTAATTGACCCATCAGAACCTCGGAGGTCCCCAGACCAGAGTCCACGAACAAGGACCGCAGTCTCTCACTGGGTCAGACTGCTGAATACTAATCTTTTTTTTTTAAGTGAGAATCTCCCATTGCTCTCGAGGGGATCTGGGCACCAGGCTGGGGGTGGATCTTTAGACATTCCTCCTCCTCGATTCTGGAAAAGTCTACGCACAGCTCACCTCCACCAGGCACAGAGCTGGCAGCACACTTCGGGATTCAGGCTCACCACATGGTTCTGCGTGTTTCACTCATTATCACGCGTGTCCAGGATCATTCCAATGCCAACCAGTTTTCATTGATGAGAGTCTCATACCCCCTGGAAGAAGAACCCTTCTGCCCTCGGAAGACAAGTTGTGAGAAAGTCCACAACCTCCAGAGGGGAAAGGGCCTTGCTTTGTCCTTCACCTTGTCACCAACTCATGACCCAGGTAAAGCCCAGGGCAGGTGACCTGGTGAACCATCTGGGATGTCTTTGGGAGGAGGTGTAGGGGTGGCCATTGGGAAAGCTGTTTGCAGTCTAGGGGCTTCATGGAGAAGCTGAGGGGGGGGGGCGGGGCGGCAGACCCCGCCCTCCACTCCCAGCCTCTTCCTGATGCCTCCACTGAGTCCAACCTGAAGGAGTCCAAAGTCAGAGTCATCCCATGACTTGTCCATGAGTCAGCACCACTCGGCTCGCTCTTCACGGCCCCTCTGAATCCAGCACCTCCAAGAACACCAGTTCATGGAGGCAACACGGCAAAGGCAAGGAATTTAGGAAGCAACGTGAACTTAAAGTGAGGATTCCCCACACTGACCGCCGTCAGCACAGGGCAGGCCTCCCCTCCTCCATCCCTGCACAGAAGGAAAACGGGGGGCAGAGGGGAAGGATGAAGGAGAGGGGGGGTTACAATCGGCAAATAGGGGGCTCCCCTGGCGGCTTGGGGGTAGACACGGGTTCCATCCTGGTGCAGGAAGATCCCACGTGCTGCAGAGGAGCTGAGCCCGTGTGCCGTAACGATGGAGCCTGTGCCCTAGAGCCTGGGAGGCGCAGCTCCTGAAGCCCGCATGCCCAGTCAGGGCCTCCAACAAGAGAAGCCACCTCGAGGAGAAGCTCAAGGCCCGCTGTAATGCAAGAGCAGCCTCCACCCACGGCAACTGCAGAAAAGCCGGTGTGGCCACAAAGACCAGCACAGCCAAAAATATTTAAATAAAAATTCTTTGTAAAAGAATCGGCAAACAGGGGCCCTTCATAACACAATGCATTTGTAAATAAGATTAATCATTGTTGGAAGTTGTTTGGTCCTTTTTCCCCCTCAGTGAAATCTATTTCAGAGCTGGGGGTGGGCGGGGGAAGGAGTCTTCTCTATATCCTTTCTTACAAGTCTGGTTCAGAGCACTGGGAAAAAAATTGCTGAAACAAGGTGTTTTTTTCCCCTCTGGATGAACTGTTTTACAATAAGCTACCTGCTGGAGTCAGGAAACCCGAGATCAATGGCTTTCGGCTCCCGCAGAAAACTCACACGAAGGCTCTGCTCAAGAGCCTTCACAGAGAGACAGTCACCCACACACAACCCTTTGCACACATTCCAGCTTTTATCTGGAGCCATTTCTGTCCTCTGCTTCACCTCCTTTCCTCCTTCTCCATGGAGAATGGCTTCCATTCCAGGGCAGAACTGCCCCCCACGCAGGCCTTCGCCTTGTCTGGAGCGGAAAGAGTGATGGAAGAGACGACAGAGGAAGGCTGGGGAGGGGCTGCTCCCTGGACCCTGAGACGGAGCCCAGTTTCTTTACTGTTAGGTGTGTGATGCTCAGAGTGGGGAGAGGTGCCCAAAATCAAAATAAACATCCAACGGAAACAGGGAGCCCCTCCCTGGGCAGGGTAATTGCTCAGCATGAGCGTTAATCCAAGCACATGAGAAAAATGGTTCCTGCTGAAGGACCCAGCGAGGAACACTCCTTACTGGAAAGGAAATGTGTTTACAACATTTTATTTGCTCCTTAGTTTTTAATGCTGCTCTGGCCCCACGTCCTATAAACAGACCAGCCTTTCCATTCTCCGGCGGTGCCAGCAGAGCTGAAGATGGAACACACAAGCCGGTGCCAGAAATCTTGGGCGACGGAGGTCTCGTAGCTCCAAGAACCCACGCCCAGCAGTGGGGGAGAGCTGAGAGGGGAGTTTGTTGGGCAGCAGTGGAGGAGAAGGGTGTGATTTGAAATCTAGGTGTGAAAATGGAGAAAAGCTGCCTGGATTGTGAGATCAGAACTTTCCTCTCCCTGGGGGGAGAAGGCAACAGAAAGTCTCTGTGAACCCGATGCGTCTGTCTGATAGAGTGTTCTGCAGAGCTTCCTTGGTTTGCAGAGGTACTCAGCAGGTTCGGGAGAGAACGTGGCCTTGGGGAGAAAAAGCTTGACCAGTATTAGGGTCACATGAAGCTGACGTGGTCTTGAGGGGCCCCAGGAAGTGGAATCACTGTTCTGAGGTCCAGTATCCAGGGATTATCATCTATGTTCTTCGCTGGAATTCAGTTCTAGCCCCTTAAAACAAACCAAGTAGCTGAAAGAGCTCGCCAGAGCTGGGGAGATTGTTCACGTTGGGGAAACACAGGCGTTGCGGAGAAGCTCGGCGCTGAAGTCTTTTCCCGCACGGATGCAGAGATCTCGTGAGCCCAGAGTCACGGCAGACAGGTCCCAGCAGAGAGCTAAAAGCCCATGTTTATTGAAGGCTGTGTCCCTGGCGTCATTCTAAGTGCCACACCTGGAATAACTCATCTAAACCCTACGAAGCCGCTTAAAGATGAGGCTAAGATACTCTCCAGAAGTGTCACTGCTAGAGCTCAGGTGGTGCCTTAAGGCAGGAAGCTGAGTTTCTGAATATGTGCATGAAAAAGAGCATCCTGCTTCCACAACCGTCAATGCACATCCTCCTGAGGAATGAACTGGGAAGACGCCTTAGACAAAGCGATGGAGATTTGGGGCTGTTTTGTCACAGCAGCCTGCTGTGACTGATACAGTTTGCACAGAGAAACTGTGACACTGTCCTTAGGGCAGGGACCTTTCAGGATGTGCTTTAGGGCAAGTCATCCAATCTCCCTCACCTAACTCTCATCACCCATGACAACAAGGTCTTAATCTCACGATGTTGCTGTGAGATTCACATGAGAAGCGTTGCCAAGAGCTTTCAAACCCTATTGCCCTGTAAGACATCGGGGTGTATTCTTTTTGTTTTGTTGGAGTATAATTGCTTTACTCTGCCGTGTTAGTTTCTGATGTACAATGAACAGTGAATCAGCTGTATGTATGCGTTCTCCCCTCCCTCTTGAGCCCCCCTCCCACCCACCCTGCAAGGTGATCACCCAGGTGAGCTCCCTGGGCTATACAGCAGCTTCCACTAGCTCCCTATGTTACACATGGCAGTGTTTATGTGTCAACGCTACTCTCTCGATTCACCCCACCCTCCCCCTTCCCTCCCTGGGCCCAGCTGTCTGTTCTCCGTGTCTGCATGCATTATTTTCTGAACTGCCTGGTTTCGCTTGGCCAAGTGTCTTATCATCTCTTGAACATTTGATATTGGTCCTGGTGACCAGAGCCCACAGATGACACGCACTTTGCCCAAATTCTGACTTTTCTCATCTGTGTGAATAAGAGGGGGTGGTCTTTGAGTTCTTCTCTTCCCCAAAACAGAAACTTCTGCCTATCTTTCTGCTCCCCTCCCCACAGAAAGGTTGGTTAATCAGATGGCAAATGGGCGCAGTCTCATCTCTCCTTGGGTCTGTTTGCTGTAGAGTGATGTTTCTTCCTTTGCTTTCTGTCCTTCAGTGTTAAGCCCTTGGACCTAGGAACGACCATTCCTCAGGAGGGTGTGCCCTTGGACCTAGGAAGTCCATCCCCTTTAGCAGGGAATCTGGTCACCGTTGTCCAACTTCTCTGTTTGCAACTTGCTGGGAACATTCATGATGGGATGGAGAGCAGGCAGGCAGGATCATCCACCCAGATTCTCCAGGAGTGCTAACCGTGGGTTTATTTGGTGAATGCGACTGATGGTTTTGTAAGTGTGGTTCTTGTCCAACCAGACTGTAAGTAAGATCCTAAAGGCAAAGGACATCCCATATGTCTTGTGTTTTTCTTCCATTTCTTTCCTTATTAGATACAGTGAAATTCTTTAGAAATTCTGATCCAAACTGCTGATTTAAAATTTTTCTTTCCTATCTTAAAAATCACTCTGCATGCATGCTAAGTTGCTTTAGTCGTGTCTGACCCTTTGTGACCCCATGGGCTGTAGCCCACCAGGCTTCTCTGTCGGTGGAATTCTCCAGGCAAGAATACTGGAGTGGGTTGCCATGCCCTCCTCCAGGGGATCTTCCTGACCCGCGGATCAAACCTGTGTCTCTTATGTCTCCTGCTTTGGCAGCAGGGTTCTTTACCAATTGTGCCTCCTGGGAAGCCCCTAAAAATGGCCCTAGCTCTCAGATAACTGGCAAAAAGCAGGCATATTCTATTTCAAGAAGAGATTCTGCAGAAAAACCAACCAATCAAGGAACAAGCACGTTGTTTTTCTGCTGTTCAGGAAACACTTTATTGATTAATAAGCAGTCAAAAAGAAAACAAACAAAAAAAAAACACCAGGCAAGTTTAGTGGGACACACAGTAACAGATCATACATAGGGAGAATCAACTCCACATCTTCCTCGTATACCTACCAGGTAAAAGCCGTGAGGCTACGACTCAAGACTTCTGAGCTCCAGGTGCTCAGTGACCTTGGCTTTGGCTAGGGACCCCAAACACTGACCCCCCTTTTCTTACCACAGCACTTTTTGTATGTCATTTACTGTGCTTATTCTGAACTTGTTTTAAACTTTTTTTCTTCCAATACTCTGTTTCTCTCACAAAAAGCAGAAACTGGGTGACCTCTTACACTTTCAAACTTATTCCTTTTGGGGTCCCTAGCCAATGCCAGATACTTTAAGAGAATGTGACAGAGTGGGAGGTCACAACTGACTGAGAGGGAATAATAAACCCAGGAAAGCTCCCTAGAACAGGCAGCATTTGAAACGACCTTCAAGGATGAACAGGATTTTAGTAGCCTGGCTGCCCAACATAGACTCATCCAGGAAGAACTGCCAGAGGATTAAAACTCATGCTGAGTTCAATCAAAAATCACCACTGGAGTGTGAAAGGAACTTTCCTAATTAAGCAATTCCAGAACATTTCCCAGCTCTTGACTGCATGAGTAGTAGTGGGGAACCGCTATATCCGGGTGGGCTGGGATGAAGTCTTCTCCACGGATGGTTAGCAGGGTGGCCTAGAAAAGGGCCTTGGGGGTCTGACATGGAGCCATCTGCACTGGTATGCTGCACCCCACAGCGGGTGGGCATCAGAGATCACCATCAAGCAGACCTGGGCACCTGGATCTCTATCCGGGCACCTGGATCTCTGCCTGGGCACCTGGATCTCTGCCTGGGCACCTGGATCTCTACCTGGGCACCTGGATCTCTACCTGGGCACCTGGATCTCTATCCGGGCACCTGGATCTCTACCTGGGCACCTGGATCTCTATCCGGGCACCTGGATCTCTATCCGGGCACCTGGATCTCTGCCTGGGCACCTGGATCTCTACCTGGGCACCTGGATCTCTACCTGGGCACCTGGATCTCTATCCGGGCACCTGGATCTCTACCTGGGCACCTGGATCTCTATCCGGGCACCTGGATCTCTATCCGGGCACCTGGATCTCTGCCTGGGCACCTGGATCTCTATCCGGGCACCTGGATCTCTACCCGGGCACCTGGATCTCTACCTGGGCACCTGGATCTCTACCTGGGCACCTGGATCTCTACCCGGGCACCTGGATCTCTACCCGGGCACCTGGATCTCTGCCTGGGCACCTGGATCTCTGCCTGGGCACCTGGATCTCTACCTGGGCACCTGGATCTCTGCCTGGGCACCTGGATCTCTATCCGGGCACCTGGATCTCTACCTGGGCACCTGGATCTCTACCCGGGCACCTGGATCTCTGCCTGGGCACCTGGATCTCTGCCTGGGCACCTGGATCTCTACCTGGGCACCTGGATCTCTGCCTGGGCACCTGGATCTCTATCCGGGCACCTGGATCTCTACCTGGGCACCTGGATCTCTGCCTGGGCACCTGGATCTCTACCTGAGTGCCTGGATCTCTACCTGGGCACCTGGATCTCTGCCTGGGCACCTGGATCTCTACCTGAGTGCCTGGATCTCTACCTGGGCACCTGGATCTCTGCCTGGGCACCTGGATCTCTACCTGGGCACCTGGATCTCTGCCTGGGCACCTGGATCTCTATCCGGGCACCTGGATCTCTACCTGGGCACCTGGATCTCTGCCTGGGCACCTGGATCTCTACCTGAGTGCCTGGATCTCTACCTGGGCACCTGGATCTCTGCCTGGGCACCTGGATCTCTACCTGGGCACCTGGATCTCTGAGTGCCTGGATCTCTACCCGGGCACCTGGATCTCTGCCTGGGCACCTGGATCTCTACCTGGGCACCTGGATCTCTGAGTGCCTGGATCTCTACCCGGGCACCTGGATCTCTACCTGAGTGCCTGCATCTCTACCTGGACACCTGGATCTCTACCTGAGTGCCTGGATCTCTACCTGGGCACCTGGATCTCTGCCTGGGCACCTGGATCTCTGCCTGGGCACCTGGAGCTGCAGCGCTTCAGACTGAAGATGTTTCCAGCAAAGGGTAAAGAACATGCCAGCTAGTTTGGTTCCGCTGAGGCTCATGCTTGGAAACTGGAGAGACTGGGTGTCTGTCCATCCCCTGGGGACTGGATATCTCCACGGGTTCTCGGCCTTACCCGATCAACAGCAATTGATGACAGACCAGACAAGAAAATTCAGGCAAGCTTTATTTGGGCTCCGGCTACAGCAGCGGGCAATGAAAACAAGTAACAGGCCCCCTTGCCTGTTCCCCTAGTGGAGGGAGCTGGCTCCTCCCACGGGGTGAGGGTAGGAGGCAGGTCCGGGGGTCAGGTGGAGGGGGGGCCTGGGTGGGCAAACCTGGGTGGCGCTGTGTGCGGGGGACACGTGCAGGACCCTGCATTTGCTCTCCACCCCCTGCTTTTGCTCCAGGTGCCTCAAAAGTGGCAGTTGGCTTTTTAGTCTCTCTGTATGTTATTGCCCAGCATTCACCCCAACTGCACATCACAGTCACGTCTAGTCCTTACAGTCTCTTTGCCTTTTGTTGCTGGAGGAGATGCTGTCTAGGTACAGTGGTGTCCCAGGTCCAAGCCGGTCTCACGTGGAGAGTGACAAGCCCAGTCAGTTCACTGTTGGGCATTTCAGGCCGAAATCACGTGTTCACTGTGAAAAACGGGAAACCAGGAGGTCTGTGTCTTTTTTCCAGAGGTGGTGGGGATGCTTATTTTAATGAGAGGCACAAGCTTCGCCCAACAGCCTGGGACCTGAGTTCTGAAGCGCTCAGGGCGGAGGAGGGAGGAGACCCCCCAAGGACCACCTGGAGAGTTCGCAGCCCCGAGCCATGGTCACGGTAAACCCCCTGGGCAGCTGGAGCCCTGAACACAGGCGCTTCACACCCAGGACAACAAGGCTTCCATACTGTTTTCCCCGCCTCGCCAAAGCCCAGGGCTGAGTTATCGGAGAAGGTGGGAGCTGGGGGAGGGGCGGGGGAGGGACACGCAAGGAGGAAAGAAAGAAGGAGATGGAAAAAGTCTTTTTAAAAAAACCCTTCGACAGAACCCGATAACCTGGAGTACACGGTGATCGGTGCCGGACAGCATACAAACGCCAAAAGGCAAGTCCCAGGACGGGCCAACTTAAGACTTAATATTTGCCTTTCACTGAGCAAACTAATAAATCCGCTACAGTTTTAGCCACGCAGAGCTCCCAGTTTTTATTTATTGGTCAAGACGGCAGGCAGGTTTTTTCTTTCTGCCTCCCAGTCACCCCGGGCAAACAGCGGTCCCCTCCCCCTGGCCTGCCATCAGGCTGTATGTCTATTTGCCTTCTCCTTCGACAAGCTCTTGCTCGGTGCAGCTGACAACAAGTGCAAACAGCTTTGAAGGAGTTGTTGGTAATGGACTTCCTAAGACAGCCCTGTCTTTGGCTGGTGTGGCCGAAGGCAAAGCAAGAGTTACCCGTCAGCCATGGGCTGCATCAGACAAGGCTTAGAACTGGACACACGGGAGGAGAACTTGGAGGACCATTAAGACCACCCCCTACCTCTCCCATTTTACTGATGGGAAAAACTGAGACCTGGAGAAAAAGGCTTGAGTGACTTGTACATGATCTTGGAGCAAGCTGAAATTAACCTGGGGACTTCCCCTGTTGGTTATCCAGTGGTTAAAACTCTTTGCTTCCACTGCAAGAGGCAAGAGTTCAATCCCTGGTCGGGGAACAAAGATCCCACACGCCCTGAGATGCAAACCAAACATAAATCAACAGATAGACAAACAACTGTTGGATACTTTTAAAAAACTTAAGAGAAAAAGAAATTGAGGCTGGGACTTGAGCCAGAGAGAGAGAGGAAAAAACAGCAAATCCTTTAAGTCATGAACTCTATCCTTCCATATGGCAGCACTGTGGACGGCATGGCTAGAAGGGGTTTTGGGGAATGTGTGACGTGACTCCCTCCTTTTACATGGAAGGAGCTAAGAAGCGGGACTTTCTGGGACAAAAGCTCAGGTCTCCTTGTCTCCCCACTCTGTGCTTTTTTTAATCAGCGTAAGACACACAGCTGGACCCAGAAATGAGATGCCTTTGGCTTGCTATCGGATGGAGAAACAGACGCAGGTGGATGGAGCACTCCTTAGAATTCTGCTGTTCCCCCGAAGGCTGAACATCGTCCCACCTTCTCTCCCAGGTCTCCCTCCAGCTGCCAGAAAGGCTGCCTCCCCCATGGCCTGCCCATCCCGCATCCGATGCTGGAAACGGGATTCCTGCACTAGTCAGGGGTAGATCTAGATAAGAGTGACGCTCTAGACCACTTCAGGCTCTGCGGATCTGGGATTTGACGCGGATGAGAAGAAGAGAGAGAACAAGAGGAAACTTCTGCTTTTGGTACCACAGTGGGACTTCTTCTGGAACCAATGACCACGTGTGGGATATAAAAATGAAGGAAACATTTGAAATGAGTCCTTTTAAAAAAAAAGAAAAAGAAAAATGACAGCCCAGGGGCTGGCCAGTGTTCCTTTAACGGCAGTGAAGGCACGGAAATCCAGGACAGAGGAAAAGACGCACGTGGAGGAGGCTGGGTCTTTATCTCGACAGGTGTGCAACGACAGAGTCTTTTCTAGATGCTTGCATGCTCATCTCTACTCTAGTAGGTGATGACCTCCGCCCCCCATCCCGCCCCCCACCGGGGCCACCACACAAGATGATCAGGGTTAGATGAGATGCTTAAGCCTGTCTTTCAGCAGAAGAGATAAAGCCTTGATCCTCTGACAAGAAGCAACAACTTCAGGATGGCATGCGATCCTGAAAGCCTGGCTCTAACTCACCCGGGAAGAACCTGTAATTTGCCTTCTGGTTGTTCTCACTTGTCGTGAGCACCACAAACTGTGGCTGGCGCAACCTCCGTCTCCCCTCTCCCCCACTACCACTACCAAGTTCCGCCGCCTTATCCCAGATAAAGCCCATGTCTGGAAAGGGAAGGGAACTGGGGGAGGGGAGTTCCGAGTCAACAGCCTCTGAGCTGACCTCGAAGGTTATCCAGGAGACTTCAGACAGAAAGCACACACTTTGGCCCAATTTACACGCCCCTGATATTTTACGGGACCCTAGAGGTCAAAGGAATTTCAGGAAGTCTTCCAGCCAACTCCTTCCCTCTCCAGACAACACCATCCCAGAGGTTTTTAGTTCTTGGTCTGTCTAGCTAAGATGCAGAAATTTTCTTCCTGGCTCTTATTCTATACAAACGTGTGACACACACACACACACACCCCACAGTCTATTTTCCATTGTTTCCAGTGGCTGTATTATTTTTGTTTCATCATGAGCTGTTTTGTTCTCAACAGAAAATGTTCACTTCCTCAACAGGACTTGGGTTTTGTGGGGCCCTATCTATGGTCCAGACACACTGGAAAGAGGAGGTCCTCTAGAAACATCATCAAGTCTGGCCCCTGGACAGTCTGTAATGAAGCACGGTGATCAGACAGGGACTCTGACTGCCCCGCTGGGAGCTGATCACGCATCCGTGTCAACAGAAGACGTGTCCATGTTCTGCTTCTCCAGATGTGCACCAGTGTGCAATCCGAACCAAGAAACGTGGGCAAAGCCAGCCTTCAGGATCCAGCTCCCTGCGAGGGCCCCTCCAGCATCCTAGCATCTTTAGAGCCTGAAGGATTTCTGCACAGACCTGTATCACGCTGGAGCCTGTCGGGCCAGACCCCACACACATACATAAGGAGGGATGGTCTTCCAAGGCTGCTTGTACAGCACTGTGCAAACATTGGCCTTTTCAGAAGGAGCAAAATGTAAGACCAGTTGACTTATGTGTAGTGAACTATTCGCTGTATATCCAGCTGAGAAGTGATGGAGTAAAAGAGAACTGCTGAGTCCAAAGGCTCAGCAGACGTGGGAGGTGGGCAGCATGAAAGAATGGAGGAGAAAATCCTCTGGTTTCCAAGGACTGGTCGGGGGCGGTCTGAAGACCAGGCACCAGCAGGAGTTATAAGGTCCAGGGTCACGGCGTCCCCTTCAGCTGGAGGTGGCCTCCTGGTCACGCAGGTCAACACAGACAGGATTGCTCAGGCCGAGGCTCTTTGCTTTCTCCTCAAACATCTTAAATCCAGAAGCTCCTTCAGCCTCCAGAATGTGTGTGTGTGTGTCACTCAGTTGCGTCCAACTCTTTGCAACCCCATGGACCTGTAACCTGCCGAGCTCCTCTGTCCATGGGACAAGAATTCTGGAGTGGGTAGCCATTTCCTTCTCCAGGGGATCTTCCTGACCCAGGGATTGAACCTGGGTCTCCTATGTTGCAGGCAGATTCTTTACCACCTGAGCCACCAGCAAAGTCCATTCTCCAAAATGAGACTTCTCGTTCCAATCCAGAGCACTTGCCTCTTAAGAGAAGGTCCCATCTTAGCTCCTTGGGGTCTTCATGGTTACACTGAGGCTCCTGGTGGGGACTGCGGGCGAGAGGAACAGTTCTCCACCTGTCCTGCCTCCCAGGCCTGTGGACCAAAAAACAGCAACAGAATGAGACTCTGCCTTCTGTCCTTTCAATGGATGTCTTTCAACAACGAGCATCACCTTACTGCCTTTAATCCAGAATGTTCCAGCTACCGAGCAGAACACAGTTGTCATTCTTTAGTTGCTCAGTCGTGTCCGGCTCTTTGTGACCCCCAAGGACTGTAGCCCACCAGCTCCTCTGTCCAAGGCATTTCCCAGGCAAGAATAATGGAGTGGGTTGCATCTCTTTCTCCAGGGGAATCTTCCCAACCCAGGGATCGAACTCACATCTCCCACACTGGCAGGCAGATTCTTTACTGCTGAGCCACCTGGGAGGCCCAATGTTCCTTCAAGCAGTATTTTAGTTAAGGCGGGGAAAAGGCCTATTTACACTGTTCAAGTTTCCTTGGCGGCTCAGATGGTAAAGCATCTACCTGCCAGTGCAGAAGATCTGGGTTCGATCCCGCGGTTGGGAAGATCCCCTGGAGAAGGAAATGGCAACCCACTCCAGTACTCTTGCCTGGAGAATCCCACGGAGAGTGGAGCCTGGCAGGCTATAATAGTCCATGGAGTCACATGTCTATGGACATGACAAAGTGACTAACACATACTGTTCAAGGAACTCTGTACGCTGAATCATTGCTGGGAACGCTCCCACAAGTCTTACCACTACACCATGGCTGATTTTAAAAACCAAATACAGCTCAGAAGAAGCGGACAGTTCTGTTTTTCAGCCTGTGAGCCATGGGGTCAGGAGCATGGAGGGGTCAGATCACCCAGTTTACAGATGAAAAAACTGAGCCACAGAGGGGCCACGCTTCTCCATACAGGATGGCCAGCATCTGGTCCTTAAGCCTGATATTCACTTCAGCAGGAACATCCCTCTGCTTTCACAGGTCACTGTTCAGTTGCTCAGTCATGTTCAACTCTTTGCAACCCCATGGACTGCAGCACACCAGGCTTCCCTGTCCTTCACTGTCTCTCAGAGTTTTCTCAAACTCATGTCTATTGAGTCCATGATGCCAACCCACCATCTCATCTTCTGTCGCCCGCTTCTCAAGAGACCCTTAATGACTAATTAGGAGATGATCCAAAGTAGATAGCGGAGGAAGTGGAAAAATACAATTTAATGCATTTCCCTTCTGCACTGCTGACTGTAAATACGTGAAGATGGACTTGGCCTTATGCTTTCCTGGCTTCCCACTACCCCACCTAACTCCGCGTTTCTGAGCCACAAATACACTGAGTACCACGAAACGCTCTCAGGGGACTTCCTCATCTTAAAATTGCTGAGACCCTCCCTGGTGGCTCAGCTGGTAAAGAATCCACCTGCAATGCAGGAGACACCCTTTCAACTCCTGGGCTGAGAAGTTCCTCTGGAGAAGGGATAGGCTACCCACTCCAGTATTCATGGGCTTCCCTGGTGGCTCAGCTGATAATGAATCCACCTGCAACGTGGGAGACCTGGGTTAGATCCCTGGGTTGGGAAGGGATCTTTCCAGGATCAAACCTGGAGCTCCTGCATTGGCAGGGGGATTTTTTTTTTTTTTTTTTTTTTACCATCTGAGCCACCAGGGAAACTTGAACAGTATAAATAGGCCATTTCTCCCCCTTAACTAAAATACTGCTTTTAGAAGCAGCGTTGGGCTTCCTAGGTGGCTCAGCAGTAAAGAGTCCGTCTGCCAGTGCAGGAGACGCGAGTTCAATCCCTGGGTCGGGAAGATCCCCTGGAGGAGGGCATGGCAACCCACTCCAGTGTTCTTCCATGCAGAATCCCCCTGGACAGAAGAGCCTGGCAGGCTACAGTTCATGGGGTCGCACAGAGTCGGACACGACTGAAAGGCTAAGCACACACACAGTCACGAATACAGATAAATCTGGGCTCCCCCCTTCTCTGACTCTATCACTGCCAGCCCGTGAGAAATCACCTGCAAATCTGCTCATTCACAAGCACCACGTGGGATGAGACGCTGAGAAGGCAGACAGAAACAGACAGGCACGCTCCACTTCGGGCCACAGCAGAGAGGCAACCAGTGACCGAGCTGAGGCCGGAAGGACCTCAGCACCAGAGGGACACGCGTGAGGACGCTGGGTGCAGGAGGACCAGCAGGCCCTTGGCCCCTCCACGGTCCTGTGAGGTCGCGGCTCAGCCTGGCGCAAGGGAGCTCTCCTTCCTGGGGGCTTGGGCTAAACCCCGGGTGGGGATGTGTGGGCTGCGATGAAGCCAGAGACAGGGGTGCTGACGGTCAGAGACGGCAGGACGTCACTGTAAGTGCCTTGGGGAGGGAGAAGATGCTTCAAGACGTTTGCCTGCAGGAACACTGCTGAAGGAGAGACTGTGCAGGCAGGCGTCAGCTCCCCCAAAGCCAGCGCAGCAGCCTTCACAGGGGTACCCTGGGGCTTCAGGTGGCCAAGAGGGAGACCGGAAGTCTCTCCCTCCAGACACTCTCCCTGGGGCCCTGAAACGCCCCCAGCAGCCCCAGAGTCCTGCTGAACTTTCTGGTTTCCACGTTTCCCCTCCTCAGACGCCAGCAGCTGTCTGAGCTGAACCGGAGAGGACCAGGGAGAAGGCCTTTCCCCAGGGAGACGCACACGGCGAGCAAATGAATTGGCAGCTGCCGGTGAATCACTCGGGGACTTCCTTCTCGTCTCCCAGCAACCGCATGCACTCGGCACCGGGACATTAAACACAGAGGGGAACGTCGGGAGGCATGCGCAGAACAAAACAAAAAGCCAAACACACCACGGCTCCCCCCACCGCCCGACTCATCCCAACCCCACAGACCCAGCCAAGGGGGCCGGGGGCTGGAGTGGGGGAGGGTGGAAATGAGAGCCTCCACCCAGGGGAGGAGAACGAGGTAAGGACCAGCCTCAGCAGAGCCGGACACACCCTCGCCCCACACCAAACCCTTCTGGGTCTAGCGTTCGTATTTGGCCAAAGACACACCTCTGTTAGCCTAGAGAAAGGCACTGGGCCAGCAGATTAGTGGGCACCTGGAGATCTGAAAGATCACTTAGAAACCCAGACTCGGGGGCAGGGTGGGGGAGGTTGGGAAGCTGACGGTGGTTGAGACGCCAGTTCGGCTTCCCTGCCTCTCCCCGCAGCATCATTCTCCAGGTTAAAGCAGCTGCTAACTCCAAGGCCGGGTCCCCTCCCCACCCCCTTCCACCCCTTTTCCCACTCGAATGTTTTCCTGCCCGTTGCTATGGCCACTAGGAGCTGGTTAGACAGGACTCCAACGCGCTGCCTTGCCCTTCAGACCCTGCCTCTCTGAAAACACCCAGGACAGAAGTAGAAAGCATGTGACGAGTCTACAGGTGGAGCAACTCCTGGAGAAAAACTGGGGACCAGGAAGGGAAGAACAGTAGTGGCAAGAGGGCTCCTGTGAAAGGCTGAATGTGTGTGCATGCAAGCTCAAGTCTGACTCTCTGCCACCCCATGGACCGTAGCCCTCCAGGCTCCTCTGTCCTTGGGATTTTCCAGGCAAGAACACTGGAGTGGGTCAACATGCCCTCCTCCAGGGGATCTTCCCGAGCCAAGGACGGAACCCACATCTCTTGTGCCTCCTGCGTTGGCAGCCAACGGGTTCTTTACCACTGTGCCAACCTGGGAAGCCTGACATGCTGACTATCGGCCCCCAAAGATACGTCTTAATACCCCTGCAACCTGTGAATGTCGTTACCTTCTACGGCAAAGGAGACTGCACAGGTGTGAGCAAGTCAAGGATCTTGAGAGGCAGAGATCGTCTTGGATGACTGGGGGAGAGGGGACACGTATACTCACAAGTGTCCTAATAAAAGGGAAGCGGAGGGGGGTGTGACACAGAAGAAGGAGCAGGAGGTGTGAGGACAGGAGCGGGAGGCTGGAGGGAGTGTTTCAAGGCAGGAAGCAGGAGGCAAGGGAAGCAGGCGGTCGCCAGAGGCTAGAAAGGCCAGGAAATGAACCCTTCCCGAGAGCTTCCCGAAGGAAAACAGCCCTGCAGACACCCTGACTTCGACCCAGTGAGAGTGGCCAAAGAAAGAGACTGTGAGAGAAGAAGTGAGTGTGGTTTCAAGCCACTGCGTTTGTGCTGATCTTCTTGCACCATATAGGAAACTGAGCTTGTCAGTCACAGCATGCACCATCTGCTTCCCCACTGACCTAGAGAAGAGGGTTGCTGGCTGCTCTTGGTTGGGGTTGGGGGGCTGGCACTGGGATGAAGTCCGAGGCACTTGCGGATGCTCAACTACACCCCTGGCCCCCAGCCTCGAGAAGCCAGGAGCAGCCCCGCTCAGCGTGACCACTGAAAACGTCTCGGACGCTGGCGTGTGTCTGGCATTGGGGGGTGGGGGTGGGGAACTGCAGACTCCCTCCCACAATCACTGCCCCTGAGGTGCGGCCCTTTCCTGACTTCGGCTGCACCTGAGAATCACCTGGCAAGCTTTTCAAAACTCCCATGCCTGGGGCTCGGCCCAGCCTGGGGAAGCCAGAATCGCTTAGGGCGGGACGAGGCAGCAGTTAGAGCCGAGCCGCTGATTCCGATGGGTGGCGGGTGCTGAGAACCACTGCACGTTGCCAAGGGCCAGCGAGCCCAGAGAGAAGAAGAAGAAGGTAGCGATACACCTGAGTCCCGACGACAGCCGGGACGCAAGACGCCCCGAGGCAGAAACCGCACCAGGCTCGCCAGGGCAGACCTGGGAACGCACATCCCAGCTGCCAGACAGGTGACTGGCTGGCGTGGAATTCCTGGGGGCTGTGTCACCGCGTTTCCCATCAGAACAGGGTGGACGCCTTGCAGGAAGGTGTCTCCCAGGAATAACCACACAAAGCCCCAGCCTCCTCCGCTCATGAAGCCAGCACAAAATGAGCCGGCTCCCACCCAACGCTATAAACATGAACTCACTGGACAAGAAGCACCGTCTTGGTAAAAACGGTGATCCTGCAGTGGGGCCGGTTTAGGAATGGGGAGCCTCCATTCTGCATCCAATTGGTAAACTCCCCAGGCACTGAAACCAGAATCCTCCCACAGATGCGCTCTGAGCAAGGAGAGACTTCACTTCTAGAAAGCTGTCCTGATAATAAGCTTGGCTGGCGGTCCCTACCCGGGTCAGAGAGGAAAGGGATGAGGGAATCTAATGAGAAACCAGCCGCTGAGCAAGAGACAGAGCTGAACAGGTTGATGCTCTGACTTCTTGCAAAGAAGGATGCGGTCACGTGGAAGTTCTCTCTCCTGCTGGGACCATCTTTTTCCTTCATTATTTCATCCCCAGCCTGCCTGGCTGAAAGGCTGAGCCAAGCATTTCCTGATTTTCTTTGGCCCAAATCGTGAAGTCCAGGATGTCACTGGGGGAAGCAGAGGGGAGGAGGGAGAGGAAGGAAAAAATTTAAAAAGGAGGATGGAGAAAAAAAAAAAGGAGGATGGGAAGGAGGTGAGGAGGGAAGAGGGAGTGGGGGACAGAGGAGCAGGGGACAAGAGAGGCTCACAGCTACAGGATGAACAGGCCCCACCCGTGTCAGGGTGGGAAGATGGGTGACAGGCGTGCGTCGGGCTCTCTTAGCAGGGCCCCCAACCTGCAGGATCTGATGCCTGATGGTCTGAGGTGGAGCTGATGCAACAATAAGAGAAATAAGGCACACAATGAATGCAATGTGTCTGAATCATCCCCAAACCATCCACCCACCCAACCTGGGTCCATGGAGAAACTGTCTTCCAGGAAACCGGCCCCTGATGCCAAAACCACTGTCCTACAGGAGAGGCGAACTCCCTGTGGGTCTTTAAGAGGCAAAGGCTCAGGGGGATGGAGCCTCCCAGCTCCCGCCCTTCCCCTTCCCCGGGGTTCTTCCAGTCCACTTAACGCACCTGCTTGGAACAAAGTGGAGAAATCCAGTTGCCCCGCACCAGGGCTATCAAAGAGGAAAGGAGCTCAGGGGCCTGGTCTGTCCCCAGGGACACTGAACAGGTTCCTGGGCAAAGAATCTAGGGCTTTGGGGCTCCCCCTGGCCATTCCCAAGGCTTCCACATTCCCTTCCTACATCCTGCCCTTCCCCACAAAGTCGGAATGCATCTCACTCTTAACTAGAGCAACTGAACTGAACTGAACTAGAACCTCTGGGTTCTCTCCAGCCTATAAACCTCGTGTGCTAATGTCCCGACTCTTGCAGACTCGTTGAGAAATAAGCTTCAGGAAGCTTCCCGATGCTCCGCTTGTAGGGTGGTATTTCTCTGCCTCTGTCTCCGGGGTCCAGTCACAAGGTCAGCAGCCTGCCTCCCCAGGTGAAATCTGAGGGCCAAGAGGCACTGCCCGGGTGTGGGCGGGGAGACACCCTTTCCCGCAGGACCGCACTCAACCACGGTGTTCATCAACTCCACCCTTGCAAAGACATGGCCTCCTACACCCTGTGCGTTCTTCCACCATCCCCATGCCCCGTTTCTTTCACTCTTCCAGGTGAGCCCTGCATCCCTGGAGTGTTCACGCAGTGCAAACACCTCGGAGCGACAACAGAGAGGCAAGCCCGCAACTCCCGAACGAGTAAGCTTTGTCCTCTGTGAGCACCCACCACACCTCTCCCTTAAAATTCTCATCAGACAGCCCCCGTAACGGAGCCCAGGACCCATCAACACGGGGTGGCTCTTCCACGTGAGATGCTAAGTCAACACCGGCAGAGATGTCTTAGGAGCCGGACCAGCCAAAAGAACAAGGGAATGGCATTCGTGACCTGTCAAGGCCCCCTCGGAGCTGGTGGCCTCTGATCTCTAGGAAGCTAACTGCCAACGGGCAGCCTTGTACACACACAGCCACGCACACACCCTTCCCCACACGCACACCCCGAGGGATTCTTTGCACAAGGTGACGCGGTGTCCCTTTGATGCTCGCCGGATGTGTTCCCATTGGGCAGAAACCAGACCTCAATAAAACCGGGCATTATCAAGAGGCCGCTGGTGGGTGATTGCGCCCGCCTGTTATCTCCGTGGCCCTGGGTGGGGCGCTCTGTGGTTCTCCACGGAAAAGCATTAACTTCTAGGTGGATCAAAGACCCTTCCGAACTGGCCGACCCGGATCTCTTGTTTATCCGAAGGGATTGTTCCCCAAGATGGACTTTAAGATAACTGGGACCCCAGTCCCAGACTCCTCTGTCCTCTGCTTATCTGTCCCTCGGGGGCCACCTAACGGCCAATCACAAGGGCCTTCTGCTCTCTCGCTTTTCCAGGTGGCCCATTTAACAACAGAGAATAGGGGACTGGGCCCCGGAGTGTCCTGGCCCTGCTGCAAGCTGGGGACCCGGGGGCAGAGAGACACCTACTTGGGGGGAATCTCTCCATGAATCACTCCAGGGAGGGGGTGTTCCAGAGAGCAGGGTGTTTACTACACTCTTCCCTCAGGAGGGAGAGACTGACGGGTCCTAGATGGACAGTTCCCCACACTTGGCCCCTAACGTCCCTGTTTGGGCTCTACTGCCTACCCTGGTGTTGAAGTGCCCACGATCCACCTGTGGGAGGACCCAGAGGGACCTCTGAGCCCGTCTGGCTCTGGATCGCCCGTCAGTCTGGAGAGGAAGAGCACGTGCGCTTCAGGGCAGCCAGGTGTGGTGGCCTGGGTGCCTCCCCACCCTTCCTCGGCTCCACGCGGGTCTGGCAGCTGCACGGTGCGGCCAGGCTATTCTTCTTTCCGTGCACAGCACCCGGCTTGGTGTGCAGCCCTGACAAGGCACACGGACGAACAGACCAGGGAACTAACAAGTGAGCCGCCGGCAGCTCAGTGGCAGGCCTGCGCACTAAGTCGCTTCAGTCGTATCCGACTGTTTTGTGACCCACCCCCCCCTCCCTGAACTGCAGCCCGCCAGGCTCCCCTGTCCATGGGGATTCTCCAGGCAAGAATACTGGAGTGGGTTGCCATGCCTGTCCATGGGGATTCTCCAGGCAAGAATACTGGAGTGGGTTGCTATGCCTGTCCATGGGGATTCTCCAGGCACGAATACTGGAGTGGGTTGCCACGCCCTCCTCCAGGGGATCTTCCCGACCCGGAGATTGAACGCTGCGTCTCCTGTGGAGGCAGGCGGGTTCTTCACCAGTACTGCCACCTGGGAAGCCTCAGTCCCGCCGACAGGGAGGACTCCAGGAAGCACATGGCCCTGGAGATGCTTCACTTAATGATGCGGAGTCAGATCGAGGTTCACCTTCAGAGTGCCAGGCAGGCCACCTCATCCTCTAAAGCCCGCCTGCAAAGCAGGAGTTACACTCAGACCGCCTCCCCGGTAGGGGTGCTATGAGGACTGAGGCTCAAAAAGTAGCGTTTGTCTTCATTACTATATTTCCCTATAGCATTGTCTTTATGAAGGAATCTAGGGGACTTCTCTGCTGGTCCAGTGGCTAAGACTCTGTAGTCCCAACGCAGGGGGCCCGGGTTGGATCCCTGGTTGGGGAACTAGATCCCACACGCGGCAACTACGGATCCTGCAGCCGCAACGGAGATTCAGGGCAGTGAAATAAATATTAAAAAAAAAAAAAAATCCAGGTAGCACGTTTTCAAGGGTGGAAGAAGAGGCGCGTGCCTTGGTTATAGCCCTGGTGTGGACCAGACGTGAGAGGCGTCTGAAACGCCAGCTTGATCTTCCATCACTGCTTTTCTCCTTTTTTAAATCAATGAAGTCGTTTCTGGCATCGAGAGGAACCCTTACCTCTTTCCATGTTCCCTCATCTGCCCCTAAAAGCCTGAGGACGCCACGTACAGGGAGTCGGCGAGCGAGCCAGGGGTCACGAGCGGGTGATAACAGCTGCTTCCAGGGGAGCCCCACCGTGAACATGGCCACGGACAGTCCAGGGGCTGCACGCTTGATCCCAGCTCAGCTGAGGCCACCGGGGACCCCAGCATTGCCATTGTTTAATCGTGAAATGTACAGACACTTGATGGCTCAGTGGTAAAGAATCTGCCTGCAGAGCAGGAGACACAGGAGGCTTGGGATCGATCCCTGGGTCGGGAAGATCCCCTGGAGAAGGAGACGGCAACCCACTCCAAGATGCTTGCCTGGAGAATCCCATGGACAGAGGAGCCTAGCGGGCTACAGTCCACGGACTCGCAGAGAGTCGGACAGGACTGGGCACGCACGCGTGGACGGACGAATGTACAGACACCCTCTGCCTTTAGCTTGCACGTCTTTCCACTGCACTTCCAAGGCTTTTCCCATGTATGCTGTCTTCCGCAAACCGCTGGTGTGTCTGCCTCAGTCTCGTTCCCGTTAGAGACGCCGCAGCCTGGAGAGCCAACCCAAGCGGCATGGCTGTCCGAAGACTCTGCCTGGTGTGCCCCAGCCCCGGCCCAGCCTACACGGCGTGTGATGAGGGTGCTGAGGGGATAAGGAAGTGGGGTCTCGGCACCCCACGGCCACGGCAGGCCGAGGCTGCCACCCAAGCCTGCAGCTGGGCTCCAGGAGGGGCTGGGAGGTCAGGCCGCAGGCTCACAGGACAGGCCACCCACACGGCGCAGCCGGGCCGCTGGCTGTCCCCAGGGCCAGCCCTGCTCTGGCCTTTGGCCCTGCCTCGGAACAGTCCACCACATGGCCTCCCTTGGGGAGGACGAGAGGACGAAGGGCTGAAACCAGGGGCGAGGAAGAGCCCCACCTCCCTCCACGCGCCAGAGACCCTTCCTGCGCAGAGGGCGGGGGCGGCATGTCCCCCCAGCGCCATGTCTGAGGGCACTGGGCCTGCAATGAGCTGGGGTCTCCCTCTCCTAAAACCCAGATGTGTTTCCAGGGTTTGATGGAACCTGAAAGAACCCGAACCTTCTTCGGTTACTTCACACTTTTCTAATTAAAGACGCAAACTGGATTTTCATGTTTGCAGAGAGAGTTTTGACCGCGAGTGTAGGCAGCAGAGCAAAACAGGAAGGATCTCTTCTCTCTCTTTTTTCTCCTCTCTCTCTCTTCCCTCTAAAAGTACAGGGACACAGGGGTTGGGGGGGGGGGGGTGCGTCGGGGGAGGGGAGCAAACAGGATCTTGGCAGCCTGGCCTCCAAGCGCCCCTGGAGCCGGCCTGCGTTCTGTTGGAAGCATTTCTCTTTTCTTCGCTCCCAGAGACACCAGTCCTCATCCCTGTCAGCTGGGCAGGGGTGGGGGTGGAGGGGAGCTGGGTGAGGCTCTGGGAAAAGAGAAGAAATGGGCAAAGCCCAGATCCTCTGGCTTAACTGCCCAGAAAAGAGCCCGAACGCCGCGTCTGGGTGGAAGGCAACCGTCCCAGGTTCCTTGGCACGGTGGGACTCGCCGGAATCCAGAGACCTGGCTGGCAAAACAAGGGTGGACAGTGGAGCCGGCGGAGGGGGAGTGGTCTGGGCAGGAGGGGGGGAGGTCTCAGTGAATCACATAAATTAGAGACAGAAGGGATGTCAGGCCACCTTCACTTCCTTCCTCTCCTAATGGGAATTATCTCATTAGCCCTGAGCTTCCTAGAGGCTAACTTTAAATGATTCCTGTACCGGGGGCTTTCAATCCACAGCCACACCACCCAACCCCCTACTCAGTGCCCCCTGTTCCCCATCAGATCTGCCTCCAGAAGGGCTCTTAAAGGGACAGCCGTCAATAGACACCAGTTCAACCTATTTAACTCTGAATGCTTTGCTCCAAACATTTCATCCGATGTTAAGTTTTCCCCTTTCAGCCTTTTCTTCCACTTACAGGAATTTATTATAAGAAAATGGTCATGGAGGGACTGCCCTGGGGGTCCAGTGGTTAATTAAGACTGGGCCTTCCCAGCGCAGGGAGTGTGGCTTCAACCCCTGGTAGGGGAGCTATGATTCTACACGCCTCGTGGCCAGAAAACGAGAACCTCAAGCAATAACAGTGACACTGTGACAAGCTCAATAAAGACTAAAAATGAGCCACATATAAAAATCTTACTGAAATATGATAACAACAGTCATGGACACAGTTTCGTTGCGCTGTTAGTCGCTCAGTCGTGTCCGAGTCTTTGTGACCCCGTGGACTGTGGCCCGCCAGGCTCCTCTGTCCATGGGATTCTCCAGGCAAGAATCCTGGAGTGGGGGGCCATGCCCTCCTCCAGGGGATCTCCCAGAACCAGGGACTGAACCCGAGTCTCCTGCGCTACCAGTGGATTCTTCACCATCTGAGCCACCAGGGAAGCCCCAGGGACATGGTACCAGGTCAATAATGACACATCTTATGCCCCCCTCCCCTGGAAGACAGACATATGGGAATCTCTGGGACCTATAAACGCTACCGTACATGGCAAGGGAGCCTCTGCAAATGGGATTAAGCGAAGGATGTTAAAAAGGGGAGATGGCCTTGGACTACCCGGGTGAGCGCTACACAAAATCACAGGTATCCTCACAGGGGAGGAGCAGAGAAGGATTTGACTCCAGACGGGAAGACACGACAGGATCGCAGAGGTGAGGGTGGGGTGATGTGGCTGCCGCTCCAGGTGGGCCCACAGCCTCCAAAAGCTGTGAGAGGCCGGGACCATTCCTGCCCCCGACCCCTCCCTGCCCCCGGAGCCTCCGCAAGGAGCCAGCTTTGATGACAACAACCCGAGATTTTAGCCCCTAAGACTCATTTCAGACTTCTGGCCTCCAGAACTGCAAGAGAATAAATGTGTGTATTTAAAACAAACAAACAAACACCAAGTTGATGGTAATTTGTTACAGCAGACCCAGGAAACTAGTACAGATATAAATAAAGTTATTGCTACCAGGATTGTAGGGTGGTATGAGAGTTAAGGATGGTCCGATCCCTTTCCAGGAATGAAGATGGAGGAACTGGAGACAGTTTAGCAGAGAGAGGTCAGACAGTCAGAGAATCTGTATGCAGGTCAGGAAGCAACAGTTAGAACTGGACATGGAACAACAGACTGGTTCCAAATAGGAAAAGGAATATGTCAAGGCTGTATATTGTCACCCTGCTTATTTAACTTATACACAGAGTACATCATGAGAAACGCTGGGCTGGAGGAAGCACAAGCTGGAATCAAGATTGCCAGGAGAAATATCAATAACCTCAGATATGCAGATGACACCACCCTTACGGCAGAAAGCAAAGAGGAACTAAAGAGTCTCTTGATGACAGTGAAAGAGGAGAGTGAAAAAGTTGGCTTAAAGCTCAACTTTTCAGAAAACTAAGATCATGGCATCGGGTCCCATCACTTCATGGCAAACGGATGGGGGAAACAAGGGAAACAGTGAGAGACTTTATTTTCAGTTCAGTTCAGTCCTCAGTCATGTCCGACTCTTTGCGACTCCATGAATCGCAGCAAGCCAGGCCTCCCTGTCCATCACCAACTCACTGCAGATGGTGACTAAAGACATGAAATTAAAAGACGCTTACTCCTTGGAAGAAAAGTAATGACCAACCTAGACAGCATATTAAAAAGCAGAGACATTACTATGCCAGCAAAGGTCCATCTAGTCAAAGCTATGATTTTTCCAATAGTCATGTATGGATGTGAGAGTTGGACTCTAAGGAAAGCTGAGCGCTGAAGAATTGATGCTTTTGAACTGTGGTGTTGGAGAAGACTCTTGAGAGTCCCTTAGCCTGCAAGAAGAGCCAACCAGTCCATCCTAAAGGAAATCAACCCTGAATATTCATTGGAAGGACTGATACTGAAGCTGAAACTCCAGTACTTTGCCACCTGATGCGAAGAACTGACTTACTGAAAAAGACTCTGATGCTGGGCAAGATTGAAGGTGGGAGGAGAAGGGGACGACAGAGGATGAGCTGGTTGGATGGCATCACCCACTCAATGGACGTGAGTTTAAGTAAAGTTTGGGAGTTGGTGATGGACAAGGAGGCCTGGCACACTACAGCCCATGGGGTCGCAAAGAGTCAGACACGACTGAGCGACTGAACTGAACTGAACTGGGTATAGCAAAGGCACTGTAACAGATGCTTATTGCCCTATCAGGAGTGCCCTCTTCAATCTCAACAGTCCTCCTTTCAGTGAACGCATGAAACACTATAAAGCAACACAAACTAAGAATTAGGTGATCTGCGTATTCAACAGCTGTTTGCCAAGCACCCCAATGGTACACTGAACACAGTCTGATAATCCTATGTGCCTCTCTCTTCTTTGCTGATAAACCAGAACAGTTCATGTGGCACCAACGGTCAGCACCCCCATGCCTGTGTGGCCTGATAAGGGGACTCAGGGCCACCGGACTTTCTAAACGTGCAATCAGAAGGTCCCTGAAGGAAAACCTAAGCGATAAGGCCCTGGGATCCCTGTTTGCTCCTGCCCTGCCCACCGAGAAAGGCAGAGAAGGCGGGGGAGCCTTCTGCAGCAGCCAAGGGTAGGCTGGCTGTTGCAGCTGGAGCCCAGACAAAGCGCGTCCACCAGGCGGTGACTGATGCTCAGCTGCGGGAGAGGCCCCAAGGGCTCCTAAGTCACAGGTGGGTGCCTGCAAGTCACCTTCCCGGGGGGGCTCTGGCCTCAGGCCCTGCCTCACCGCGAATCACCGTGAGCACCCCAGTGTCTCAACCCCACGCTGGGTGGCCCTCGCCCCACCCACCCCACCCCCTGGAGCCTGTCCCATTCTTGGTGATCTCAGCTGGCCTCACACAAACCCTGTCAAGGAGGCAGGACAGGTGTTAGGATCCCCACTTCCCAGACGGGGAAACTGCTGGAGCCGCTGTGTGACTCGCTCAGGGCCACCCAGGGAGAACAAGCCCCGGGGCTCTGTCCTCAGCCCAAGGCGACGGT
This sequence comes from Capricornis sumatraensis, assembly GCF_032405125.1. NCBI lineage: Eukaryota > Metazoa > Chordata > Mammalia > Artiodactyla > Bovidae > Capricornis > Capricornis sumatraensis. Next base: position 108,055,882 of record NC_091076.1, on the reverse strand, counting down.
GACCCTAGCCTCCCTGTGCTGCCCACCAGGACTTTGGGGCTTTAAGAGTTGCTGCTGTTTAGTTGCTCAGTGGTGTCCGACTCTCTGTGACCCCATAGACTGCAGCCCGCCAGGCTCCTCTGTCTATGGGATTCTCCAGGCAAGAACACTGCAGTGGGTTGCCATTTCCTCCTCCAGGGGGATCTTCCCGACCCAGGGATGGAACCCGTGGGGACTGCATCGGCAGGCGGGTTCTTTACCGCACCACCACCTGGAAAGCCCAGGGCTTTACACGAGTGGTGCCAGATAGCAAGGGGATGGCTCCTCTGCCTGGGCACTGCTGCTTTTTTGGACGCTGGGAGCCCAACTCACTGAAGTTCCCACCTCTTCCCAGTCCATCAACGTCCATCCTCCTGCTTGAGGGCGGGAGGGAAGGGCACTGCCTTTGGGGGCGGTGGGGGGAGGCAGGTATGGCTTGTGCCCGGGCAGTGCTGCCCCTAGGAGCGTGACGCACACTCTCGGGGCCTGGGAGGAGAAGCTGTGTGCTGGTACTTTTCCGAGCACGGAGGAGAGAGAGGACAGAGCGGAGCTGATCTGAACGCCCTGCTGCCTCGCTCGACTCACAAGCCTGGGCACTCCCACGGGCCCCGGAAGCACCCTCTGTTTCCCTAAGCTGTGCCCAGCAGCCTCTTCCGGGGTGGGCTGCCGCAGAGCAGAGCACAGCAAGAAGAGTCCCCCTCTTCTGGGGTCACAGGGCAGCCGGGCCTGAGGTCACGGCCCCAGATCAGGGGGCGTCCCGGGAGATGGCAGAGGTCCTCCTCCGTGGGGCCCCTGGACGACATCGACCACAGCACCCGCAGCCATGCCCAGCAGGCTTGACCGAGCCTGGCAACCAGATCTCCGGAGGCGGCAGCCGCGGGCGGGGTGGGGAGGGCCCCGCAGGATGCCTGGATTCGGGCTGATCTCTCGGCCATGGTTTCCCCTCACCCCTCCTCATGCTCTGTGGAATCTGTACCCCGAGGGGCCCCTAAGGAGAAGCTCTAGGACTAAGAGGTCCACGGCCTCTTCTGCACGCAGGGTAAGGCGGGCAAGGAACCTGAAACAGGGAGCGGGCAGCACGGGAGCCGTGTGCAGTCAGGCGGCCCGCGGTGGGTTCCCATGGCACCCTGACTGGCAGCGTGAATAGCTAACCTCGCCCCAGACAGGTGCTAGCGGCCTGGCCTTAGGAGTGCTCGCTCAAGGCCCAAAGCGATTCACTTCCCCTCTGTCGTCTCCGGCAGAGTGAGTCAGCGGAGCTCCGCACCAGCTCTCCCACCTCGGCCGAGGAACACGCGTGCCAGTCTCTCTGCACCACCTGTTTCCCAGGTCTTCGGGGCCCCCTGCAGCCGACCCTCATGGTTTAGGGCAGACAGCATCCCTGGTACCCAGCCTCCAGCCCTCCCGCCCCCCGCCCCACACCCGGGACAGCTCAGAGAGTCGTGACTGCGACCCACCAAGAGTCTGGAGGGAGAGCCCAACAGGTGTGCATCCAGGCCCGGGGACGGGTGAGCTGGTGCCACCTTTGACCTTTAACAGCCCTCTGCGACCTTCCCAGCCCTCTTTGGAGACAGACTAGAGGTGGAAAATTCCAGAATTGATGAACCAAAGGGCAAAACCGTGAGGCGACGTCAGATTCCCTCTGGGGAGTCACAGGGACCGACGGTATGAAACCAAGTCCCATGGATGATGACATGCTTCCTACTTCCTACGTTGGGGGTAGGCAGCGCTGGCCCCCGAGGCCACGATTCTGGAGGCAGGCTCCTGTGCTGGCTCTGGAGTAAACCTTTTAGGAAGAATCACCCGGAAAGACATCCGATAACACTCACCCGGGGAAAAGAAACTCATACGTCTCTGGGTCATCTTTCTGTCCCCACTCATGTATGGTCTCTCCTACAAAATAATTTTTTTTTGTAATTAAAAAGACAAAGTTAAAGAGGGAAAAGGAAAAATATGAAAATAAAACACAACAGTTTAAAAAAAAAAAAGAAAAGGAAAACCTCACTGAAATCGTTTGGGGATTTACATTTTTTTTTCTTTTTTTTTTTTTCGTTCTCAAAAAGTCCCTCCCACTACCTGGTTTCTAAAACAGACGGTAAACAGAGATGACATCAAATTGGACAGCGACTGGCTCTCCCGGCCAGGGGCTGTCCGCAGGTGCGAGGCTGACAGATTGAGGAAAGATGACACCATTGCTATCCTTAGAAGATGAGAAGCACGGAGGAGGAGCAAGGAGACGAGAGGCTGAGCTCTGGGCGCGGGGGGAACCCGACACCCTGCCCGCCGCTGGCCTTCTGGGCGAACTCGTCTGTCTAGATGGGGGGCCCCCCGAAGTGGGGCTCCCTGTTGGGGAGTTTTGTTTACCCCTCACTGCTCAGGCATGGTTAGCTGAATCACCCGCCGAGGGCTCCGAGAGCTCGGGCTGCACGCTGTCTGCGCTCCACGGAGCACTCCGGACTTTCCAAACTGCATCTTGAGATCCACTGGTTGCCGCCGCGGCTTTGGCTTGACCCCTGAAGGGGGCGAGGTGCTTTCCCCGCCGCACACACGTCCCGCACATCGCAGCTGCGTCCCTGGCCCCTAGCCAGCCGAGGCCAGAGCGGAGGGAACAGACTCCACCCCTGGCGGCTGGCTCGGGGGACCGCATGAGTCATGAGGCCTGGCCGGTGACCGCGATGTCCTGGGGTGAAGTGGGAGGCCTGGGGGATGCGGCCCGAGGCAGGGGCCAGAGCCACGGTGACTCAGACTGGGCCCCCGCGGGGAAGTTCCATCGCAGCGTCCTCTGGATGGCTCCTGTCCCCCTGGGTGAGGTCATCCCCAGGGCTGCTCATAACTGGGACTCACGCGGTTCTCTGGGAGCGCCTGGCTTCCCTCTCAATCACAGTTACGGCAGGAATTATCATTTTAGCATCCACACCTCTCCGCTACCTGCCACACACACACATGATGGATGGACCCAGGCAAAGAGCCTGTCCTTCCCCTGGGGCGTCAGATTTTTCATCTGTAAAAACAGGCCTTCCTCCTGATGATCTCACGCAGGAGCCTCTGGGGCTCAGAGGCGGTGAGCAGCCTGCTCACTGAGAGGGAGTCTGCTAAATCCTTGAGGGTGGGTGATATTCTAATAGTACTGTTTGTGACTACTGCTCCATGGACCCAGCCACTGGGCCATCTGCGTTCATCTCTCTTGGCCACTGGGTCTGGAAGTAAAGGAGTCCAAGGTGACGGGTGAGAAAGTGTCTCCAGGGACTTCCCTGGTGGTCCAGTGGTTAAGAATCTGCCTGCCCAGGAAGAGGGACAGGGGTTCGATTGCTGGTCCAGGAAGATTGCACGTGCCGTGGAGCAGCCAAGCCCACGCGCCTCCAGGACTGAAGTCTGGGAGCCCTAGACCCGAGCTCTGCAGCAAGAGAAGCTGCCAGGATGAGAAGGCCCCGCGTGGCAGCTAGGGAAGAGCCCCAGCTCATGGCAGCTAGGGCAGTGAAGACTCGGCACAGCCAGAAGCAAAGAGTAACAGCAGCTGCGCTGTGCGGGCTCAGTAGTTGCGGCCCATGGGCTCAGCTGCTCTGCACCACGGAGAATGTTCCCAGACCGGTGATGGAAGCCACTTCGCCCACACTGGCAGGCGGACGCACACCCACTGTGCCCCCAGAGACGTCCTACGCCCGCGTTTTTGGGTTTCCTTCCCATCCAGGTCCCCGAGCTCCACGGGAGGCTCTCGTTAGTTACCTGTCTTATCCATAGTATCAGTAGTGCGTGTACTGACGGAGGTCAATCCCAGTCCTGTGATTTCTTCCGTTTTCTTTATTTCTCCTCCGTAACTACTAGTCTCTGCTGCCCAGTCTGCGGCCTGCCCGAGTGACCCCCAGCGGCCCCCTTGCAGGGATGGGGGGGGGGGTCTATCCCCCATGCGAAGTCCCAACCCCAACGCGAGGGCCTCTGTTGAGTAAGGCGGGCACAGCTGTTGAGACTGAGCCCCTGGGGGTGGGCTTCGGCTTCTGCTGGCTCCCCCTGGCCTGGGTCCCCAGCCCTGGGCACTCAGCCCCGCCGGCAGCGGCACTCCTGTCCGCAGACCCCAGGCCGACCCCTGCTTTGGCCTTGACAGAGCTGCTGCCCGCAGACAGCTCTTCCCGCCTCAGCTCCCCCAAGTATGTGCTCAGACGTCAGCTTCTCAGTGAGGCGTCCGCCCTGTTCAAGGCCTCGCTTGCCCTCCCCTCCCCGCCCAGCAGCACAGAATGGCCCCTAATTCTGTTTCTTCCTGCAATGCCATCACCTTCTTCTGTACCAGATAATCTACTTATTGATTACACCTGCTGCTTCTTATAGCCCCTCCCTGCCCTGCACTGGAAGGCAAGCTTTGTGAGAGCAGGGTGTTCTCTGCCTAGAACAGCGCTACCACACAGCAGACACCCAACAAGGATCTGTTCGATGAGTCAATGAGTGAATGAATGAATGAGGGCATCACTGCCATCAGAATAGGGCAGAGAGGCTGTGCCTCTCATAGAATGAACTGGCATTCAGGCCGGCACGGGGGGAGGTCACCCAGAGAAGGGAAGGGATAGAGCTGGCTCAGGCGGAGAGCTCTATTCTCAAAGGCCGTGCCCACAGTTCACCTGGAAATCCCCTGGAGTCACTCATTAACCCTGCCCGCCCCCACCACCCACACACAGCCTGCCAATCACCCAAGCCCAGACAGCTGCTAAAGCACAGTTTTAAGCCACGGACTCTCTGTCCCAGCCCACCCCCCCCGCAGGGTAATCCACACCGTGGTCTGAGCGCCCCGTCTGAGCAGATCCTACCACGAGCAGCAACAAAGGGGGTAGGATACACGAGACACCGGAGTCCACGCAAACAAGCCCCACGCACCCTCACCGGCCCTCCAGGCCCCAGCGGGGCAGGCAAGGCGGCCTGGTGAAGTCCTGGAAGCAAGGCGAGGCACCAGCTGTGGGGACCTCCGCGGGCACGGGGTCCTCTGGGCGAGGCACACAGATGGGCACCTGGGGAGAGGGTGGGGGGGCACAGAGGCGGGGGTGGCAACAGTTCGGTCTTGGAGTGCCTGTGCGTGCTGAGTCACTCCACTTGTGTCCACCTCTTGCAACCCCGTGGACTGTAGCCCGCCAGGCTCCTCTGTCCATGGGACTCTGCAGGCAAGAATCCTGGAGAGGGCTGCCAGGGCCTCCTCCAGGGGATCTTCCCAACCCAGGGATCGAACGCACGTCTCTTAATCTCCTGCATTGGCAGGCAGGCTCCTTACCACTAGCGCCACCTGGGAAGCGGGTGACTGGGACAATTCACTGTCACTCGGAATAGGAAGAGAGCGCAGCGCACGGAGCCAGCTCTGGCTTCAAATCCTGGCTCCCCTGCTAAGTAACTGGGCAGCCTGGGCAAAATGGGGGGATCTCAGTTTCCTCCCCTACAGGTTGGGTACAGCGCGACTGATCGGCTTGGCTTGTAAGAGGTGAGAGGGCGTTCGTCTCATTAAAAGCCGTGGCAGTGGAGTCTGGCCTGAGTCAATCGTGACGACTTAGAATTTATCAGCCTGAGTCTTGGGACCTTCTCTGACAGCTCCTGCTTGCCAGTCACCACTCGGGGCTGGTACCCAGGTGCGTAGGGATACCCAGGCAACCAGATATGACATAGAAGGAGAAGAACCCCAAAGCCCGAGGAGCTTCAGGGCTGCGTCCATACCTTGATTTCAGGGCGCAGCTCGCCTTTTATCTTGTCCTGCTTTCTTGGTTCGAAGCATCTATTCAGGTCAGCCACAGCCCTCTGATTTCACCTGGAAAAAGAAGGGGAGATTTACACCAGGGAACAGGACCATGATACTCAACTTCAAGCTTCAGACGCGTGCCAGGCAGCCTCCCATGGACACAGGGGCTTCTAGGGACTCAATAAAGAATAAAGCTGTGTAGATCAGAACGAAGGGAGAAATCCATTTCCAATCCATTGTGTATGTGGCAAACTGAAGAAAGCCTTCAAAAGAAATATAGGTTATCAGCATGATAAACCAGACCGGGAATAAACTGAGACACGATGGGTATGACACAGTAGTGACAGTTTTCAAATTATGATGAAATTTATTTCTTCATTTAAATTTATTTATGCTTAATCGGAGGATCATTGCTTTACACTCTTGTGTTGGTTTCCGCCACACATCAACACGACCCAGCCACAGGTACACATACATCCCCTCCCTCCCAAACCTCCCTCAGACCTCGAACCACCCCATCCCACCTCACCAGGCTGTCACAGAGCACCAGGTTTTAAATCCACAGTTGACCTTTTCTACAAAGATAATCTGTGGCCACAGTCCTGAGTTGGGGAGCCTTTTGCTCAAAGATTCCTATGATGCTATTGCTGAATTTCCACATGTTCCCGTCTTATGGTATGCTTGGATTCACTGAATGAGATAACACACAAGGGACACCTAGCTCTGTGCCCGGCCCCTAACGTGCACTCAGTAAATATTAGCTATGCTTTTTACTAATTTTACTCCTTTGTGGGTTTCTAGAGAGCAAGGCTATTCCGCACCATCCACAGAATTCCTGAGCAAATGGGCACAGTTATCGGCGTAGTTGCTGTTGCTGCAAAAAAATAGATATTTAATCTTTAAACTCGACCCCTGTTCAACTTACTTCAGAAACCAGGAAGAGTAGTATTTCAAAAGGTGTTTAAAAATAATAGCTCCATTCTCAGCTTCCCCATCATTAGGCTAAAAGAAATCAGTGGAGATCCTTAGGCTGGCAAATGAAAACGGAGAGAAGAAAGAAGGGGGGGTGGGGCGGGAAATACCATCAGATTTGAAACAGAAAACCTGTAACCTTTGCTCACAAAAGAAAGCGTTGTTTGGGTGGCATCTTGCTCCTCGCTGGATGCACACACATCACAGTGGGGCTGGATCATTCATTGTTTCTGGAGTTTCCGAGGTCAAGGGCCGTGCCAGTTCTCTGCAGCCACCGGATCAGGGTCCCTACGTGTTCCAGCGCCCCTCCCCCAATCCTGGGGACACATGTTTGTTGGCTGGGCTTCCTCTCCACACCCAGGAACTCATCTCAGGACCAACTTCCCAGGCGGTGCAAGTGGTAAAGAACCTCCCTGCCAATGCAGGAGACGCAAGAGATGTGAGGTCGATCCTTGGGTTCAGAAGATCCCTTGCAGAAGGAAATGGTGATCCCGCAAACGGTAACCCACTCCAATATTCCTGCCTGAAAACCTCGTGGACAGAGGGGCTTGGGGGGCTACGGTCAGCGGGGTTGCAACCCACACATGCCAGAAAACTCATTGAAAAGAAGCAAGCAAATCAGCAAGATGGGGCTTCCAAGGTGGCTCACTGGTAATGAATTCCCCTCCAATGCAGGAGCTACAGAAGATGAGGGTTTGAACCCTGGGTCAGGAAGATCCCCTGGAGGAGGAAATGGCAACCCACTCCAGTACTCTTGCCCGGAGAAGCCCATGGCCAGAGGAGCCTGGTGGGCTACCGTCCATGGGGTCCCGAAGAGTCAGACACGACTGAGCGACCAGCACAGCACACAACAGCAAGATCCTCTCCAGCTCCAGCCCCGGTGTCCGGAATGGATTCCTGTTCCTGCTGTCACTTCATGCAAAGCCACCCTGATGCTTTCAGCTTATTAGGTGGAAAGCATTTGATACACCCACCAAGCCCAAACCTGGGCGAGTGGAAATGAATCCAACTGGCCTTCCAGGGGAGACAAAAAATGTCACGCAAGTGGACCTAAACTTACCCTGCCCCTGTGATATCTCAGTCCAGCCAGGAGCAGACAGTGGGGAAGAGGGGAAGGGGAACCTAGGGGTGGGGGTCTTCTTGAAATCCTACGGTGAAATGAGGAGGGGACTGAGGGTCCCCAGACACGGCTGCTCACTGAAATCACCATTCCCTGACCCCAGGCCGCTGGCAAATCACACTGCAACCTGGGTCCCATCCCCAGTGGTTCTGATGGGTCCCGATTAAGGTCCTGGCACTGGGTTTCTTTAAAAAGGGGTTTTGAAGTTCCCAGGAATCTACCTAAGACCAACACACCCACTGAGCACAAGTCCAGGTCTCATGACACTTTTAGGTGGGGGTTGCAATTTCTTTTTAAAATTAGAAGGAGCTTTGACAATAATATTAATGCCTATAAAACAATGAATCCAGCCTGGGTTATAGTCACCCTTTTATGAAGGCATAAAACATCATTATTTGATTGACTTTTACAAGTAGGAAGGAGCCTCCAAAGATAATTCTGGTGACCTAAGGTCACAAGAATCTTAATTCAGCCTTGAATTTACCTATTTCCTTCCAATTGCCCAACCTGCCAGTCTTTTTTTCCTCCAGATTTAAACAAGTTCTCTGACTGAGGGGTCAGTTTGCTAACTTCGACTCTGTTGCAAGCATCAGATGGAGAAGGCGATGGCACCCCACTCCAGCACTCTTGCCTGGAAAATCCCATGGATGGAGGAGCCTGGAAGGCTGCAGCCCATGGGGTCACTAAGAGTCAGACATGACTGAGAGACTTCACTTTCACTCTCATGCATTGGAGAAGGAAATGGCAACCCACTCCAGTGTTCTTGCCTGGAGACTCCCGGGGACGGGGGAGCCTGGTGGGCTGCCGTCCATGGGGTCGCACAGAGTCAGACACGACTGAAGCGACTTAGCAGCAGCAGCAGCAAGTATCAGAACCCTACTTTCAAATAGACTTAGAGCAAAAACAACAACACAGGAGATGGAACCTTTTGGTACACTAAGAAGTCCAGCTGTGTTTGGCTTTAGGCAGTCAACTTGCTAGGCTTCCCTGAGACACTCTGTTGAATCCCCCCCGACCCCCATCCCAGCCCGAGGACTCTCCTGCAAATGCTGCTCATGGACTGGCCCCCCGACTCTGTTGGTCCCACCCCAGGTACACTGAGCTTGATTCTCAGCGGATACATGCCCCAGCAGCCACCTCCGCCCCTCCTCGTGTGGAAGCAACACCGCCTGGCAGGGCAGAGCAGCACCTCTGAGGTTCAAGCACTCACCCTCAGCCTGAGATTTCCCTTACACCTCTAGGGTGTAAGCACCAAGCATCCACCCCACCTGGGCCCAGAGAAGACAGTTATACCATCCGATCTGGCAGATTCATACCATGAACTTGAGGGTTAGATCCACAGGAAAAATTAACCTCGATCTTTACTGGGATTTGTCTCCAGGTTAGGATGAAAGTTTCCTTACCTACTTCTTTTAATTTTCTTGCTAGTCTTCCCTGGTGGCTCAGATGGTAAAGAATTCACCTGCAGTGCAGGAGACCCAGGTTTGATCCCTGGGTCGGGAAGACCCCCTGGAGGAGGAAATGGCAACCCACTCCAGTATTCTTGCCTGGGAAATCCCATGGACAGAGGAGCCTGGTGGGCTACAGTCCGTGGGGCCGCAAAGGAGTCGGACGTGAGTGAGTGACTAACACTTTCACTTTCATTTATTTCTTTTAATTTTCTTGCTGCAAGGCGTGGGGTGGTGGGGTGGGGTGGGGTGGAAAGTCCTTTCTCTGCCTGCTGCCCCTAGTACGCCTCTTAGACACCATCGTTACGGCATTTCTATTTGAGGACATAAAATCGGACGGTGCTGGTCTCCATTTCACAGGCTGCTCATTGGTACTAAATTAAACCATGTGTTCAAATGCCTAGCCTATTTCCTGGCCTGTAGTAAGTAGTAATAAATAAGTGCTAGCTGTTACTACTATTGTAAAAAAAAAAAAAATTACAGAATTGCATAGGTTAAGAAAAAAAAAAAATCTGGAAAAAGAAAGCAAAGGTTACCAGCTGTCATCTCGAAGTAAGTAAGTTGATGGGTGATTTGTGTTCTCATGTTTGCGGGTCTAAAATGAACAGGCTTTGTTTGGTAGAGAAACAAAATGCCATGGTGTTTAAAAACTAATAAACGCACAAAGGATATTCATCATCTTGAACCAGAAATAAAACTATCCATGCCATTAAAAACAAAAAAAAAAAAGTCAAGACAGAATTTGCAGAATGGCCTGTGAAATAAAAAATGGATTGGAAATTGGGGGTCGGCGGCTGCCAGCTTGATCCAAAGTTTGGGGCTCGAGGTGCAATTCGGCAAGGGCACCCTTGGGACCCACACGGCCAGGGGGAACCCAGAAGTCAGACAGGCCTGGACAGCCAGGGCCTCCGGGTGATCTTAGAAGCAGCCTAAGATTTCCCTGAAGGATATGGTCAGCGCTGGCCTGGTCTGTGTACCTGACCAGGAGTCCTCGCCCTGCTGACAGGCTGCAGCCCCAGGGCTCAGCAGACCTGCTCTGTGGCATTTTCCAAATACCTGCGCTGTCACAGACAGAGGGCTCTCTGACGGCATCAGGGTTTCATTTCAGGACCTACCACCGCCCAGAGCCTGCTACCCAACCCCAGGCTGCACAGAGCCCAGTCTCCACGATGCAGCTTGAGGGGCCGATCCGGAAGAAAGAGTCCTCCTTCCCTCCGCGCGCCTGGACAAAAGGGAGCGGGTGTGGGCCTGAGGCCTGAGATCCTTGTGGACCCCGGTTGGCACCCAGGTCCAGCCAGTTGAATTGCCACCCTTTCCCTTCCTCCTTAAAGATTCCCTGAAACCCTGCACCTAACCTTTTCCCCTAAGCCCAGCGTGCCAGCTACCTACAGGGCAGGCTGGTCACCAATTGGCAAATCATCTCAAATTCTCGAGGACGAATGGGACCTCTTCCATCCCCCTCAGCCAGGCTCCCTTGGGGAGCTCCTCACTTCAGTGAATTCACCTTAACTCTTCCCATCACCCAGATGCGCAGCCCTGCCCTAAACCAGTGAAATTGCTCAGTCATGTCCGACTCTTTGCGATCCCATGTACTGTAGCCTACCAAGCTCCTCCATCCATGGAATTTTCCAGGCAAGAGTACTGGAGTGGATTGCCATTTCCTTCTCCAGGGGATCTTCCCGACTCAGGGATGGAACCCAGGTTTCCCGCATTGCAGGCAGATGCTTTACCGTCTGAGCCACCTGCCCTAACGCTGAGTTACTTACTCCACCTCCAGTCGGCTCCTCTGCTAAGGCTGTTCACAGTCCGTCTTTTGTTATCTCCCCCACGGCCATGATAACCTCAGGTCCAAAATGTTCCCACAATAACAATGTCATTTAGGGTCGATTGTGTCCCTGCCCTTCACACGTGGTATTCCCTCCTCTGGATCCCTTCTCACCTCATTCACTATCCTTCACCTCGTTCACTATCCCTGGTTCTAGTTCCGGGCTGGGAAGCTCCAAAGCTCTTTGGTGCCTCAGGGTCTTTGCACCTGCTGTTTCCTTAGTGGAACCGCTTCCCTTAACTTCCTAAGTCTGTGCTGCTCAGAGAGCACATTCTCCAAGAGCACATTCTCCACGACGGCCTTATTACACGGCCACCCAAGTAGTACAACTCAGCTGCGTCCTTCACGGCACACTTAACCTCGCTGGAAATGGCTCTGCTTGTTTATTTCACTTCAGTCGTGTCCCTGCCACTAGACCCTGGAGTGCAGAGAGCCTGTCTGTCTTGTTCTCTGTTGTATGAACAGCACACACCGTATGATACGTACGATATGGCTATCATATCTTTTTGTTGAATAAATGAATGAATATTAGTATCCCTCTACGAAAGATAAGGTAATTGACGTACAGAAAGATTTAACACTTGCCCAAGGTCAGGTGGCTATGAGTAGTTGAGTCAACATTCACACCAAGCTCCTCCGGCTCCAGGGGTGAAGCAGAAGGCAACCTGTTACTCTGCCTTCCACGGTTGCGATAATCCCCCTACCTGAGCGCCTTGACTTCAGACTTTCGTTTTCCAGTCCACTCTACAAAACTCTCCAGTTTATCATCCTAAAATGCCAGTGAGCTCAGTCAGACTCCGCCCCGCCGCCGGCAGTGGTTTCTACCACCTTCTATCGTGGAGACCTAGAATCTGCATGCAGGTCCTCTTCTCTCTCCAGCCTTGCTACAGGACTGCTCTGCAGGCAGCTTAGCTAATCTTCGCTGCCCCACCTGCAACACCTCCCCTGCGCTGCCTCTCCCCAAACCTTCTGTCGAAGCGCAGTCCAAGTCTCACCTGACCTTCCAGGTGTCAGCGATGGCTCACACTGGAGCCACAGGACTTCTGCCTGTGCCCCCGAGTGTGTGTGAATTAGTCCTTCAGTCCTGTCCGACTCTCTGCGACCCCATGGACTGTAGCCCACCAGGTTCCTCTGTCCATGGAATTCTCCAAGCAAGAATACGGGAGTGGATCGCCATTCCCTTCTCCAGGGGATCTTTCCGACCCAGGGATCGAACCCGTGTCTCTCTTGTCTCCCACATCGGCAGGAGGGTTCTTTACCACTAGCACCACCTGAGAAGGCCACATACACCCTGAGAAAACCATAGTTCAAACAGACACATGTGCCCCAATGTTCACTGCAGCCAGGACACGGAAGCAACCTAGATGGTCATCAACAGATGAATGAATAAAGAAGTTGGGGCACACACATTCACGGGAACATTACTCGGCCTTTAAGAGGAGAAAGTTTGAGTCAGCTGAAGCAAGGTGGATGAACACAGAGCCTGTTATACAGAGTGAAGTAAAAAGTCAGAAAAAGAAAAGCAAATATCATATATTAACACGTATATACAGAGCCTAGCAAAATGGGACGGATGAATCTGTTTGCAGGGCAGTATTACAGATGCAGACACAGAGGGTGGACTCGTGGACACAGCAGTGGGAGGAAAAGGTACGATGAGAGAGAGGAGCCCTGGGATGCGCATGTTACCGTGTGTGAAGTAGAGAGCTGGTGGGAAGCTGCTCACAGCACAGGGTGTTCAACCTGGTGCTGCGACGACCCTGGGGGTGGGGTGGGGGCGGGGCAGGAGGGGGGCAGGCAGGGGACATACATGTACTTACGGCTGGCTCACAGGGTCATACAGCAGAAACCAGCACAACACTGTAAGGCAACTATCTTCCAATTTAAAATATATTTTAAAAAATAACTGGAAGTGTTTCCAGCTTTCTCTTTTAAAATCGCATCTTTGCCTGGAGGGACACCTTCCAAACATAGCGTGTACCCACCAGTGACAACACGGAGCTGCAGCATCGGCGGGCAGGAATTAAGAAGCTACCGCGGCCCCGTGCGCACCCAGCCTGCTAAGGACTGACCCGCAAAGGTGTGTGAGGCCCGGGTCCCCCACCCTCCCGCCCAGCCTTGGACCCCGTGTGTCAGTTTCACCATGTCTGAATGGAAAACAAAATGCTCAACTCAAAAACATTTTTCCAAATATATTTTAAGGAAAAAATGAGATCACAGAAAAGCAGGGAGGTAAGTTTAAATGGTGTGACCCCAAGCAACATTTTTTTAAAAAAAAGAATCCCCTTGAGAGGATTGCTCACCAGATTGGGGGTGGGCATATCTCGGAAGACCTGAGTCCCAGAGACCACCTGGGCAGCGGCAGCAACACTTAGACTTACAAGAAACATCCAGTGATGCCCCGTAAGCCCATACCCTGACTGCAAATGGGCCCACACAGGCCCCGAGGTCCCTGAGGTTTGCGAAAGCGGCTGACAGCCCCCTTGCCAGCCAGGTCAACATTGCACCTCTGCCAGAGATACCAAATTTTCCTTCAACCACCCCAAACCCAGCTCGCTGAACTATGAATAGTTATTAATGTTAACTTGAGGCGTTAATTAAAAAACGTTCAGCCAGGCACATTCTCATACTTTTAAAAAGTCATTTGGGCAATTGCCTTTCCATGCCGCAAACTTTCCAAACGACCGACAGGTTGACATTTCACGGTGCTGTTTGTTTAAATAAAAAATTAAAAAAATGGGGAAAGAGTCAGTTCCCCGGTTCACTTTTCAGGTACCTTGATTTACTGATGGGCAAATCCCAACTTAAGAGCTATGCTTTGCGGCTGGGGGGACAAAGAAGCCCCCACCTCCCAGGGCTGGTGTCTGGGCTGGTCAGGATGGAAGTGGCCAAAGGACCTGATTCCACTTTCTCTCTGTCTTCGCCTCCCCAATGCCCAGCCATCAGCTTCTTTTGTTGCTTTTTCAGTAAACTTGAGAGTCAGGGGGCCGCGGGGAAGACCCTTCATAGCTCTCCAAATTCTTTCTTAAAGCAGCAGTTCCCACCATCAGCTGGGACCGTGCAAGTTTGAATCTCACCTCTGTCACATACAACTCGGACTTTGTCTGGATCTCAGTTTCCTCATTTGTCAGCAGTCGGTACAATAATATTAACAGCACCGCCCTCCAAGGCTGTTGGAAGGGTAAGTGAATTAACGTTTGTAAAGCACTTCCGACAGTGTCCGGAGCATAGTAAACGTTACTACGTGTGATCATTTAAATGCCTTCCCTCCTCGCAAACAAACCTGGATCCAGGGCCCCCTTGTTAAGCACAAGCAGAGCTGGACCTGTCCCGGCTGGCCGGAGCAGGGAGGCCGGGTCACCCAGCACCCTGCTTCTCGGGGAGGCCCGAGGTCCTTCCAAGGCCCAGCCGAGCCCTGGGAACACGGCTCATTCTGGCAGCCGAAGGCGCTCATCCTCCCATGTGACACACAGAAGCCTGCCCCTGTCAGGGAGTGAGTGCTCTCTCCTGGGCTGGACTGAGCACCGCAGGGTCCCCCCCACCAGGGCCCCGGCGGGTCCCAGGCAGGCAGATGATAGCCAGAGTGCACCCTCACTCCCCAGCCCTCCTCAGGACCACGCTGTGACCAGCCAGCCTGGTGGACGCTGGGCACCAATTGCAGCCACCACACACTCCTGTCACCCCCCAGCCCTCCTCAGGACCACACCGTGACCAGCCAGCCTGGTGGATGCTGGACAACAATAGCAGCCACCACACACTCCTGCAGAGAAGGAGAGGCTTTCTTTTTTTTTAATATAAATTTATTTATTTTAATTGGAGGCTAATTATTTTACAATATTGTGGTGGTTTTGCCATACATCAACATGAATCTGCCATGGGTGTACACGTGTTCCCCATCCTGAACCCCCCTCTCACTTCCCTCCCCATCCCGTCCCTCTGGGTCATCCCAGCGGACCAGCCCCGAGCACCTTGTCTCATGCATCAAACCTGGACTGGCGATCCATTTCACATATGGTAATATACATGTTTCATCGCCATTCTCCCAAATTGTCCCACCGTCGCCCTCTCCCACCGAGTCCAGAAGACTGTTCTATACTTCTGTGTCTCTTTTGCTGTGGGAAGGCTTTCTTAGCAACAAAAAAAGAAACTCACATGAAGCCTCCCCGCAACCCTATAACAAGAATACACAACACACAGGTGGCCACAGACCTTATCTAAAGTCACTGCACACCGCAAGGGCAGGCTGATGTGGGCAAAGCACCTACTATGTGCTTGTGCTTTTAGACTAGGTGGTAACAATGCCAGACAGGAGAGACAGGACCCCGCTCCCAGAGCAGAAAGCCTAGGGAGAAATAAGACACTGAAAACAAACGATGCTCGCGTTTTGTGATACGTATTACGTGGTTTTAGGTGCTAAGCCATGCCCGACTTTTGCGATTCTATGGACTGTAGCCTACCAGGCTCCTCTGTCCATGGGATTTCCCAGGCAAGAATCCTGGAAAGGGTTGCTGTTTCCTTCTCCAGGGGATTGTCCCGACCCAGCAATCGAACCCTGGTCTCCTGCACTGCAGGCAGATTCTTTACCAAGCGAGCTATGAGGGAATCCCTCATTATATGTATGGAAATGTTACATATTCTATGTGTCTATTATAGATTATATTATATGTGTTATATGTTACATATAACATACATAACATGTAACATATGAGAATCCCTTGGACGACAAGGAGATCAAATGAGCCAATCCTAAAGGAAATCAGCCCTGAATATTCACTGGAAGGACTGATGCTGAAGCTGAAGTTCCAGCACTTTGCCACCTGATGCAAAGAGCTGACTCTGGAAAAGTCGGTTTCGGAAAAGACCCTGAGGCTAGGAAAGATTGAAGGCAGAAGGAGAAGGGAGCAACAGAGGATGGGATGATTAGATAGCATCACTAACTCAATGGACACGAGTTTGAGCAAACTCTGGGAGATACTGAGCAACAGGGAAGCCTGGAGGGCCACAGTCCAAAAAAAGTTCAAAAGCTCAAAATTCAGTCTTGTCTGACTCTTTGTGACCCCATGGACTGTAGCCCACCAGGCTCCTCTGTCCATGGGGATTTCCCAGACAAGAATACTGGAGTGGGTTGCCATTTCCTTCTCCAGGGGAATCTTCCGGACCCAGGGATCAAACCCAGGTCTCCCACACTGCAGGAAGACTCTTTACCATCTGAGCCACCAGGGAAGCCCGGTGCAGTCATGGGGTCACAAAGAGGCGGACACGATCTCGTGACCGAAGAACAGCAACAAGAAATGTTACATATTGGTGTCTATGCACATACATGATATGCCCAGCGTGTGCAAGGCGCGAGCACGGATCCACCTCCCTGGCGGCAAGCAGGTCACCCGGCAGGTGAGCAGAGAACAGCGGCGGTGTCCTTTGCCAGAGAGTTTACCTGGCTTAGTGGAAACGAAGACATTCGGCCTCTCCAGGTGTGAATTACAACTTTGCCACTTTTTAGCTGTACCATCCGAGGCACAAGAGGTCTTTAATACTTTTCTGAGCATCAGTGAAGAGAGCGTAGTTCATAGCCACCTGCAAAGCAGGCAGGCAAAAGTTGATCGATTAATCACCAAGGAGAGAAGGCGAGAATGCGTAGCAGAGGCAACGTTCGAATGAGGCCACTGGGAGGTGCTTGGCTGAGCCCAGAACCAGAAGAGCAAGCCAGAGGCCCTTGTGGGAGCCCAGGGCAGCCCAGCCCTGACCCTGCGTTTCTGCCACTGTATAATTTCCATCAGCAAAATCAGGACAATCTGCATCCTCTTCCTGTCTCCCCGGGATGTCTGGGGACACGGGAGAACCCAGCTGGGAGCCGGGGCGGGCAGGCTGGAGATGGGCTATTTCAGAAGAAAGGCAAGTTGTGAGAAGGAGAGATGATTATTTTCCTTGTGGAAGGCATGTGTGGGCAACAGGGGAGGGTTTCTTTGCGTTTATCACAAAATCCTAACAGAAGAGAGGTTATTTAACCGAGACCAGGAGAACGTGCAGATATTTTAAAATATCAAACGGAATTCCTGAAGCCCCATAATATGACACCTCCCTTGCCAGGCTTGGCTGATGGCAAAGCCGCAAGCTCAGACTCAGGGCTGGACAGATCAGATGGTTGATTAACTTGGCTTTCCGGGTCCCAGGGCAACAGGCCCCTCTCGGGACCCAGCGGTGTGGGGACCCAGACTGGCCCCATGCGTAGTCTGACACCACCGGCTCCCGGGCTGGGTTTGAGGTGTGATTTTTAGACAGTTTCTTAAACTTGAAGGTCAAAGGTAAGACGATGATGAACCTCCGTCTCACTCTCTAGGCTTCCAAGGAGACCAGGGACTTGTTGGGACCTGGGCCCCACACCTGCCAGCTGTGGACAGATGTGATGACCCAGGAGGAAAGCTGCGGGGCATGGAGCACAAAATGAGAGAAGACCAGCCCTCCTGCCGTAAGACTCAGAAAGCCCCAGACACAGGGCTAAACAGTCCTCTAAGAGGGCAGAGATTCACATACAAGGGCACAGAGCAGACACAGGTCTGACCACCTGGGGGACTTCCCAGGCAGTACTAGTGGTAAAGAACCCGCCTGCCAATGCAAGAGACGTCGTAAGAGACACAGGTTCGATCCCTGGGTAGGGAAGATCCCTGGAGAAGGCAGTGGTAATCCACTCCAGTATTCTTGCCCGGAGAATCCCATGGATAGAGGAGCCTGGTGGGCCACAGCCTATAGGGTCGCAAAGAGTCAGACACGACTGAAGCAACTTATCACACAAACATGCATGCACTGACTGCCCGGGGGCCTGGAGTCTGATGCAGAAACTGGACACAGCCCAACTGCACACTGCACACAAGGCTCGTGCGCACACACACACACACACACACAGAGGCTATCAAGCCATGCCTTACACCGGAACATGAGTGAGCAAAGTTTTATCAACTTACGGAGCTGAAGGGTCAAGCCCAGAATCAGGGCAGAGATTAAGTGCGCCTATCGCCTTAGACGTTTCCGAAGAAGTGGGTGGAGTTTCTATTTACGTAGGCACAGGCGTCAGTACAAACTGCAGCACGACTGGTTTCCAGAAACACTTGGTAAACACTCCAGTCCTTCCACCTGCCTGTTCAGAGACCCTGCAGCTCTCTCACACTCTTGTAAATTCCCAGTTCTGTCTGTATTATTAGCTTGTCCCTAGGAGGGTGGATGCCCCTTGAAGTCATGGTCCACCCCACTCATCTTTTCACAATGTGGGATTAAGGTAAAACCCTTCGGTTCCACCTTAAGAAATCCCGATTCCCCAAACCTCCTCCACTGAGGATGGGGATGAAGATAATTCTACTGCCTTATAGGTAAGAAGATCTGGGGCTGAACGATTCTGCCACCATCACATTCCGTGTTATTTCCAATGAGTAACGGGCAAAATTTTGCACCATAAGGTCAAGGGACTGTCGAGGAAAAAAGAAAAAAAAGGGAAGCTAGCAGTCTCACTACTGGGCATATACCCAAGGGAATCAGAATTACAAAGGATGCGTGTACCCCAATGTCCATCGCAGCACAATTTACAATGTCTAGGGCATGGGAACAGGCTAAATGCCCACCAACAGATGGATAAAGAAACTGTAGTACCTGTACACAATTACTCGGCCATAAAAAGGAAAGCATTTGAGTCAGTTCTAAGGAAGTGGATGAAACTAGAGCCTATTTCACAGAGGATCTCACTTGGGTATAAGGTTGCTGCAGATGCTGCTGATGTTGTCCGGTCACTAAGTTGTGTTTGACTCCTTGCCACCCCATGGACAGAAGCACACCAGGCTTTCTTGTCCTTCACCCTGCCCCAGGGTTTGCTCAAATTCATGTCCATTGAGTCGGTGATGTCATCCAACCATCTCATCTTCTGTCGTCCCCTTCTCCTGCCTTCAATCTTTCCCAGAATCAGGGTCTTTTCCAGTGAGTCAACTCTTTGCATCAGGTGGCCAAAGTATTGGAGCTTCAGCTTTAGCATCAGTCCTTCCAATGAATATTCAGGGTTGATCTCCTTTAGGATGGACTGGTTGGATCTTGCAGTACATGACTCTCAAGAGTCATTTCCGACACCACAGTTCAAAAGCATCAGTTCCTCAGTGCTCAGCTTTCTTTATGATCCAACTCGCAGATTCATACACGACTACTGGAAAGACCGTAGCTTTGACTAGATGGACCTTTGTCAGCGAAGTGATGTCTCTGCTTTTTAATACACAAACTCATACCTCCTCTTTAGTTAGTTTGCTAGTCTGTCAACTGTATTTTGAATTCCTAAATCTCCTTACAGGGCAGGAAATACAGACTCACTTGCAGAAGAATTTGTGTTCATCTAGAGACGGGAACAAATGACAAAAAAATACCCAAAAAACAAACAAAACCCTCCACACCATCTGTGTTTACATACATTTTTATATGTTTGCAATTGCATCTTTGCAAATTGCATTAAATTAGGTATCTGCTCACTGTTTTCTCTTCCCTGGTTATCCACTCTCAGCCAGTCTCCAGCTGTGAAATATGGAGGCTCGGCCTTGGAATAAAAAGGAGGACCTGGGTGGAGGCAAAGTCCGGCTTAGAACGTGGGTGGCCCAGCACAGGTGTTATCAGCTAGACCTCAGAGCCTGTAGGCGTCACTCCCCTTCCTGGAGAAAATGCAGCGAGCCTCTCGCACAGCCATTCACATCAACTGGGGCTTTCAACCAGAAGGCTCTGGTTATTCAAACATGCCTGGAGAAGTCTCCAAAATTCCCAACTTGTGGGCATCTGAGAATTCATGACCAGACGCAGACCCTCAATCTAAAGGCATGCGGTGGTGGGTGATGAAACCCTTCACCCTTTTGAGCCCCTCTGCAGAAAGCGCCAACCTGACATGGTCACAAGATGAGCAGCTTTGCCAGTGACCAGGACCACCTCCCACACCGCCATGAGTGTAGGGAACTAGAGATGTACCTTATGCTAACACCACATCAGAACCCAGACTTTTAGAAACCTCCCAAGAAGCCAGGACATTGCAATCCCATCTTTTTGGTTAAGAAAAAATGCCCCTGCAATGATTCATCTCTGCTAAAAATGGCAAAGAAACTCATGATGTTGCTGGCATTTTTTTCCCATCTAAAATAAATATACCATAATTCCGCATCTCTGATCACAACTGCAAGTCTGAGAGATCAACAATCAGGTTTGAGTATTAAAATCCTTTTCCCGGCTCTTCTCTGCAGGCAGCTAAGTATAACCGAGAGCCAAGAAGGGTGCAGGAAGCCAGAGAGGACCTGCACCGGGCGGCAGCCCTGTCTGCTCTGCCGTTTGTACCCGTCCTCAGCTCCCATCCTGGGGGTGTTAATTCAGATACTGCGTGGACATGTTGTTGTGGTTGTTCAGTTGCTCAGTTGTGTCCGACTCTTTGCGACCCCGTGGGCTGCAACCATCTTACCCTCTGTCTCCCCCTCCTCCTCCTGCTCTCAATCTTTCCCAGCATCAGGGTCTTTTCCAGTGAGTCAGTTCTTCACATCAGATGGCCAAAGTATTGGAGTTTCAGCTTCAGCATCAGTCCTTCCAATGAATATTTAGGACCGATCTCCTTTAGGATGGGCTCGTTGGATCTCCTTGCAGTCCAAGGGACTCTCAGGAGTCTTTTCCCACACTACAGTTCAAAAGCATCAGTTCTTTGGCGCTCAGCCTTCTTTATGGTCCATAAAGGGTGTCAGATGACCTGCTGGTAGCTGGGGTTTCATCAGTGATAGATCAATCCAGCCTCTGCTTGTCCCACTGGCTTGTATTCCAGGCAGGTTCACAGAGCATGAACACAGTTAAACACAAACACTGGATGAACGGATAAATCATAAAGCTTCTAGGAAGAAAAGGAGAAGGATGCTCTGGGAGTGGGACGCAGGCGACGGTGACATAAAGGCGCCTCGCAGGAAATGAGCTTCAGCTGTTCACCTGGAGGGGAGGACTTAGGTCCACCCCGTGAGCAAAGGCAGGCCGCGGTCACCTCTGCCTGCCTTCTGGGAGTGACTGGGGTGGGCCCCAGCTCCGAGACCATGCTGGGGAGTGCGGCCACGCTGAAACGGCAAAAACAAAGAACAGCTAGGCTTGCGAGAACACAATGCCTCTGAGGGCACAAGCCAGGGGAACGCTCATTTTCACAGAACTGCAGAAGCAACCTCAAGGCGAGGGCAGAAAGTCAGAGAGCCCTTGAAAAAGCAGTGCCTCCTCGCAGCACCTGCCGCTGAGCTGAGTTCACAATGTGCTGGGAAGGCCTGCGGCGGCACGATGAGTCTGTCCTTCTCTGGCTCGCTGGGTTCTGGGAAGGCACTGATGAGGGCCTCTGGCATGACCACTCAACTTTTCACCAGGAGCGAAATGTGCTTAAAACTAACAGATAAATAAATACAGGCTTCCTGATGGCTTGCCTCCGGTGGGGCTAACCTATCCAAGGCAAGACTGGGAAGTCCCTCTGCTCCGCCACCGGGGCTCAAAGTTCTCCCCTCCTCCGCCCCACCCATCAGTGGAAAAGTACTGGCACATCCGTGGCTGGGTTTCTTCCAGGGGTCCCTGCTGGGGCCAGGTCTGTGCCCCCTATAACAGCCCTCCTCCATGGGGAAGCCCCAGCCCACAGGACTGAGCGCTAACTTTCCTCCCTGGCCTGACTGGTTTCACACCCTCGAACAACCCTGCCCGAATAACCAAGCAGTCGAGCGGGGCCAGGAGCCAGGAAATATGCCTTGAAAAGCAGCGAGCACTTCAGCTCCGACCGTTGGCAGCTTGGCTGGGACGCTGCCCAGCGCTGACAAGGAACACGCTGACCCAGGGGTGCGGGAGGTGGGGGTCGGGGTGGAGGAGAGGAGGAAAAGCCCCCATGCCCCGTAAAATCACAGCAGAGGGCCAAGTGCCCCAGGAACGCACAGCGATCCCAACGGAGGTGCTTCCCAGGGAGACAGAACGCTCTGGCCGGGCAGGCAGAGTGGGGCACTACAGCTGGCTGGCCGGGGCGCACCTGGGCTCGGCGGGCAGGCCGAGCTCTCCAACAGTCGCTCAGTGTTCCCTGACCTGGCAGCCCCGAGCTCCTCGCCGGCAGCGGGGAGGCTTTCTCCTCCTTGGGGGGCCACGCCCTCCCCAAGCACAGATTCCCTCCAGCCAAGAGTTTCGTCCAAGCCCCTGGGCTCTGACCACAAAAAGTGCCCTTTTCTTTGGCGGGCTCTCACCTCAGACGTGAGGTACCCCAGAGCCAAACCGCCTGCTAAAAGGACATCCCCAGAACGCTTCTTTCGAGTCAGAGGGTCTGTGGCTGTGGCCACCAACAGCATATCCATCTCCTCCACCCCCCTCACCCATATCCTGGGGCCTCCAGAACGGCTCCCTGGGTCCCTGCTCTCTTTACGCCCCGAGAGCAGAAACCTAAAGATGCTGCTGGCTCAGGTAGGGGGCTCCTGGCCGACCCAGAGTGCGCCGGGCAGGTCTCTGCTCAGAGACAAGCTGTCCAACAGTGTTGCACGTCAGTGCCGCTGTACCCACTCCAACATTTCAGTAAAGCTGCAAAAAAAAATAATGGCAACACCCTTCCCCAGGGATTGAGAGGGACGGGGGTGGGGGTGGGGGGGGGGTGGAGTGGGGTGGGGAGACTTCAGCCTCCCCTTGAAACACTCCAGTGTGCTCTTGGAAACATTCTACCCACATAGTGGGAGAAAAAGACATTCTTCACAGGAGTTTAGAGGATTTTTGTTATTAAAAAAAAAAATTTTTTTTTTTTTTTTTGGGTCATACAGAACCTGGTTGTGAAAGGAAAAGAAACTGCCAGCCCTGTTTGACAGGCATCAGATTTATGACCGTTTTTTAAAGCCTCAAGTACGTCACGAGAATCGGCCCACCTACCGTCCTGCCCCTACTGTAAACACGCCCGGGGCCCCTTCCCGCCCTCGCCCTATCGAATTTGTGGTCCCTCTTCTGAACAGCCCTTGTTCCTCGCCTTGGCCTCCGTGGGGCTAACAGGACGCCTGGCCATATATATATATGGAGGGTACACCATGGAACACTCTGGACTCAATCTCCAAGACAAACAGGGCCGACTCACGCCTCCACCGTCTGCAGGCAGGCCGCAGATGTTAATAAACACGGTTGGGGTTTATGGTCCGCCCATCGGGTTCTCCATCCATTTTACACCCGACAAGTCAGGAGATCGTTGTGTGTGTGTTTTTTTTTTTTTTTTCCCTCTCTCTCTTCCCTTAACATACTAACTCAGTAAACTGTTGTCAGGCTTGGCGATAAATTTATGAATTTTGGCCTCCAGATGTGGCTGGAAATAAAAGTAAACACAGGGAGTGAGCGGCTGTGTTTCAGGTTTGTGCCCGGTGAAGCTGAGTCTGCAAAAAAATACCAGGGCTGAAAGAGACTCGTTTGCCCTTTTCAATGAGACACCAGAATATCTGAAAGTTAGGGACGCTATTCAGAGCAGGAAAGGGACACCAATTTTAGAAAACTGGAAAATTGTAGGGTGAGGATTAGAGTGCAGAGATTCGTGCCCCTATTCAGTGAAAGTGAAAGTGTTAGTCCATCAGTGGTGTCCGAATCTATGCGACCCTGTGGACTGTAGCCCACCAGGCTCCTCTGTCCATGGGATTCTCCAGGCAAGAGTACTGGAGTGCATTGCCATGCCCTTCTCCAGGGGATCTTCCCAACCCAAGGACTGAACCCAGCTCTCCTGCGCTGCAGCCGGACTCTACAGTCTGAGCCCGCAGGGAAGCCCACTCAGAGTCATTCAGAACTGAATCCCTCCCTGGGGCTAGGACACAAGCCTGTGGGAAGAAAGTCTTCAGATGAGAAAGAGCTGGAAAACAGCGCCTTTCATGAGATCTTCTTTCCTAGCACCATCTATCCAGGAAGAGCAGAAGACAGGGGAGTGTTCAGAGAAGACGCAAACGGTCGAGCGCAGCCTGACAAGTCTGTCAGTTCCAACCAGGAACCAATAGGTTCTACTAGATTGATACAGACTGACGTTAAGTCAGAAAGAGAAAAACAAATACCGTATATTAACACATACACAGGGAATCTAGAAAAATAGTGCGGAGGAACCTATTCCCAGGGCAGGAACAGAGACACAGATGTGGGGAATGGACGTGAGAACTTGGAGGGGTGGTGGGAGGAAGGGGAGGGGGAGACGAATTGGGAGATTAGGATCGACATATATACACTCAGTTCAGTTCAGTTCAGTCGCTCAGTCGTGTCCGACTCTTTGCGACCCCATGGACCGCAGCAGGCCAGGCCCCTCTGTCCATCACCAACTCCCAGAGTTTACCGAAACTCATGTCCATTGAGTCAGTGATGCCCTCCAACCATCTCATCCTCTGTCGTCCCCTTCTCCTCCTGCCCTCGGTCTTTCCCAGCATCAGGGTCTTTTCACATGAGTCAGTTCTTTGCATCAGGTGGCCAAAGTATACATACCCTAAGGTGTGTAAAATAGATAGCTAGCGGGAACCTGCTTCAAGCAGGGGGAGCTCAGCTCGGTGCTCTCTGATGACCTAGATGAGGGGAATGGGGTGGGGAGACCCAAGAGAGAGGGGATCTGTGTATCCTTACAGCTGATTCAGTGTGTTGTGCAGCAGAAACTAACACAACATTGTAAAGCAATTACACTCCAATTTAAAAGGGGTGGGGGAGGGCACTTGAAGGCTTTTCAAATCAGAAATCCAGCCACCCTAACCAGAGTAAGGCAAAGGACAGAAAATACCATTCGCACCTGAAAAAGGCCGTGTGTTATAACTTGGCATTTCTTATGCTTTGTCTCTAGAAGAAAAGAGAGAGAAAGAGAGATGGGGCCTGAGGCATAGCATTTGAGTGAAGTGGAAGACAACATGTCTTTTTGGAGTGTGTTTGTTTTAGCAGAGTAATAAAACAAAAAAAATTCATAAGGCAAAAGTTTTCTTGGTAACAATTCAGTAGAAATATTTGTGAAGTCATGACCAACTGCACTTTACTAAAAGATGCTCCCCTCTGGAAATAACTTGGCAAGGTGGGGACGATAGGCTGCAGTGTGTATTAACAGGGTGGGCAACAACAATCCTGTTGTTACAACCCTTCTTTGTTCCAGAGTAAAGGCCAGTAACTTCCAAACATCAAGTACCAGAATTCCATGCGCCTGAAAACGCACACAGATCCAGGAAGCCACTTGACATTGAATCTTCAGGGAGAGGTCATTAGCAATACACCGAAAGAAATTCACTCAGATTCTCCAGCAATGGGTTCTATATCTTGCTTTCTTTTTTAACTGGGACTCTAAGATGAACCGTTTTGTTTTGTTTTGTTGCCAACAAAAGCCCATCTAGTCAGAGCTATGGTCTTTCCAGTAGTCACACACGTATGGATGTGAGAGTTGGACTATAAAGAAAGCTGAGCATGGAAGAAGTGATGCTTTTGAACTGTGGTGTTGGAGGTGACTTGAGAATTGGTGGGCCTGCAAGGAGATCCAACCAGTCCATCCTAAAGGAAATCAGTCCTGAATATTCCTTGGAAGGACTGATACTGAAGCCGAAGCCCCAATACTTTGGCCACCTGAGGCAAAGAACTGACTCATTGGAAAAGACCATTATGTTGGGAAAGATTGAAGGCAGGAGGAGAAAGGGATGACAGGATGAGATGGTTGGATGGCATCACTGACTCAATGGACATGAGTTTGAGTAGACTCCAGGAGTTGGGGATGGACAGGGAGGCCTGGCATGTCGCAGTCTTTGGAGTCCCAAAGAGTCAGACATGACTGAGCAACTGAACTGAACTGAACTGAAGATGAACATTAAAGAATTTTTTCTCTGGATAAGAAATCACAGGACCATCAAATTATATCCTCAGGAAGACTCATGAAGGCTTTATTATTATCAATTCTTTGCTGCCATACTTCAAGGTAATCAGGGGCTAAAGGCATGGAGCTAGTTGGCTCAGCTTACAGACCTCTGTGTGCACGCTCAGTCGCCTCAGCCATGTCTGACTCTTTCTGACCCCAGGGACTGTAGCCCACCAGGCTCCTCAGCCCCGTGGATTCTCCAGGCAAGAATCCTGGAGTGGGTTGCCATTTCCTCCTCCAGGGCATCTTCCAGACCCAGGGATCAAACCTGCGTCTCCTGTGTCTCGTGACTGCAGGCAATTCTTTACTGCTGAGCCACCAGGGAGGACCTTAGAGACCTGAAGGAGCTTTATTTAGCCTGATGTGTGCTTTAACCTTTAAAAAAAAATTAAGTGATAAGATGTAATGATGGGAGATTTTTTTAGGTTTTGCATAAACATTTGGATTTTTGGATGATCTTGAAAAGTGAGACGATCCGTCTTCCTCACACCCATATTCCTACACAGGAACAGGTAGTCAGAGTTGGAAAGCTGTCTCTTTCAGGCAGGGCATGGGCTCCCCAGTGTACTGCAATCCACACCACACCAAAGCACAAGCCGTAATCATTTGAGTTAACCTCTTGGACCCTGTAGGCATCTGAATTCATAATTCCTGGTAAAAAATCATCTCCACTATGCAGTTTTTATTTAATCTTTCTTGTGTGAATGTCAACAACGGATGTTGATCCACTAAGCCTTTCGACATACATGTGAGTAACGTGGCTTGGTAAAAAGACACTCAAAAATAAGGAGGACTTAACACCAGCTAAGTGTCAGTTATAGATTCCCCACTGCAAGCCAGCAGACCTTTCAGTGCTGTGATGCTCCAGCGTTCTTAACCACGAAACGACTTGCGCAAATGTGTTAAGATATTTATAGTGAAAGTGAAAGTTACTCAGTCGTGTCTGACTCTTTGCGACCCCATGGACTATACAGTCCATGGAATTCTCCAGGCCAGAATACTGGAGTGGGTAGTCTTTCCCTTCTCCAGGGGATCTTCCCAACCCAAGGATTGAACTCAGGTCTCACACATTGCAGGCGGATTCTTTATCATCTGAGCCAACAGGGAAGCCCCAGAATACTGGAGTGGGTAGCCTATCCCTTCTCCAGCAGATCTTCCGGACCCAGGAATCAAACCAGGGTCTCCTGTATCACAGGCAGATTCTTTACCAGCTGAATTATCAGGGAAGCCCAGTCAGGAAGCTGCTGCTTACTTGACAGCAGCGTGAAAGGACCCAAGAAAGCATCCAACAGAGATAAGGCGTCTCTCTCTCCTCACAGATGTAAGTTACTGTCATATACAGACTGCAGCATTAATGTATTTTGGAGGGACCTAATATCCAGCAAGCGTGCATTTGTGTAAGGACAGAGGAACCAGTTTGAAGGAGCTCCCACTGGCAAATCAGGGACATTTTGGTAATTAAAGAAAGTAGTAAGCCATTGAATAATTAAGGGATTCAGGAATTGGTGAGTTCAGTGAGTTCAGTTCAGTTCAGGTCAGTCGCTCAGTCGTGTCCGACTTTTGCGACCCCATGAACTGTAGCACGCCAGGCCTCCCTGTCCATCACCAACTCCCGGAATTCACTCAAACCCATGTACATCGTGTTGGTGATGCCATCCAGCCATCTCATCCTCTGTTGTCCCCTTCTCCTCCTGCCCTCAATCTTTCCCAGCATCAGGGTCTTTTCCAGTGAGTCAGCTCTTCACATCAGGTGGCCAAAGTACTGAAGTTTCAGCTTCAACATCAGTCCTTCCAATGAACACCCAGGACTGATCTCCTTTAGGATGGACTGGTTGGATCTCCTTGCAGTGCAAGGGACTCTCAAGAGTCTTCTCTAACACCGCAGTTCAGAAGCATCAATTTTTTGGAGCTCAGCTTTCTTTATAGTCCAACTCTCACATCCACACATGACCACTGGAAAAACCATAGCCTTGACTAGATGGACCTTTGTTGGCAAAGTAATGTCTCTGCTTTTTAATATGCTGTTTAGGTTGGTCATAAGTTTCCTTCCAAGAAGTAAGCGTCTTTTAATTTCATGACAGCAATCATCGTCTGCAGTGATTTTGGAGCCTAGAAAAATAAAGCCAGCCACTGTTTCCCCATCTATTTGCAGTGAATGGACAGGTATACAAGTGGCGAGGAAGGAGGTCTCTCGCCAGCAGTAGAACACCAGGAACCGAATGATGAATGCTGAGCCAGCACTAGAGGGGCAAGGTCACTGGCAACCATCATGGTAAAGGCAGGTTCAGGCAAGAATCACCACCGGATGCGAATCCTAGTAGGAATTTCACTGAGGATCTTTGCATGGCCTGAAAGTCTCCCTTGCAGACTGTTCACTTGTTGCAAAGGAGAAGGAACACAGCAATCACACACGCGAGAACTCAGACAATACCTTACATGAGCCATCAACGTTTGCGTCAGCAGTCGGGACCGGGTGGATGCTGGGTACCTCCATATGTGACACAATGAGAAAGATACCGCAGCTCCAAGCCAGGACTCCAGCCCGGAGAACATAATCCCCATCTAATCACGAGGAAACTTCAGACCCAACATGAGGACTTCTCCATCAAACAGTGAGGGAGGAGGGAATGGCATCCTTTAAAAGTGTCAATGTCAATCATAACACAGTCCCTTAATGACTGCAGAGTGCGGTGTACACCCAAGAAGTGCCAAGGAGTAAAACAGAGCAACCGGTTTCGAAAAGCCTGCATTACAGGTAAACATTAAGTCATAGTAAGCGGCTAAATGAATACAACAGGTAAAGAGATAATGATTTTACCCTAAAACTTTAATTTATAAATGATTTTACCCTGATGAGAAATGAGGATACCCACTGCAGAGCAACATCTGCGGCCAAGAGGCCACTGGCCTTCACAGGTAATAAACTTGAGGAGGTGGACACTAAAAAGGACACGAAGAGCTGACATGAACAAATCTCAGGGTCAAGAATGCATGTTTGGGAGTCACTTTTATTAACACGAAGAGTGTGTTGAAAACCATGGCAGTGGGTTGGAATTTATAGAGACCAAGGGCTGAAGCTCATCCATGAACAGAAGGCAGGATGAGAGGGCGTCTGTGGGCCGTCAGCGTGCAGCAGTCAGGAGCGAACACAGGGGGTCAGAAGCACGAAGAGACAAGATCTGAAGTGGTTTGGAGCTGCCCACACAGAAGACGGACGGAAGCTGGAGCTGGATTCCAAGTTGGAAGGATGGGTGCGCGGTTAAAATCAGACGCAGAGTTCATAGTAATCCTGAACCGCTCTGTGCAAGCAAAGGGGCAATGCAGAGGCCACGCCTGAGAGAAGCATCAGGCTCAGAAAGGGCTTTCTCCGTGGCCGTAGAGCGGGTCAGAGACAGAATCAGAGAGAAAAGAGGGAGTGACCATTTATGTCCATTTTCTCAATTGCAATAATGATCCTCTGGGCTCTCAGCTCTGGAGAAAACAATAATCTAGGGCGAGAAGAAAGCCTTGGGAGGAACAGACGGGGAGAAGGCTGCAGCTTCAGTGTCAAGAAGGGACCAGGACTTCCTCGGTGGTCCAGCGGTCAAGAGTTCACCTGCCAACGCGGGGGAACACGGGCTCCACCTCGGGTCCAGGACAGCTGGCCCCGTGGGCCACAGCTACCGGGCCTGCGTCCTGGAGCAACAAAGAGAGCCCCTCTCACAGCCAGAGAAAGCCAGCTCGCGGCAACAAAGACCTGGGAGGGCCGAAAACACAACCAAGTAAAAGAAACAAGCCCAGCCTTAAGAGAGAAAGAACCGAATGGGGCAAGTTAAGGATGACCCGTGAACAAACCTGACGGGCTGTGCTTCTGAGCACGCTCCCCTACACTTGTGATCTGGGGAAGGAAGGGGTTACGTGGGACACGGGAAGATGAGCACAGACCTGGGGGTGGGGGGAGGCAGGAAGAGCTGGTGGACAATGGAGAAGGAGGAGGCAGACGGAGGCCAGGAGACGGCCCGAGACAGGTATCTGCATCCTGGTGGGAGCCCTCTCTCCTGTCTCCATCCCATTCTCTCCCCGAGGAGCATTCACCTGGCTTGGGGAGAAACCACGGTAACAGGAAGCCCGAAGAAATGACTGAAATGCGAGGAGGACACCGCGCCGCACGGGGCCACACTTCTGTTTTCGGGGAAACTGGATCCTACAGCAACAAAGGCGAGGTGACAAGCGGGCCTCTGCTGACGGTTCCAACAACCGGATACAACCTTTGTGGGACGACCACGCTGGCTGTGGCCGCGGCCAGGCAGCAGGTGGGGATCAACTGCGCCTGGGTTTCCAGGGTCCCGCTCGGGAGCTCCGGCAACGCTGAGCCCCGTGCCAGGATCATCCTCTGCCCCCGCCAGCTCTTCCCACCCCCGGCCTGCTCTCACGGCCCCTGCACATCCGGCAAACGGCAAGGGGCCCAGGTCACGCTGCTCTTGGGTGCTTGCTCTGTACCCGTTGCCCCATCCACACCTGTGGCTCTGAGATTATATAGACAGGGCTAGGGACTGAACACCGTATCCGCCCCACAGATTCACACGTGGAAACTCCAATCCCCAGTCTGATGGTGTCTGGAGGTGGGGTCCTTTGGGAGGTAGTTATTCCACGAGGGTGGAGCCCTAATGATGGCAGTGTGTGTGTGTGTGTGCGCGCGCGCATGCACACGCATGCACGCATGTGCGCTAAGTCATGTCCAACTCTTTGTGACCCCATGGACTGTAGCCCACCAGGCTCCCCTGTCCATGGATGTTTCCAGGCAAGGACACTGGAGTGGGCTGCCATTTCCTCCTCCAGGGCATCTTCCTGACCCAGGGGTGGAGCCTGTGCCTCTTGCGTCTCCTACGGTGGCAGGCGGGTTCATTACCACTGTGCCACCTGGGAAGCACCATAACGGGACTGGGGCCCTTATAAAAAGAGACAAGAATTACTTACCAAAAACTGGTCTATAAATCCAGGGTAAAATAAAGGCCTTCCTACCTTCCGGACAGGAATTTGCTTCTCCCTCCCCTTCGCTCTCCCCCTCTGTCCCTCCTTCTCTCCCCCTAAGTCCACAACGAGAAGACATCTGTCTGTAAACCGAGACCCTGACCACGCTGGCACTCTGCTCTTGGACTTCTCAGCCTCCAGAACCCTGAGAAATGGACGTCTGTCATCGAAGCCCCTGGTCTGTGATAAACTTTTGTTAGAACAGCCAGAGTGGACCGAGACAAAAGGCCGAGGCTTCAGATGAACACAGGACGGAGCTGGGGACGCCTACTCCGCCACAGACAAGACTGAAAGCAGCCCAGAATGTGCCCTGCCCTAAGCCGGGCACACACGCGGATCTCCATGCCTCAAAACGTACCCACCCCTGGCGGCATTACCAACACAAACAAAAACACACTCTCACCCCCTCCTCCAGCTCCGACCCGAAGGACACTTTCTGCCTTGATTTATTGGAGCCTTCAGTGGGCGGTGTTTGAGGGCCAGCATCACAGGACCCCACGTGGGGCCCACTGGAGCATCTCCCCAAAGTGAAGGGACCCCGAGACCCACGGGGACCCACCGGCAGGCTTCCATGTCTCTGGAGTCCTGAAGATTCTGCTCTTTTATTTTTTTTTAACCCTTGGGAAATGGTAGGAGATGGCTGCTGTCACCCTGGTGCCTCTGCGCCCAAGCCCGTCCTTCTGGTCCTTCGCCCTGGCCCCTCCCCGGCTCCCCTCCCGCCCAGATCCAGAAGTGTCTGGGATGAGCGCAGAGGAAATGCCGCGGCGGCCACAGGCACCCACAGCCTGCTCGCGCCCCGGTGGTCCTCGCCGATGCGGTCACGGCTCACGGCCAGGCGCCCACGGCCCTTACACACGGGTCCTGCCAACCACAGATGCCTTCAAACAGGGCCCGTGAAAGGGCACTTCAGCTCCAGGCCCCCTCCTACCGACATCCTGGGAGACACGGTCCGCAAGGAAAATATTTTCTTAAAGCGACTCCCTGGTTTTGGAGGGATTACCTGCCATAGGGGAATTACTAATTTTTTCTTTTCTTTTTTTTTTTTTTAAGAAAAGCATTGAGCGCCCCTGGAAGAGCAGCCCTCGGAGAAAAGGGAAAAGAAATGTCACCCTCCTCTCTCTCTCCAGACCCGCCTGAATTTGAGGTTTGGCTCCAACACGCAGGCGGGGCTGGCCAAGAGAAAGGTGTGGTGCAGGCAAGGCCGTGTCCAGGAGTCCAGCAGCCGCCAACTTGAATCCCAACCCGAACCTCACCTAACTCGGAACGCTGTGACCCACTTCATCTCACTGGGCCTGGTG
This sequence comes from Capricornis sumatraensis, assembly GCF_032405125.1. Classification (NCBI taxonomy): domain Eukaryota; kingdom Metazoa; phylum Chordata; class Mammalia; order Artiodactyla; family Bovidae; genus Capricornis; species Capricornis sumatraensis. Next base: position 108,023,630 of record NC_091076.1, on the reverse strand, counting down.
GCACCGTCCGGGGAGACTCAGGACTCCTGACTCCACTGGGGAGCAGGGAGGTTAGCTCAAATGTATAAAGGGCTTTGAAGATGAAAAGGGCCTGTGCCTAAAGGAGGCTGCTATTAGTATAACTACCTGTGAAAAAAGAGAAAAAGATTTCCACTGGGGTCTAACAACCAGCTCCCGGCATCTGCAGCGCCCGAGTTACAGGAAACCCATCCTCATAGGCAGTAACTCTCAGCTGCTTCTATTTATGTGCAGGGCATGGAGACAGTGTTCCCCTAAGCTTGAGATGGGGAACAACAAGGGGGTACCTGGGTTTGTTTTAGGTGATAGGCAGACATCACAAAAGAACATAAACTCACAGCAGGAGGGGGACACTCTCTTTACCTTCTTATGTCTGTTTCTGGTAATTAAAAAGAAATTATTATTATTTTTTGCCACACTGTAGGGTATGTGGGATCTTAGTTCCCCAACCACAGATGGAACCCATGCCCCCTGCATTCCAAGCACAGTTTTAAAATTTATTTTAATTGGAGGCTAATTACTTTACAGTGTTGTGGTGGTTTTGGCCATACATTGACATGAATCAGCCACAGGTGTACACGTGTCCCCCATCCTGAACCCCCTTCCCCCCTCCCTCCCCAGCCCATCCCTCTGGGTCGTCCCGGTGCCCTGGCTTTGAGTGCCTTGTCTCATGCTTCAAACTTGGACTGGCGATCCATTTCACATATGGTAATATACGTGTTTCAATGCCATTCTCTCAAATCACCCCACCCTCTCCCTCTCCCACAGAGTCCAAAAGTCTGTTCTTTACATCTGTGTCTCTTTTGCTCTCTCGTATACAGGGTCATCGTTACCATCTTTCCAAATTCCATATATATGCATTAATATACTGTATTGGTGCTTTTTTTCTGACTTACTTCTCTCTGTATAATAGGCTCCAGTTCCATCCACCTCATTAGAACTGATTCAAATGCATTCTTTTTAATGGCTGAGTAATACTCCAACGCATATGTGCACCACAGCTTTCTTACCCACCCGTCTGCCGGTGGACATCTAGGTTGCTTCCATGCCCTGGCTATCGTAAACAGTGCTGCTGTGAGGGCTGGTGTGCACGTGTCTCTTTCGACTCTGGCTTTCTCGGTGGAGAGTGCAGAGTCTTAATCACTGGACCCCCAGGGAAGTCTTCTACCTTCTCTCTCTTTCTCTCCTTGTTTTAAAAAAATATTTATTTACTCATTCAGCTGGGGCAGGTCTGAGTTATGGCCACACGGGATGTTTCCTTGCAGCACGTGGACTCTCTAGCTACGGCTCCCCGGCTTAGTTGCCTTGGGGCATGGCATGTAGGATCTCAGCTCCTCAATCGGGGATCTAACCTGCGTCCCCTGCAAAGGGGATTCTTAACCATGGGAGCATGGGGGAGGTCCCTGCATCTCCTTTTAACCATACTGATTACCTGAAAGGAGAAGAGCTCCGCCCGTGCTGCTTCGGATGTCTGTGACACTTCCCTTTGTCATAAAGAGAGCGATAACCTCCGAACCAGAGGCTTGGTAGACAAGAGCATCTACCTGGAATCTATATACATGGTTTCGATTTCAACGTGCCCATTATTTTCATATTTACTTTGGATGTATGGGAAGGGATCCTGGTTCACTCAATTTCGCTTAAAAATAATGTTTCTTTAAGCCAGATTCTCTCAACCTCAGCCCTCCTGGCATCTCGGGTGGGATGGCTCTGCAGTGGGGCCTGTTCTGTGCCTCCCCGGATGCTGAGCGGCACGTCTGGCCTCATCTGCCTGCTCAACGCCGGGAGCGCCTGGCCCCACCCGGCCCCGCCCCTCCCCCAGCAAGTGGGACAGACAGAAATGCCTCAAGACAGGGCTCAGTGTCCCCGGGGGACAACTCCCTCCTCCACTGACAGCCACTGCTTTTATTTATTTTTTTTAAGTTATAAATGATTTTATAGGTGATTGTCAAAGGGGAAAGGGCGGTGGGAAGAGGGATAAATCAGGAGCTTGGGATCAACGTACACGCACGGTGCAGCGCTGTGCTTGCGCTCGGTCGTGTCTGTCTTGCGACCCCACGGACGGCAGCCGTCAGGCTCCTCTGTCCATGGGGACTCTCCAGGTGAGAGTACTGCAGCGGGCTGCCATGCCCTCCTTAAATGCACACTACTATGTATAGAATCGATAACCAGCAAGGGTCTACTGCAGTGTACGAGAAGCCATACTCAATATTATGGAATAAACTATAAAGGAAAAGAATCTGAAAATGTGTGTAAATACATCATATATATATATACACACACACACATGCACACACATATATCTAGCTGAATTGCTGTGCTGTATACCTAAAACTTACATGATATTGTAAACCAACTACACTTACACAAATTTTTTTTTTAAAAAAAAGAGAACCACTGCTTTTAACCTTGTTTTATGCCCCTGGATATGTTCCAGTGTCTTCTGGTTTATCGTCTATGGGAACTTGAATTGAATTTGTATCCTACTGGTGTGAAAATTGTATAAATTGTTTAAATTTGTGTCTTAACTGGGTGAAAATTGTATAAATCTTAATTACGTTGAATTGGTTCTTGGTGCTTTTCAGGTCTACTCTATGCTTCTACTTTTCTGTATATTCAGTTAATTCTTGAGAATATACGATATCAAAACGCCAACTAAAGAAATCTCAATTTATCTACTTAAAAATAATTTTAATACATGGTAGAACTCTATATAACTTTGCGTTTTCCAAGTCTCCTATAAATGTGTTATCATACTTTCATAATTTAAGACATAAAAAAGAGAACCGTTGCTTTTACATGGTCAGTTAAAAAAATAATAATAGAATTAAATAGTAAGGGTTGGACTAAAATGGCTCCAGGTTGGGAAAACTGTAACAGCATCAGTCCTTCTGGGCCACGTCTGCTTCAGCAACAGAACCACGGTCTAAGGCCCGAGGGCAGGCAGGCTGTGGACCCAACAGCATCATTCCCAAAGACTCCCATACAGCAGAGGCCTCATTCGTGCTGACAGACGGACGAAAGTTCCACCCATTTCTGAAAGTCACAGGCAAGAGTGCTTAGAAACCATGCCCATTCCAGGCTTTCCCCGGGGGTGGGGGTGGGGGGGTCACGCCCCGCTTATTAGATCTCCAGACTCCACAGACACCCACTTGTCAAGACCGCCCAGAAGCCAGAGCCAGGAGATGGGGGCAGTCATTGGGAACCACGGGCCAAGCCACTCAGAAATGTTCTGAGGACCCAGAAGGACTTCACAAGGTCTCCCAGGTCTTTCTTCCAACGGAGCAACGGAGCTCCAGGGAGCAGGACCCCGTGATGCCTCCCAGGGCAGAGTCCCTCTGCCACAGAAAGGGACCCCTTTCAGCACTAACTGGCTCCCACACGGCACTGGGCAGGGCACTTTGCAGGTTAAAGAAAGTGTCACTGCCCTCACACCCAAAGTATGAAGCAAAGGCTTATTAATGGGCTGCTTTCAATGTTCAAAACTCAGCAGCTGCGGTGCTATGTAAATGAAATCATGAAAACCTGCGCTGGCAGCCGCCCAATGGGCAGAAGGAAAGCTTGCTCCATCACCACCTCCAGCCCAGCGCCCACCACGCGCCGGCAGTGAGCCGTGGTCAGGTCCCCTCGGCACCACCACTGGCTTTCCAAGAGATCTCTTCCTTCCCTCTCTCTTTCCTATCAAGCGTGTTCATTCCTCACCTCCTTCTCCCGAGATCACAAGGAAGCTAAGTGGCCAAACTTCCTGGTTCATGCAGAGTTGAAACTGTCAATTAAATAGACACCAGACCAAAAAAAAAAAAAAAGTCTTCATGTCGAAGACTTGCTGTCAGCTCTGCCAGAAAAACTTCTCCATCTCACAAGCCTAGCACCGGGCATCTCAAATAAAGTCCAAATTACAAAAGGGGCTACTGTGGACCACCGGCAGAAAGGAGGTAAGAAACAAGGACAGAGCGTTCTCAAAGCACTCAAGCCCTGTCTCCTGAGATAATAAACCAAAGTAGGACTGTGCGTGAGTGCTGTCCCATCCGACTCTATGCGACCCCATGGACTATAGCCACCAGGCTCCTCTGTCCATGGGATTTCCCAGGGAAGAGTACTGGAGTGCTCAGCCATTCCCTTCTCCAGGGGATCTTCCCCACCCGGGGGTTGAACCTGGGTCTCCTCCTGCATTGCAGGCAGTTTCTTAACCATGGGAGCCACCAGGGAAGTCCAATTATAGACTCCGAACAAAGCCCAAATAGGCCACACATGTCCCCAAGAGAATCAACGGCCCTGGTGGCAGGTTTACAGCAGGATGGGACGAAGCAGGTTCTATAATCTGCTGAAAGTTGCCTGTCGGCAGTTTTACGCTCCCCTGCTTATCCTAACATAAAAAATAACTTCTTTCCTGGAGTGTCACACGGGTAAGCCCAGTGACACGAGAAAGATGCGAACTGGAGAGCTGTCTTTTGTGCCAGATGTTGTTATTTCGTTCCTCAGTCGTGTCTGACTCCTTTGTGACCCCATGGACTGTGGCCCACCAGGTTCCTCTGCCCGTGGGATTCTCCAGGCAAGAATCCTGGAGTGGGTTGTCATTTCCTTCTCCAGGGGATTTTCCTGACCCAGGGATCAAACCCGAGTCTCCCGCCCTGCAGGTGGGTTCTTTACCACCGAGCCACTAGGGTTGGGGACAATGCAGGTGTTCATCAGCAGAAGAATGGACTGTTAAGGAACACTGTGTGATGTACTTGTGGAACCTAGAGAAATGGTACAGACACTGAGATATGAACACCAAGGGAGAAAAGCATGAACTGGGAGGTTGGGTGTGACATATATACATCACTGATACTATATATAAAATAGGTAACTAATGAAAACCTACTGTGTGGCCTAGGGAGTTCTACTCCATGCTCTGTGATGACCTAAATGGGGCCTGGGTGCCTTCTCTCTAGTTACTGAGCTGTGTCCGACTCTTTGTGAGCCCACGGACTGTAGCCCATCAAGCTTCTCTGTCTATGGAATTCTCCAGGCAAGAATACTGGAGTGGGTAGCCATTCCCTTCTATAGGGGATCTTTCTGGGTCTCCTGGATTGCAGGCAGATTCTTTACTGTCTGAGCCACCAGGGAAGCCCCCACCTAAATGGGAAGGAAATCCTAAGAAGAGGGGATCTTGTATCTGCATGGCAGGTTCACTTTGCTGTACAGCGGAAACTTCACATTGTAAAGCAACCATACTCCAATACAAATTAATAATAATAAAAAGAGTGGCACAGGCCCTCTGCTCCTGCCTGGACCAGGAGCTCCCAAACTTTCTCTGTTGAAGACCAGATGGTATGCAGTCTTGGAGGGCCAGGGGGGGCTCAGTCACAACCACTCAGTGAGGTGGGAAACAGCTATAGACCACACATAATGAATGGGCGGGGCTGAGTCCCAATAAAACTCTATTCACAAAACAAGAGGCAGCCAGCTTTGGCCCAAGAGCCACTGTCTGCTGACCACTAGCCTAGAACATTCTTCCCCCAGATACCTGCTGCTGCTGCTACTAAGTCGCTTCAGCCCTATCTGACTCTATGACCCATGGACTGTAGCCCACCAGGCTCCTCTGTCCATGGCATTCTCCAGGCAAGAATACTGGAGTGGGTTGCCATTTCCTCCTCCAGGGGATCTTCCTGACCTGGGGATCAAACCCGCGTCTCCCTGTCTCCTGCGATGAGAGGTGGATTCTTTACCGCTAGTGCTACCTGCCTGGTGTCTATTCAAACATTACCTCCAAAGAAAACCTCTCCTGGCTACCCAATCACTCCATCCCTTGCTCGCTCTCTCTTTTTTCTCCTCAAATTTATCACTCCCGGGTCTATTTGTATCTCTGCGTATAACCTGCTTTCCCTTCAGTGATGGAGAGCAAAGATTCTTTTCCACTGTGTTCACAACTCGCCCGTGGCATTTAGTAGGTGCCCACTGAATTTCTGTGGGGTGAATGACTGGCCGCTGGCTCATCCATCTCTGCATGTCACCCAACAATGCATGTGGCTCATACTTCAGGGCAGGAGAAGACTAAAAGGGCAGCCAGGTTATCAGACAACCTCCGCACCCCAGGGAGGCTGCGTGCAAAACCACCCTACCCAGATCTCTTCCCCCCGCCCCTCCTTCTTCCAGAATCTCCAGAGAAACCAGATAGCGAAAAGCTTCTTGGTACCAATCCCAGGCCACCGCTTTGAACCACTGCAGAGAAGGCCCCAAGAGCCTACAGCATGTTCTCTTAGAATCCACCAAACCTTCAGAGCATTCCACAGAGCATGTTAAGAGCAAGAAGAGGGGAAAAGCAACTCCCAGAGCCCACCCTACAGCCCCCAAGCCTAACCCTAACCCCAAGTCCCCTTTGGGAGGCTGAGCAAATACACTTTTCTCTGTAGGAAATTAAATCAGCCTCGACCCATCTAGTTATTGTGGGTCCTTGCTTCCTGAACTCCAAACCAGTTTCTCAGTGCTGACATAGTGAAACCTGCCTTCCTAAACCCCCGGGCTTCTCAAGAAGCCCCAAACCTCCACCGTGGCAAAGCCCACTAGGCTTTGCAGAGTGGATCACAATCCCAGCCCTCCCCCACCCCTCGTGATTCAAACCCCAGCTAATCTCCACTGACGCATTGAGGATAGGAGGCTCTGCTTCTCCCTGGGGCGGGGGGGGGGGGGGGGGGGGCAGACAGGACTGCCAGCTGCAGAACAACATAACCCCACCAAACCCACGAAGGATCCGAGCTGAGCTCTTCCCTCCAGTGCAGTCCGATGGCTGGCTGACCCTTCCCCCAGGCCGGCCAGGCTCTGGCTCCTGCTCCCCGGGACCCATCCTGAAGGAGCTCCTGGCAGCCCCCAGGCTCCGGATGGCTCAGTCTCAATGGAAGTCTGTGGCCGCACTTTCTGTCCAACCGGTTCTGCCCTTTATTTTTGTTTCAGGGGAGGATTACCGCCATGGTAATGTCCAGGTGACAGGGACCAGAGGGGGAAGAAACCCACCTGTATTCAAGCCTTAATCCCTGACAGCAGTTTGGAAAGCAGCAAGCTTGGAAAATGAGAGACCTGGCCAGGGTTTGGTACCCAAGACAGGATAAACTAGAAAACAGCTGAGCCTCGGCCTGAAAGGAAACCCCGCCCTCTGCTTCCCACACTCTAGACGCCTGCAAACTGCCCCCCACAGGGAGCCTGGCTCCACGAGGCGCTCTCGTTTTCAGAAGGAGCGTGGCAGAAAGGAAACAGAAAGCAAAGTCTGAGATGAGGGGGAAGAAAGCCAGTGCTTCAGAGAACGTTCCAAGAGCCAAGGACAACCACGGCGTGTGGGCGCTGGTCGTTTCCGTGATGGCTGTACCCACCGGGTGCCCCCTTCTCTGCCCCCTCTGCCCTCCAGGGGGCAAGACAAACAACTCACAACCCTGCCGCTAGATGTGAGCTCAGCATCCCAGCCACAAACACCTTCTTACTGCTTCTGAGGAACTGAAGGCCCCCAAGAACAAGAGGAGATGGGGGTGGTGGTGGGATTGCCTGGAAATTCCTACCAACTCGGCTGGGATGGGGGCTTCCCTGGTGGCTCAGACAATAAAGAATCTGCCTGCAGTGCGGGAGACTCAGGTTCAATCCCTGGGCGGGGAAGATCCTCAGGAGAAGGGAATGGTTTCCCCACTTCAGTATTCTTGCTAGAGAATTCCATGGACAGAGGAGCCTGGTGGGCTACCGTCCACAAGATCGCAGAGTCAGACACGACTGAGAGATTCACACATACACACACACACACACACACACACGCATGCACGCACAGGCTGGGATGGACCACCATAGGCGCCCATGTGGGCTACCAGTTGTAAGGTCAAGTTATTGCTTTTTGGAAGCTTTGCTTTGGTTTAAATATGTCGCGTGTACTAGTGAGGCCTGCAAACCAGTGAGCCAGCAAGCATCATGGATGAGTTGGCTTCCCCAGCCAAATCTTGCCCCCAGTTCATACGCCATGCAGCTGACCCTCATGCAAACCCCAGCACTGTACGCTGTTTCTTCATTTAATTGGTAAGGAGGCATGCACGGAATTCCCCCTCTTCTTGGCTCCCTTTGGCACTAGCGGTAAAGAACCAGCTTGTCAAGCAGGGGATATAAGAGACGTGGATTGAATCCCTGGGTCGGGAAGATCCCCTGGAGAAGGGAACGGCAGCCCACTCCAGTACTCTTGCCTGGAAAACCCCATGGACAGAGGAGCCTGGTGGGCTACAGTCCATGGTGTCGCAGAGTCGGACATGACTGAAGCGACTTAGTATGTATATATCCTCAAAAGATGCTCTACCTTAAAGGTTTCCAGTTCTTGGTACCCTGGAAGGCTGGGGAAAGCTACGGGCTTTTGAACAGAAGGGTATCATAGGTGAGCAAACATAAAGATTTTATGAAAGTACAAAACAGTGTTAATTCAGCAGTGACCGGTAACAGTGTGAGGAGAAGGGCTGTCTCCTATCTGATTGTCTGGGAGCCACGTTTGTAAGAGGAAAGGCAGTGGATGGGACCTCCCTGGTGGTCCAGTGGCTAAGACTCCACGCTCCTAAATGCTGAGGACCAGGGTTTGGTTCCTGGTCAGGGAACTAGATCCCACATGCTGCAACTAAGACCTGGCTCAGCCAAATAAAGACATATTTTTTCAGAAGAGAGAGAGACAGAAGGTGGTGGAAAGAGAAGCTGCTGTGATGTCTGCTTCTTTTAGGAAGCATCCATGCAGAAGGCGGCCTGATGGACTGACTTATCTAAAAGGTGCCAGGGCTCTAAGGCTGTTGCTGGGAGAAATAAGCAGCTGTCTAGGGCTGGTTGGTCCTTTCTGAAATCAATTAAAGTTTGCCAGCTCCCTCTAACCACACGATTCGAGCAAGTGGGCAAATGAGGAGACACCATGGTCAAATCGGGAATGTTTCTTGCAAATCATGGGTTTGGAGCAGGATTTTGCGGAGGGAGAGTCTTTGAGAAAAATGTTGGGACGGCTACAGACAGGCGGGCTTTCTGTCAGAGCCGAGTCCTCCTTGTGATCCTGGAGATGGGGGTCATCACCAGCCTCCACAGACACAGCGGCTGTTCGCTCAGTCGTGTCTGACTCTTTGCAACCCCATGGACTGCAGCCCACCAGGCTCCTCTGTCCATGGGGTTCTCCAGGCAAGAACACTGGAGTGGGTTGTCATACCCTCCTTCAGGGGATCTTCCCAAGCCAGGGATTGAACTCGGGTCATCAGTAGCTAATGATGAGGTCCCATAATGGATTAGGCATGTATTTTAAAATGCAAACACACACACGCACACATACACCACACATACGCACACACAAGAAGGTTCAGAGCCCCATCTCCTTAGCCTGGGATTTTTCAGGCTAAGGAGCTGGGTGTTACCCATGGGAACCAGTCTCTGTGAGGCCAATGTGGTTGAAACTCCTCTCCCAGGGACGACGTCACGTCTCCCAGACACTGGCTCCCTTGGGAATGTGTGAGCCGCTCCTCCAGAGCCAGGAGCAAAGGCTGGGGTGATTCATAACCCGCGCTCCCAGCCAGGTCACCCGTGGGCCCACAGCTTCCGTCCATTCCTCAGGCTCATATCTGAGCCCATCCCCAGGGGCTGACCCTGGAGCCAAGGCTGCTACTCCCAGGCTGCCTTCACTCCCAGCCCCCACCACCCCCAACCCCCGGGATCCTCAGACCACACAGCACAGCCTGTGACCAGCAGGGGCTGGGAGCCAGGGTGGAGGGCCCAGCGGGCAGAGCAGAGGAGGCAAGGGAAAAAGCTCCCTTAGTTGAAAAAGTCAAAGCTCAGTTCCACCATCACCTCTTTTATTTTTTTAATTGTTATGAGTTTCCCCCACGTTTATTCCTAATACCCAGTCTGATAGTTACGCTCATTACTGAAGTTATCATACTGCTTTGCATCTCGTCACTTAACAGAATGTCTTGAAGAAGCTTCCAGGTCAGCACATAAAGATTTACTTCATTGGGCTTTTGTTTTACTTAAGTATAGTTGATCCACAATACGGTGTTAGTTTCAGGTGTATAGCAAACTGATTCAGTTATACAAATACATTTTCCACTTCTCTTCCATGATAGTTATTAAAAGATACTGAATATAGTTGTCCTGTGCTACACAGTAAATCCTTGCTGTTTATTTTATATATAGTGGTACATGCGTCCAAAGTCACTTCAGCCCTGTCCGACTCTTTGCAACCCCCATGGACTGTAGCCCACCAGGTTCCTCTGTCCATGGGATTCTCCAGGCAAGAAGACTGGAGTGGGTTGCCATATGCTGCTCCAGGGGATTTTCCCGACCCAGGGATCAAACTCGAGTCTCTTGTGTCTCCTGCGTCGGCAGGCGGGTTCTTTACCGCTAGCACCACCGGTGTGTATCTGTTAATCCTATATCCCTAATTTATTCCTCCCTCCTATTTCATCTCTGGTAAACCTAAGTGTGTCTCTACGCCTGCTCTGTTGCCTTTTAAATCACCAATGACACTTCATTCAGCTTACTCACCGCAGCCTCTAAGGTTTGCTTTTTCTAGGGTTTGTGATTCTGCACATTCAAGGGTTCTGGCCGCCGTAAATCCTTTCTATAACAAGGTGGAACCAGGCAGAATATAAACAGACAAATACACATGACAGGTGAAATGAAATGAGCTCCCCAAGCAAGGCTCTGTTTTCACAAGTGGGGTCCACTTGGAAAAGGCGGGAGGGACAGGGGACGGAGCCGTGCTGGGCCTCCCATGCCCCACCCTATGCCAGCTGGTACCGAGTCATTCACCAACCCTGGGGGTTCTCTCCTGAAGGGATTTCAGCGCACACCATCCCTGCAAACACTTGGAGGCGGGGGTCTTGAAACTCAGCATTTGTTTCTGAAAAAAATGGCACGGACATCACGTGGAGGATTTCCAAAACTCAGACCGTGTTTCCTGTTCTCTTATTTTAGAATATCACTGCTTTATCGCCTTTTCTGATTGTGAGTGGGCTTTATTCCAATCAGCATTTTAAGCCCATAATTTTGGTTCTGGGTGCCTACACTCTCCCTCCCTACTTCAGAATTAGTCATCTAGAACAGGGACTGGCAGGCTGTCTGTAAAGGGCCAGATAGTAAATATGTTCAGCTTTGTGGGCCGTATGGTTTTTGTCAGAAGGACTTAACTGTCTCTTGGCAGTGTGAAGTCAGCCTTCAGTGATTTGCAGACAAATGGGCATGGCTAAGCTGCAATAGAATTTTATTTATGAACACTGAAATTTAAATTCATATTGTTTTCACGTGTCAGAAAATGTTACTTAAAAAAAAAAAAAAACAACTTCTAATGTGACAGTGATTCTTAGCTCATGAGCTACACCTGAACAGATGGCAGGTTGGTCTTGGCCAAGGCTGCAGTTTGCTAACCCCTGGTCTAAAATCAAATATTTAAAGGGAAACCCTCTGTGAGTTATTTCTTTTGAAAAGAAATAGAAGAACAGTAAGGCTAACATTATATGCAGAGTAACATATATATAACATTATATGAAGGCAATAGCACCTCACTCCAGTACTCTGGCCTGGAAAATCCCATGGACGGAGGAGCCTGGTGGGCTGCAGTCGATGGGGTCTCCAAGAGTCGGACACGACTGAGCAACTTCACTTTCACTTTTCACTTTCATGCATTGGAGAAGGAAATAGCAACCCACTCCAGTGTTCTTGCCTGGAGAATCCCAGGGACAGGGGCGCCTGGTGGGCTGCCGTCTATGGGGTCGCACAGAGTCGGACACGACTGAAGCGACTTAGCAGCAGCAGCAGTAGCAGAGTACATTATGAGAAACACTGGGCTGGAAGAAGCACAAGCTAGAATCAAGATTGCTGGAAGAAATATCAGTAACCTCAGATATGCAGATGACGCCACCCTTAAGGCAGAAAGTGAAGAGGAACTAAAGAGCCTCTTGATGAAAGTGAAAGAGGAGAGTGAAAAAGTTGGCTTAAAGGTCAACATTCAGAAAACTAAGATCATGGCATCTGGTCCCATCATTTCATGTGAAATAGATGGGGAAACAGTAGAAACACAGTCAGACTTTATCTCTGGGGGCTCCAAAATCACTGCAGATGGTGACTGCAGCCATGAAATTAAAAGACGCTTATTCCTCAGAAGGAAAGTTATGACCACCCTAGATAGCATATTCAAAAGCAGAGACATTACTTTGCCAACAAAGGTCCATCTAGTCCAGCCTATGGTTTTTCCAGTGGTCATGTATGGATGTGAGAGTTGGACTGTGAAGACAGCTGAGTGCCAAAGAACTGATGCTTTTGAACTGTGGTGTTGGCGAAGACTTTTGAGAGTCCCTTGGACTGCAAGGAGATCCAACCAGTCCATCCTAAAGGAGATCAGTCCTGGGTGTTCATTGGAAAGACAGATGCTGAGGCTGAAACTCCAATACTTTGGCCACCTCATGTGAAGAGCTGACTCATTGGAAAAGACTCTGATGTTGGGAGGGATTGGGGGCAGGAGGAGAAGGGGACAACAGAGGATGAGATGGCTGGATGGCATCACTGACTCGATGCACATGAGTTTGGGTGAACTCTGGGAGTTGGTGATAGACAGAGAGGCCTGGTGTGCTGCGATTCATGGGGTCGCAAAAAGTCGGACACAACTGAGCGACTGAACTGAACTGAACTGAACTGAAGGCCAACATTTGTGGAGCACTTACTAAACAGACAAACTCAACATGGAAAACTTCTTCTTCTCATCATAACACCCGAGGTCAGTCAAAGTGAAAGTTGCTCAGTCATGCCCCACTCTTTGTGACCCCAGGGACTAATCAGTCCATGGAACTCTCCAGGCCAGAATACTGGAGTGGGTAGCCTTTCCCTTCTCCAGGGGATCATCCCAACCCAGGGTTCGAACCCAGGTTTCCCACACTGCAGGTGGATTCTTTACCAGCTGAGCCACAAGGGAAGCCCAAGAATACTGGAGTGGGTAGCCTATCCTTTCTTCAGCAGATCTTCCCAACCCAGGAATCAACCCGGGGTCTCCTGCATTGCAGGCGGATTCTTTACCAACTGAGCCGCCAGGGAAGCCCTGATATCCCTGTTTTTATAGATGGGGAGACTGCGGGTTACGAGGAAAACAGACACATCAAATTCACCCAGCAAGGATCCGAACCCAAGAGCTGGGACTGCAGACAGAGACAGAGGACACGTGTGTTCGGCATCCTTGGACCACACTGTATATTGAGGAGGAGGTGATGCGAAGCAGTCACCCGTCCTGCTCCAGCTTCATGCGGCCAGTTCAGGAAAGCCGTGCATCCCAGCCCCCACTGCGGAGGGACCACCATCTCCTTCCTGCACTCTCCTTCTCAAGCATTCTCCCAAGTCAAACAGAGCGTGAAGGGACTCCAAGAAGAGCCCAGCTCGGAGGCGGGAGGATGTGCGTTTTACAGCCTGTTAAGTGTCACCTCCTACTGTGGGTCACAGAAAGAAGAGGCGTGGACATGGATGGGCAACTTACAGAGACTGAATGAATGAACTTCAGCTCCTTAGTTTCAGCTCTGCTGGGTGAACCGGTCACTGGTCCCTGAGTTTCCACCCTGGGCTCCCAAGAAGCAGAGTTCTGCCCCCCTCCCCACGAGAAGCCTCTGCCTCCAGCCACTCGGGTCTCCCAAATCTCCTGTTTCTGCATTTCTCCCAGCCCCGGCTCTTCCCACGGCCGACCTGCTCCTTCCAGGCTGGATGCAAAAACGGCCCTGGTGTTTCTGCCACCCCCCGCCCCCAGACGGAAGGGGGACAGGGAAGAGACCAGGGTGGCTGCTCTCCATTCCTTCTAGGCTCGCTGCCTGATTTCTTTTCCATCCCGGGCACCAAGGCACAGCTGGGTAGAAGAACATCCCTTGGCTCCTCTGGTCCCGTCACACCCGGTGGAAAGCTGCAGATCCCGAATGTCAAACCGACCAGGGCGAGAGAAAGCCTCTGCTGGCGCTGCACTCTGCCCAGCAGACACGCACATAGGTTCCCCGATCTCTTCTGGGGCTTCTGGAGAAGGAGGCCCAGAGCCACCCGTCCCGGAGCTCCGAGAGGCCGAGCAGGCAGGAGGCAAGTGTCTCGCTATGTAAAGCACTTGGCTCCCTCCTCTTTCTCTGCATCCTGCTAGCAATTTTGCATCCGGTTTGGGAATTCCAAGAACATCTGCCATTGTCTCCTGCCCAACCACACATGTGTGAGCCCCAGGGCGGGATCGTGTTCATACCTGCCGCTGCCCTGTCATTAGCTGTGAACCAGCGGAGAAACACACAAAACCCCCGGCCGGCAGCCACACCTGCGGAATTCCACCTCTCTGCCTCATCCCGCTCCCAGTGAAGGCAAGGAGACCAAGGCGCTTTCCGGCAGGGAGGATCAGGATCACAGGGGGCCTGTCTCAGCGGCCAAGGTCCTCTAACCAGTCAGAACCTCGTCAGGACTGCGCTCCCTGGCGTCTCCTTTCCCATGTTAGCATTTGAGTGGCCAGGTCAGGGGAGGCTGGGTGGGAGCAGGCGAGATGCAGCTGAGTTCAAGAACCCCAGAAGCACCACTGGCTTGTGTTGATTCTATATGAAGCACTGCTGATGGCCTCTGATCAAATCAGGCTGGGACGTTTTAGACTGGAGCGCCCAAAATGCAAGAAACAGTTGTCCCTGGAGTCAGCTGGTAAAGAACCCACCAACCAATGCAGGAGACGTCAGAGATGTGGGTTCATTTCCTGGATCGGGAAGATCCCCTGGAGGAGGGCATGGCAACCCACCCCACTATTCTTGCCTGGAGAATCCCATGGACAGAGGAATCTGGTGAGCTACAGTCCATGGGGTTGCAAAAGAGTTAGACACGACTTCTTGACTAAATAAGAAATCCCCATTCTAAGCCCGGTCCTTCACTTCCCTCCTGCACACTCTCGGCCTCTTCTTTGTCCCCCAGCTCACCTGCTCTCTGTTGCTGCCCTTCAGTCACTAAGTCATGTTCAACTCTCTGTGACCTCATGAACTATAGGGCTCTTCTGTCCTCCACTATCTCTCAGAGCTTGCTCAAACTCACGTCCAGTGAATTCAGCTGATGCCATCCAACCATCTCATCCTCTGTCGTCCCCTTCTCCTCCCGCCTTCAATCTTTCCCAGCTTCAGGGTCTTTTCCAATGAGTCAGCTCTTTGCATCAGGTGGCCAAATAATTGGAGCTTCAGCATCAGCATCAGTCCTTCCAATGAATATTCAGGACTGATTTCCTTTAGGATTGACTAACTGGATCTCCTTGCAGTCCAAGGGACTCTCGAAAGCCTTCTCCAACAACACAATGCAAAAGTATCAATCTTCAGTGCTCAGCTTTCTTTATGTTCCAACTCATCTGCCTCCACTCAGCATAGTTTGCGGGGTCCCCACCTCACCCCCTTCTCCACTGCACCTCCCAGGGTACACCTTTCCTGGGTATGGGTGCACATTCCCCAGTCTCCCCCCAGCACAGGGAAGTTGACGGTCTCCAGGCCCCGCTCTATGCTCTGCTCCACCCCTCTGCTTTCTGGGTTCCTGTGCTTATTTCCCACCATCAGGCATCCGCTCAGCTCCAAAGGGAACTAGAGGCCATGCGTACCTTTATCCCTAGGATCTGATGTTATCCCATGCAAAGAAGGAAGCCAATCAGTGTTTAAGTAGATAAAGCAGCACCTCTGGCCTCTCTTCCTAATCTCAAATTCCCCTCTCCAGGAGTCAAGTAGACATCTTCCCAGGAACAACACCCGAGCAATTCCAGAAACTCAGGTAACTCCTCCTGTTGTTATCCATCTCGGCTTATGCATACGCCCAGGTCTTAGGATGAGGGAGACTCCCGAGAGATGCAAATTAAATGATCAGGGAAGTAGGGAGGACTCGCCTTCTAGCTCAGGCTTGGGCTCCTATTCGTAACATCACCTGCGCTGCATCCCACTCTTAACCCCACAGCATTGTGGGTACTCACGTCGTCAACTTCACCCGCCCCCACCACCCCGCCAATGTTGCCTGCTTCATCACGCCCTCCCCTCCACCACCACCGAGGCCCTGCGCCATCCTCGCTGGTGAGCCTCCCGTGTACTTTCCACTCCTTGCTCACCTGCCATCTCTCCCTCCCTGACCTGCTGCCCGGGGGGCGGGGGAGTAAGGTCAAGTCAAGCCCTAGCTCAAAAACCTTCCTAGCTCTGCAGACCCCCCCAGGTCTGCCTTCTTTTTGGCCCCACCCACCATCCCTTGGACTTCCCTTGTAGCTCCTGCGATGCAGGAGATCCGGGTTTGATTTCTGGATTGGGAAGATGCCCTGGAGAAGGGAATGGCAACCCACTCAAGTATCCCTGCCTGGAGAATCCCATGGACAGAGGAGCCCGGCAGGCTACAGTCCGTGGGGTTGCAAGAGTTGGACACAACTTTGCAATTAAACCGCCACCACCATCCCTTCCGCTAGTCCTCCAGCCCCACCCAGTCCTGGGAGGTCCTGCCCAGATCCGCCTCTGGCCCCCCAGGGCTCACTGCATGCTTCCACTGGAAAGGACCACCTTCTCTCCCTCACCTCAGCTCTGCCGAGAAAGACCCTCCGAGGCCTCCTGAGTGACAACTTTCTTTAGCTTCCCCAGACACGCTGCCTGGCACATTCTTCCACCAAAGTGCCCGGGGCGCTGGGCCTGCGCTTGCACACTCTACCCCGTGTTTTGCCGTCTGCCCTCCCCTCGAAGACAGACACCAGGTCATACACTTCTGGGCCCAGAGGAAACGCTTCCCACGAGCCAGCTGCTTATACATCAGGAGAACGTACGCCGTTTGAGGATGTATAGACATACTTTTCCTTCTTTCAGGCAGTGATGGCTGGGATAAGCCCTAGATTACTGACCACCCAGGGGGCATCAAGGGGCGCATCTGCTCCCACCAGGGAAGACTCACGTTTCCAGAGGGATGCCCGTGGAGACCTTTCGAAACAGTGGGAAGCCGAGACACACCCTTCCAGGCTTTCCAACCCCCTTCAGCTGCCGCATTCCCCCATTCCACGTATTTGATCTTCATGTAAGATTCTATTTACACCAAGGGATAAGTGACTACAACTTTTTAAACTACTAATGAGTAAACTCTGGGAGTTGGTGATGGACAGGGAGGCCTGGCGCACTGCAGCCCATGGGGTCGCAAATAGTCAGACACAACTGAGCGACTGAACTGAACTGAATGTACTCCAACCAGTTCACCTTAAACAAGCGTAGAGTAAGGCCCAGAGAGGGGAGGGCACTTACTCAGAATCACACAGCTACCAGGAGGCAGTGATGTGAACAGCGAAAGTGTTAGCCGCTCAGTCGTGTCCGACTCTTTGAGACCCCACAGACCATAAGCCCGCCAGGTTCCTCTGTGCATGGGATTCTCCAGGCAAGAATGCTGGAGTGGGTTGCCATTCCCTTCTCCAGGGGATCTTCCCAAAGGAGGGATCAAACTCGGGTCTCCTGTATTGCAGGAGGATTCTTTGCCACTTGCACCACCTTGGAAGCCCAGAATCATATGAAAGGCCCATAATTTAAATATCGGCAACTAAACTCAAACCATTGTCTCGTAAGGTCTACGCACAAAATAAACACCCATATGCAGGTCTCTGGGGCCCTTCATTAGTGAATTCCACCACTGAAAAATGCCTTTCTGGTTGAAAGATCAGTTAACAAGGCAAAGAAAAGAGAAGCAAGGTCTGGGATCCAGAGTTTATAACGAACATTTGGGTCTGAAAGAAGCCTTCTGGTATAAAATATAACTTCTAAAAGTGAGGCATTTCAAACCACCTACAACTATCCCATACTTGGGCCACCTGATGTGAGGCGCCAGCTCATCAGAAAAGACCCTGATGCTGGGAAAGATTGAAGGTGGGAGGAGAAGGGGACGACAGAGGATCCGATGGTTGGATGGCATCACTGATTTAGTGGACATGAACTTGGGCAAACCCCAAGAGAGGACAAGGAAGCCTGGCATGCTACAGTCCATGGGATCACGAAGAGTCCGATGCAACTTGGCAACTGAACAACAACAACAAAGATCCCATCCTTGTATCCGCCGTGCCCGCACGGCGACTCAGGCGTTCTGGGGAGAACAGACAGTAGAAACAAGCCAGCCCTCCCTTTCTAATAAAACTCTGAAAATGCTCTCCTTAAGTAACTGCAGTTCTGATTTGAGAGTAATAACGACGCCAATAAATTAAAGCAAGGAGCCCCAGCGGTTTCCAGCTGGAGGCCGCTCCCTGACGGAAGATCCGAAGATTCAGACAGACACAAGTGGGAGAAATGACCCCAGCTATCAGGGCCAGCCCATCTCCCACGTCCCCCCGCATCCCGCCCATAAAACATGATGATTTACAGGGGCTCGGGGAGGGAGCGCTCACTTCCCCTCTGCAGAATTTATTCCTCTTTAATGGGCTGCCAGGCTCCCTTCCCTCTGGTCTCTTCCTCTCCTGGTCGGCTGTCTCTCCGGCCTGCCTTTGCACCCTCTCCTCTTCCAAGGGACAGTCAAGGTCAAGGTGGCAACATGCCACTGGCCAGACACAATGGCTCGAGGAAGCAGCAGAAGGAGACAAAGTGGCCTCAGGCTCCAGGCGCTGGCCTGGCAGACGTGGGCTCCCCGAGGCTCCACCCGGCTTTTATTGGGGAAAGAAGCTTATTACAGCGAATAATCCAGCCTTTGGTGGAAAATCGGAATGTAGCAGAGAGTCTTGGCCACGGTGCGGGGGATGGGAGTCAGTCCGCCGAAGCGGCACAGGAATGATTTACGGTCCCTGAACACGGCTCCAGGACTAATGGGGACCAGAATCGGTAATTATACAAGCCCTACAATTACTCCAAATCCCTACCCACCGTGCTCCCACCCACTGGTCTTTTCCAAGAAGCGATGGCTCTGAACCCTGGAGACCAGAGGTTAAGAAGTGAAGGAAGGTCTTAGAAATTACATACCTGCTGGTGAAGATTCCTACCTTGAGCTATGAGAAGACATCTTCTGGGGCAGAGCTGAAGAAAATCCCTCAGTGCAAGTAATGAGACACCTGACTGCCTTACTTCACAAAGCTCCGTCTTTAACACTAGCTCCTTAGATTCTTGCCGCTCTGCTTGGTCAGTGTGACTCTATTTGGTGAATGAGGAACCGAGGCTCAGGGAGCTTAGGTGACTGGTCCAGGTCACACAGCCAGCTAGTGACAGACCTTCTTAGTCTAGGTCTACAATTATTTCTACTGAAATACACCGACCAAAGTTGTTTGGAAGTACACAAAAAACATACATAATATAATATATATTATGGGGCTTCCCCAACGGCTTAGCAATAAAGAATCCATCTGCAATGCAGAAGACACAGGTTCAAATCCTGGGTCAGGAAGATCCCCTGGAGGAAATGGCAACCCACTCCAGTATTCTTGCCTGGAGAATCCCATGGACAGAGAAGCCTGGCGGGCTATGGTCTATGGGGCCGCAAAGAGTCAGACACAACTGATGTGAATGAGCAGACGTGCATACGATACATATTATATTTTGTAATGTATAATATATACATAATGACAGATATAATATATATGTATATAGAGACACACACACACATGCACACATCAGTCAATCCTCAAGGAAATTAACCCGAATATTCATGGGAAGGACTGATGCTGAAGCTCCAATACTTTGGCCACCTCATGCAAAGAGCGGACTCGTTGGAAAAGACTGATGCTGGGAAAAACTGAGGGCAAAAAAAGGAGAAGGGAGCGGCAGAGGATGAGATGATTCGATAGCACTGCTGACTCAATGGACACGAATCTGAGAAGACTCTGGGAGATGGTGAAGGACGGGGAAGCCTGGAGTGCGGCCGTCCACGGGGTCGCAAAGCATCGGACATTACTGAGCGACTGAGGACAACACAGGCGTATATAACAGTGCAAATGTCAAAAGCTAAAAGAAAAGATCTCGAGGGCCATCTCAGATGACCCCGGGATAGGAACAGCCAAGCACGTATCCTGCAAAGTCACCTTTCTCTTTCCAACAACAGAAGAGGATTTTGCTCCGCTCGGCATCCCAGAATTCTGTGTTCTCTCTTCCCTTCAGGCCCCAAATGCCTTTTAATCTTCGCCACAGTTCTGCAAGGAGAGACACGGGGCAGGAACTGTCAGGCCTGACGGACTCCAGATCACCCATAACTCCGTCGGAAACCTGCGCAAGCTCCCGAGAGGCCCGGGAACCCAGATGGCCCCTCTGGGAGGGGCTTTCTCTGGGTGGGGCCGGAGCAACGTCAAGCCTTTAGGCCCCAGACTCCCCCAGATGCTCAGAAAGAAGGGTCCCTGGGGACAGAGTCTTTGTGTTTCCACACCTGGACTTAGGATATATCCACCCTGGTAGACAGACAGACACCTGGGGCCACTTGACAGGGTTGGCTGGAAGCGAAATGCATATTTCTGAAGACTCTAGGCCCACGCGAGCTGTGAGACTCTCACAGTTCCACTGATGGTGGACCGGAAGATAGAGCTGAGACCAGGTGGTCAGGCAAAAGGAGTCCAGCCGGCAGCAGTAGACCTGAAGGTCAATTCACACCGCGGGTTGACAGACCAGTAGGCTGGCCACTCTTTTCTTTCGTTTTTTTCCCTTGTTCTCTTTCCCTACAGGGACCGCCATGCAAATGCTTCTGGCTGCCTCTGGCCCTTCTAAGAGCAATGCGAAGACGGATTCACCTTTGCTTAATCCATGCAAAGCATCCTACTTACAATATCAGGAAAAGCCGGTCCATTATTCTACCTTCAGAGACGCAGCTAATGGATCCCCAGCTGGACTTGGCTGGGCTTTTGCTCATGCTTTGGAGAGAAAGAACTGGGACCTTGCCCAGGGAAGCACCCTCTCTTTTAGAAAACTAGAAAAGTTGTGACATTTAGTTTGTGTGGCCGCTCAGCTCTCATCCCCACCTGGCTTGTCCCCCGCCCAGACACCTCCTGGATCCAGGTCTTACTCTCAACTAGCTGCCCACAAAGCCCCAGCAGGTGTGAACGGATCAGTAGTAATTCAGTCATACATATGCACAGGTGTAGCCAACCCCTCCCAGGGCCTTCTGTAGGTCAAAAGAAGGTTCTTTTTAGGAGAAAAGTCTCTAAAATTCAAAGGAAACATGCTCCAACACAGCGTTTCTCAACCTTGGCGCTCCTGATCTGTCAGGCTGGATAACTCTTTACGGAGGGACGCTGCCCTGTGCCTTGTAGGATGTTGCGTGCGTGCCGTGAGCATGCTCGGTGGCTAAGTCATGTCTGACTCTTTTGCAACCCCATGGACTGTAGCCCTTCAGCTTCCTCCATCCATGGGATTTTCCAGGCAAGAATACTGGAGTGGGTTGCCATCCCCTCCTCCAAGGGATCTTCCCGACCCAGGGATCGAACCTGCGTCTCTTACGTCTCCTGTGCTGGGAGGTGTGTTCTTTACCGCTAGCGCCCCTGGAAAGCCCTTACCTTTTTTTCACATTTTGCTGTGACTTTTTGGTGTTTGTTTTCTGGAGCACAGCTGCTTTACAACGCTGTGTTGTTTCCACTGTGTCACCAAGTGGATCAGCCACGTGTATCCCCCTCCCTCCTGGACTCCCTCTCCCTGCCCTGTCTCACCCAAAGGACACAGCCTGTCTTTCCGCTGCTCTGCTTTCAGCCCTACACCGTTCACCAGCTTGACTGCTGCTCTCTCCCTTCGCCTCTTCTAAGGAACAGTCTTCTGATACATCTTATTCATGGAGGAGGAAAGAGGGACCCAAGCTGGTTCTTATTTACCCAAGTGTCTGTTGGGCCCTCGAAATTCTCCTGGAAGCTGGAGTCCAGCTAGGACCCTGATTAAGATGCCGAGAAAATCGTGGAGGAGAAAGGGGTGGGGGGCAGGCTCCTGATTAATTGAGAAAACGCAGCCATGCCACGTTTGAATAAGACTGCCCGGTGGAATGCAGGGCGCTTTTTTGTGTGCTCGTTCGGTTGAAACAAAAGCGAATAGAGTGGACGACAAAGGGGTCAGGGGAGGGGAGCCCAGCAGCCAATGGATTCTCGCGAACAGTCCCTGTCTGGGGGGATGGAAGCACTGCGCTGACAGCCAGTCAAGGGCATTTGCTGATGAAATCTGTCCACCTAAGTCCTTAAGCTCATTTTTTTTATTTCTGTCTACGATGAATAGTTCCCTTCCCCCAAATTTAATCACTTAAACTTCCTCTCTAGGGCAACACTGTCCAGTACAGAAGCACTGGAAATGTGACAAGCGAATTGAAGTGTGCTGGAAGGGTAAAATAAATGCCGGATTTCCTAGATTTCACATTAAAAAAAAAAAAAAAAAAAAAAAAGGCAATCTCACTAATGAGGCTTCCCTGGTGGCTCAGATGGTAAAGAATCCGCCTGCAATGCAGGGACATCCAAGTTCAGTCCCAGGGTCGGGAAGATCCCCTGGAGAAGAGAATGCCTACCCACTCCAGTACTCTTGCCTGGAGAATCCCATGGACAGAGAGAGGAGCCTGGCGGGCTACAGTCCATGGGGTCGCAAAGAGTCAGATGTGACTGAGCAACTAACACTTTCACTTTTCACTATCTCACTAACAGATTTTTTTTCTATCAATTGCATGTTGAAATAAGATTGGGGATACACTGACTTATATAAAATATATTGTAAAAACTGATTGTATCTGCTTCCTCTGTCTTTTTTTTTTAATGTAATTACTAGAAAGTTTAAAATTACATGTGGGCTGTGGAGCAGTAAAGTTTTTTATTTTCCTAAATGGACTTCATAGTAATAATAATAACCCCTTCTTCTATGTACTTAGAAACTTGCCAGTGCCTAGGAAATAAAGTCAGCATGGCAAAGGGGAAAGGTCATTAGTCTGAAAGTCAGGGGATCTGAATCACTGCCCAGAGTCTTCTACTGACCAGCAAGTCTGCTGCCTGTTTTTGTAAATAAAGTTTTATTGGAACACACTCCAAAAAAATGGGCTCTGCAGCTTGGATTTTATTTCTATGGGACAGTGCTGCTCCAGGTTAATGATTCTGGGTTGCTGGTCTCTTCTTCCGCTCTTACCCTCTCCTCTTCTTTGCAGATCTATCTCAGATTATCTGTATCCTCTTAAAGAGTGTATCAGGACTCCCCCGGTGGTCTAGTGGTTAAGAGTGCACGGGCCGATGCAGAGGACACGGGTTCAATCCCTGGTCTGGGAAGATTCCACATGCTAGGTCTGTCTGCTACAGACACGAAGCCCAGGCTCTACAGCCCGGGATCCGCAACCAGAGACGCCACTGCACGGAGCAGCCCTCACACGGCAACTGCAGAGCAGCCCCCGCTCGCCGCAACTTAAGAACACCCGTGCACAGCACAGAGGGCCCAGCGCAGCCATAGATAAATGGCCTTGAAAAATAAACAGTGTAACCATCTCCATTCACTTGCCAAAGGCAGTCAGGGGGTCTTCTGCACCTAGAAGAACAAAGTTGGCATCTGTAAGGGGACCCCAACATGATTCAGAGTCTTGGATAGGAGACAGCCTGACATAGCCCGCAGCCCTCGCTTTAGAGGTGGCAGGAGCTGGCCCAGGGGGTCTGCCAACAGAGAAATGATGAATGAGTGCCCCTCCCTGGCCTGGCCGCCATGCTGCATTGATTCCATGCAAGCAGCTGGTGAGGCTTGCCTTTCCCCTCCAACACAGAAGTGGTTTTTCTGGTTCTGCTTAGCTTCCTGGTGACACTCATCCTGCCACCTGTTGTCACTCTTTACATCACAGCTTGCTTTTCCCCCTGCCCTGGATAACACAAGGATTGTACATCTCTCCATAGAGGAACTTGTGTTTGGGGAGATAGGTTTGGTCCTCCAAGGCAGCCCCTTTTCCCGTCCTCCTGTCGAGGGCGTCAGTTGGTCAGATCAGTTCAGTTCAGTCACTCAGTCGTGCCTGACTCTTTGCGACCCCATGAACCGCAGCTTGCCAGGCCTCCCTGTCAGGGCATGTTCAAAAAGAGAGCAAAGGGACACAGTTAAGAAAGGGCACTCATCATCCCAACCTACGGCATGGCCTCGGAAGGATAATTTTCCTCCAGAAAGTCTAAGGGCAGCAGTGATCAGAGCAGCAGACCAGGAGTTCTCAAGAGGAAGCAACTTTGACCCTGCTTGTGCTCAGCTGCTAAGTCACGCCTGACTCCTTGCAACCCCACGGACTGGAGTCTACCAGGCTCGGCTGTCATGGGATTTCTCAGTCACAAATACTGGAGTGCGTTGCCATTTCCTTCTCCAAGAGCTCTTCCCGACTCAGGGATTTTACTGTCTCCTGCTTGGCAGGCGGATTCTTTGCCACTGAGCCTCTGACTCTACCAGGTGGCAGTTGGTAACATTTGAAGACATTTTTGGTTTTCAGAACTGGGGTTGGAGAACATTACTGGGACCTAGTGGGTAGAGGTCAACAGACACCGCTAAACATCCTACAATGCATAGGACAGTGCCCCACAAAAATGGCCCCCCAAAGTCAACCCCCACTGAGGTTGAGAAACTCTGACCTGGAATACGGACAAGACCAGCCTCCCGCACCACTGCCACCAAGCCACAGCTTGCTCTAATCTCTGGCATCAACGAACATCCATCTTCCAACAAACACTCCTGGGCGTGGGTCCAGGAAAACCTGAAGGATCAGGGCAAGAAGAACAACTGGGAGAAGAGAAACAGTACAAACATGATTAAATAAATTAGCCCCGCTAATTACCGAGTGTCTAACTTAGCACCTGGAGCAACAGCTGGTGTTGCACTGAGTTGAGCAAACACCATCCCCAACTTGGGCAGGCTCCGGGCACACGGACTTGCTCCTCCCTGCCGTCCTCTGGCAAAAGACGCAACTGAGAGGAGACTAGGTAGTAAGTCTTAGCAGCGGAGTGCCCGCCCTCTGGAGGAGGGTTCCATGCCACGCCGCCCTAGACGCACCTGCAGCCCCACCAAAGATGTTCCCAGGAGATTGCTCAACGCAGTCAGCGTGCCTCTCGGGCTGAGGTCCCGGCTTCCCAAGCTGCTGACTTCTGCAACCTACCCACTCTCCTGCCACCACGACTACGGCCGGGCTCTTGCTTGGGAAGCGTCCAAATAGAATATGACTGCCCACCTCTTGGCCTGATGAACCCCTTCTCGACTCTGCTCCTCTGGGCCAAATTGTGTATTCTCAATTTCTCAAGCCTGGAAGACCTGCTATATAGTCTATGAGGCGCCCCCATGAAGACCGGCAGCCTTACAGCTGTGATGTCCCACCCAGGGAGCATGGTCTAACTAGAAATTGCTGAGTACACAACTCCAAGCCACACAGTGGCTCTGCTGTACAGCAACTCAGCACCAGACACCCCTGCAACTCCGGAATCACGCATCGGCACGATGCCCACGGCTGCTTCCCCCGTCCCCACTGAAATGCAGCTGTGTCGTAACCACGGGGATGCAAGCAAAGAGCCCCTGGACTCCACTCAGGGCCCACATTCCATTTTGATTGAAAACCTGCTGTCAGGGGCTTCCCTGGTGGTCCAATGGTTAAGACACCGCTCTTCCAATTCAGGGAGGTGTGGGCTCAATATCTGGTAGAGGAACTAAGATCCCACACACTGTGTGGCACAACCAAAAACTGAGATAAGATAAAATATATAATAAATAAGTAAAAATAAAACCTGCTGTCGAAGTGATTTTCCCAGATCGCACTTTATTGGATTGAATGCCAGCATGCTAAGTCAATTCAGCTGTGTCTGACTCTTTGCGACCCCATGGATTGTAGCCCTCCAGGCTCCTCTGTCCATGGGATTCTCCAGGCAAGAATACTGGAGTGGGTTGCCATGCCCTTCTCTAGGGGATCTTCCTGACCCAGGGATCAAACCCGCATCTCATGTCTCCTGCATTGGCAGGCAGGTTCTTTATCACTAGTGGCACCTGGGAACCCACTGGGTTGACTGGTGGCCCCCCAAAGATACATCCACAACCTAACCCTCAGAATCTTTGAATATGTTCTTATTTGGCAAAAGGGTCTTTGCCGATAAAATTAAGGATCTCAAGATGACATCCTCCTGATGACCCTGGTAGGAACCAAATCCAATGACAGGTCTCCTTACAAGAGACAGAGGAGGAGACAAACACACAGAGGAGCTGGCCACGTGAGGATGGAGGTAGAGGCTGGGTGCGGCTGCAAGCCAAGGAAAGCTCACAACCACCAGAGGCTGGAGGAGGCGAAGGAGGAGAGCCTGGATGCGGCTGCAAGCCAAGGAAAGCTCACAACCACCAGAGGCGGGAGGAGGCGAAGGAGGACAGCCTGGAAGGGGCTGCAAGCCAAGGAAAGCTCACAACCACCAGAGGCAGGAGGAGGCGAAGAAGGACACTTCTCCAGAGCCTTCAGAAGCAGCCCTGCTGACACCTTGATTTTGGACTTCTGGTCTCCAGCGCTGTGGGAAAATGAATTCCTGCTCTTTTTTGGCCACTTGGTGGAACTTGGCCAGTTCCCGCAGCCCTAGGGAAACTAATACGCACACATTCAATCCCACTCTCATCAACAACATTGCCCGTGTATACAGCTCCTTTAGTATAAACCAGGCTTCCCTGGGGGCTCAGATGGTAAAGAATCCACCTGCCAATGCAGGAGACGCAGGTTCAATCCCTAGGTCAGGAAGACCCCCTGGAAAAGGACATGACAACCCACTCCAGTATTCCTGCCTGGAGAATTCCACGCACAGAGGAGCCTGGTGGCTACAGTCTACGGGGTCGCAAATAATCAGGCACGACTGAGCAAGGAACATGAGCATAAACTCTAGAGCTCTGGACTTGAGGTGTAAGCTCATTAAGTCACTTTTTTTTTGGCCATCTCACCTGGTTTGTAGGATCTTAGTTCCCCAACCAGGGATCAAACCCATGCCCCTACAGAGAAAGCACAGTGTCCTAACAACTGGACCACCAGGGAATTCCCTAATTCACTTTTATCAGACATCTACTCTGCCCAAATGTCACCTCCTGGAGTGTCTGCATAACAACTCCATCAAAAATGGTCCTTATTCAACCTTCACATATACCTCTGTAGCCTCTGGATCCGCTTCCATTTTTTTCCTATCCCTTTTTGCTCTTCAACATTATACATTTATTTGTGTACTTGAATATCATCTGGCTCTATCATTTGAACATATGCTCCTCAAGGGCAGGCGCTGCTGCTGCTGCTGCTGCTGCTGCTGCTAAGTCGCTTCAGTCGTGTTCAACTCTGTGCGACCCCATAGATGGCAGGCCACCAGGCTCCGCCGTCCCTGGGATTCTCCAGGCAAGAACACTGGCGTGGGGTGCCATTTCCTTCTCCAAGGGCCGGGGCAGGCTCTGCTTATTTAATGCTAAAAATCCAATTAGGAGGATATTTAGCACATAGGGCATTCTCAAAAATATTTGGCTGGATAAATAGAGTCATAATCCTTGTCTTCAAAAGTAGAGAGTCCAAAACATTCTACCTTCTAATTCTAATAGAACATTTTTACAAATAAAAATGTATTCCTATACTCTCCCTTTGGGTTCCCAAGGTCTTTTGCACATATAACAGTAGCTTCAAGTACATCAAGATTTGTCTTTGGAAAAAATGGGAATTTTCTCTGAAGGGAAATTCCTGGGCTCCTGGTGGCTAAAGTACATTGTCTAAAATGCCCCTAAATTTTCAGCAAATGACTGGTTTTTTGCATCTCCCATTTCTAGCACTTCTTTTAAGAAACAGGAGTTGAGATGCACAGTGAGTGATGATTTAAGGAAGAGATGGTGACTCAGCACGCTGAGGTCACGCTGATCAGCAGACTGAAGCTCCCCTGGGCAGCCAGGGGCTTGGAGTGGAGGGTTGCTTGTAATGTTTCTGCACATCTGAGGACATCATGATGCTGTTGTTACAAAGAGAAGATCCACTTGGACCTGCCCTTTAGGAACTCTGAACCCAAGAACCCTCCATGTAAGGAATTAAACTCTTCAGTCAATTTGTTGCTGTTTAGTCACTAAGTCATGTCCGACTCTTTGCAACCCCATGGACTGTAGCCCGCAGACTCCTCTGTCCATGGGATTTTCCAGGCAAGAATACTGGAGTGGGTTGCCATTTCCTTCTCTGGGGGATCTTCCCCACCCAGAGATCAAACACACACACATCTCCTGCATTGCAGAAGGATTCTTTACCATCTGAGCCAGCAGAGAAGCCCCTTTGGTCAATAGGTAGCTGCATTTCCAGCTGAGCCCAGATGAGAGCAATAAGACCCAGGTAACTGGCCAGGCAGAAAGCTCCAGTCTCTCTGGAAGGCATAAATTCACTCTTTCTAGGCTTTATATCTGCTACTAACATCACAGAGCTTTTTTTTTAAAGGCAGGATAATAAGTAAATAGAAGTCTTCAGAGTTTTGATGCGTGTTGGCGGGGGAGGGGCATTAATAGGAGTAAAACTTGGAGTAAAGGAGAATTTTAAAGCTTTCAAAACCTTTGACCTTCCAGAGAAAGCCAAAAATATTATTTGTACTTCGTCTGCATTCAGTTGGAAGGCTTACAAAACTAGTTAGGACGGTGGCTCTTTCTCCTAATAAGCTTTCCACTGAAAGCAGTCCATCACCATATTGCGTCCCTGGCCCAAGGACCATGTTGGGAAAGGAGCTCTACCTCAAGAGACAGAGAAAAGAACAGAACGATCCTAACGTAACAGAATTTGAAAGTTCACGAACATGGTTTCAAATTTATACCACAACCAACTTCTTCTTCAATTTCTCTTTTTTATTTAATCCTGGAGTACAGTCGATTGACAATATTGTGTTAGTTTTAGGAGGATAGCAAAGTGATTCAGTTATACAGACACACGCACCCATTCCTTTTCAGATTCTCCTCCCATGTAGGCTACTACAGAATATTGAGTCGAGTCCCCCAGGCTATACAGTAGGTCCTTGTTGATTACCTGTTTTATATATAGTCGCGTGTGTATATGTTCACCTCCAGCTCCTAATTTAACCCTACCCCACCTTTCCCCTTTGGTTACCATACATTTTATTTCTGAGTCTACGAGTCTGTTTCTGTTTTGTAAGCACGTTCACTTGTGCCCCTTTTTTCAGATTTCACATGTAAACGATACGTTTGTCCTTCTCTTTCTGACTCATTTTGCTTAGTATGATCATCTCTAGGCCCATCCACGTTGCTGCAAATGCCATTATTTCATGGTTCTTTATGGTTAATACCCATTGTGGGCTTCCGGGGAGACTCAGTGATAATCCGTCTGCCAAGCAGGAGACTCGGATTCAATCCCTGGGTTGGGAAGATCCCCTGGAGAAGGAAACGGCAACCCATTCTGGTATTCTTGCCTGGAGAATCCCATGGACAGAGGCGGGCTACAGTCTATGGGGTCACAAAGAGTAGAACCCAACTTAGCAACTGAGCAAGCATGTGACATATGCACCACGTCTTCTTCCTCCATTCCTCCGCTGATGGACACTTAGCCGCAACTTTTTAAAAGCTACTGCTTGTCAAGTTTTGGTGAAATATGAAAGAAGAATATTCAGATGGAGCTGGATCTTCTTCACACCCTTTACAGAAACATACATTCCTCTACAGACTGAACGCAGAAGCAGATCTGAGAATCCAGCCACTTTCAATGATGCCAGACAAAGCAGAACTTAGCAAAAACGGGGAAAATACCACTCTTTTCAATGCTTCTTGTTTTGGAAAACACAACTGTATTTCATAAAAAAAATACTAAAGGTTAAAATGCAGTGGGTTTATTATTATTTCTGAATAAATAACTTCTAAGAATTTCTCAGTTTCCATTGCTATTGCAGTCAATACCATAATCAAGACCAAAGCGAAAAAGCGCTGAGCAATCCAAGACTATGCAAGAGTCTTGCGACTGAGAAACACCGCTACGGAAGAATACCTGACAATTTTGCTAAATAAGGGGAAAAGATTGTAAAAGATGATGGTAAATATCCATGATTTTACTTTCTTCTTTGGGCTTTTTCCCTATTTCCAATTTTCTATGAATACACAGAGCATATTGTATTTAACATTCTTACAGATTCAGCAACAGGTGAATCGGTAGACAAATGTTTTAAAAATTATTTCAGGTCTTTTCCCTTCTGGGTTTCACTAGTAAAGCTCTAGACAGCATCTAGTACATAGTAGACACTTAGCAGTTCTTCCAAATGGTCTGAAAGAGTTTTTCACACAAGGCCAATGATTAGTTGGCTTAGAATTATCATGTCTTAGGGAGGTTTGTTTACTTTGAATAAAAACAAATTAAAAATACATATATGCATGCCTCATAAACCAGTGTAGCATTTAACTGGCTCCTCTATTTAACACTGTTTTCTTCAAGGCAAAGAACAATACTTAGAGTCTATCTCTGGTTTAGGTCTAGAGTAACAATTCCTAAAACAAAATGTATTTTCTTCTGGAAAACTGCAGGATGATCAGATTCTCAAAACAACAACAGTGGTTGCTGATCCTTTCAATTAAAACTTTATTAAAAAATGCCAAGTGGTCCAGTGGTTAAGACTCTTTCCTCCCAATGCAGAGGCATGGGTTCGATCCTTGGTGAGGGAATTAAGATCCCACAGGCCGCATGGCGTGGATAAAAAAAAAAAGAAAGAAAGCAAAAAGTTATGAGAGTGTGGGAATGTCATAAAAGTAAACCCAGGTGAGGTTTAGTTTCAGCTTCAAAAAGAAGGTTGAGAATTGAAGCTCAGATTTGTTTCCTTCTGTGAACAGAGAAAATAAGCATAAATAGCAATGCTCCCATATCACTGGAAGATGCTAAGAAAAGAATCACTGGGGAAAAAAGAAACCAAACCTGCCCAGTCTTCGGTCACTTGGCTCTTCCTACGTTGCCCTGAGCAACCAACTCTGAGATTTTTTATTCTGCAGCCATGAAAAGAAGGCCACGGGTATCCGCGGAGCAAGGAGAACCAGAGCTCACAAGACCAAGGTGGCTGGTTTTACAGACTTTCCGGAATGGGCACCCTGGATTTCAGGAGCTCCAGAGTCTGGGCCTGGCTCAGAGGAGGAGGTACTCCCAGACTCCTTCTCTCCTGCTCAGAGACCCTCCCCAGGAGACTAGGTGTAAACCCACCCCTGTTGACACGCAAGCAGCCAGGGCGTCCAGAGCCGCTTCCTGCAGTACCAGCATCGCAGCCCCTGGGGCCACTTCCCGATCTGCCCCAAGGCGCACAGACCCCTTCTGAGGCTTCCCACGGCCCCTCTCCAGCGGCTCCGGCAGGCCATACTGCTCCCTTGAGCTGCATAACTTGCGGGCTTCAGGCCGCCAAGCCGGGATGCTGTGGTTCCCAGCCCAAGATCAGCCCCCAGGCCCTCCCTGCTGCCGCCCCCCACACAACCCTGCCCTTCCTCCCCCTTGCGCTTGGTGGGTCCCCACAGGGCAGCTCCAGCGCTGCCACCCTCCAGAACACTCCCCCATCCAGCGGCACATGCAAGGCCGCTTGACATCACGCCACGGTCCCCACCTGGGAGCCGAGCTCCGTCTCAACCCATTTGGCGATGAAGCTCTGATGGGTGTGGGGAAAGTGCAGAGAACAGAAGGGGCACAGGTGTCTCCCCGAGATCCGGTCCACCCCACCCCATCCTCTTCCCCCGCAGCGCCCCGGCTTCCACTGTCGGAAGGTAAGGTCTTAAGAGGTCACTGAGTCTTACCTTCAAAATAAATGGGAAACGTCTCTCTCTAAAGGGCGATTCCACGGCCACCCTCTTTCCAGATATACAGGGGCTGGGAGTGCAGGGTCACGGTCACACACACAACCGGTAACATTAAACACACAGCAGAACATGATGGGAAACTGCCCCGGGGCCGACTGGGTCCCTCCCCTTGGGGACACACGGTCACCCAACTCCGCACCCAAGTCATCGTCACGCCCTCCTCAAAGCAGCCTGGAAAAGGCGCACAAGAACGCACCACTTGCTGAGTTTTCCGTTTTCCAGCCATTGGGACTGGGGAAGCACACCGTCTCCTTGCCCTGGAGTTTACGTTCAGCTTCAGCGAGCGAAGGGAGCTTTTTTTTTTTTTTTAATATAATAAAAAAAGTTATATGACTTTAATTAAATGCACTTATTAAAAGGGTGAAATATTTGGAGAGGCTGTTTTTGCGCTGGAGGCATATTTTCCAGCGTGCTGTAGAGCGTCTGCACCCGTCCGCTCGAGGCAATTTTTAATACACAAATAAACCCGCACCTGATGTGCTGACAGGTTATTATGCAGCGTGGCAGCCAACACAAGTAAACACAGGGGCAAGTTTTAACCTCTTGCAGTCCCAGCACCCTCCCCGCTGGGCTCAGGTGGACGCGACTGCTGGGAAAGCCTTGTCTTCCAGGGTGCGTCTTCCCGTCCTGGAATTTGTTTTCTCCCTGCAAACAGGGGGGCTCCTCTCCCATCGGGCTGCCCAGGGTGTGGCGCGAGGCAGGGGACAGGAGACGACCGAGGGAGGGGACCGAGAGAGGAAGAATGGCCACCCGCGGTACTTCCCCAAGCACCCTGCCTTCCTTCCATCCTGTTTATACTGTGGCCCTGAGCTCCGCGGGCCCGTCAGCGAGCTGCCAGGATAACCCTTCCAGCCGGCAGAGCTGGTTCTGCAGATGGCGGGCCCGGCCAGGCGTCTCTCCCAGCTCTGCCCAAAGTGTGAGCATCAGGACAGTTACTAGAGAGCCAAAGGGGTATCGGGAAGTTGCCATCTGTGGGACCTTAAATGGTGGAGGTTCAAATCAGCTTCAAGCAAAGGCGTTTACTGAGGCCGAATGACAGAAGTGGCCATCTCCCGCTCCCCTGGTCAGCTGAGGCTTGCAGAGGCCGCTCCTGCAAAGGCATGCTTTGCAGGGATCAGAGGTCTGGGTGGCACTTGTCTGGCCCATCCAGTGTGGCTCAGCGGATGCATTCACCCTGCAACGCGTATTTGAGCTGCTGTGCTAGGACCGCAGTGTTTAAGCCCTAGGCTTCCTCACTGGTATAATGAATCTTCAGACGAGAATCAAGGCAGGAGAGGGAGACCCTCAGAGTCGGGGAGGGCTCTCCCAGTCTATCAGGACTGTCCTTCCCATCTGTACCTAAGTACCTTGTGGTTTCCCTGATAGCTCAGTTGGTAAAGAATCCGCCTGCAATGCAGGAGACCCTGGTTCAATTCCTGGATCAGGAAGATCCTCTGGAGAAGGGATAGGCTACCCACTCCAGTATTCTGGCCTGGAGAATTCCATGGACTATTCAGTCCATGGGGTCACACAGGGTCGGACACGACTGAGCGACTTTCACTTTCACCTTGTGGCTGAGATCAGAGCGTGTCTTCTTCATCTGGAAACAACAATAGCTATTGTTATTATAATTTATTGACTGTCTGCAGTGCCCCGTACTTCAGTATCTCCAGACTCTCCAGGGCATGGCTCATTAACCCATTTACCATTCCACTCATCAACAGCCATTTGTGCTTCCCAAGTGGCTCAGACGGTAGATAATCTGCCTGCAGTGCTGGAGGCCCAGGAGATGCAGGTTCGATCCCCCCGACAGGAAGATCCCTGGGGAAGGAAATGGCAATCCTCTCCAGTATTCTTGCCTGGGAAACCCCATGGACAGAGGAGCCCAGTACAGTCCGTGGGGTTACACGCCTGAGCGCATTAGCACCCCTCACCGGTTCCACCCATGCCTGACTTTCAGCCTGAAGCAGTAATACGAAACAACCTACGTCCTGAGAAACCCACTCCGGAGACGTGGGGTAGCAGCAGCGGCAGGGAGGATGGTCAGTGGCTCCGGGCAGCCTCCTGCATCCAGCATCAGGGATGTCGGCTACGACGGATGTGCTCAGCGGTTAGAATGGACCAGTTTGGCAGCAAATGGGACACGTTCCTGGCTGCAGAGCCTGCAAATCTGGCTCCCACACCCTCATGGAGATGCTGAGCTAACGCAATCTGCTTTTTAATAAGTCTCTTCTCAGCTTAAATTAGCCAGGGGAGATTTCTGTTGCTTGCAAACAAGAACTCTGAGAGACACAGGATTCTGAGCAAAAATCCTGGCCTGGGCACTTGGAAGTCACAACACTGTATCTCTTAGTCTGGGGTATTGGGCTTTTTGCCTTAATGATTTTAACTTCGTATGGCGATAAAATATACAACAGAAAGATGCACGTCATGAGCGCACACAGCCCACTGGATTTTCATGAAGTAAACACACCCATGCAACCAGCACTTCACCCCAGGACACAGATCATTACTCCCCCCAGAGCCTTTCTGGTCATCCATCAATCGAGGGCAACCGCTGTCCTGACTTCTAAGAGCGCACACTAGCTCTGCTGCTTTTGAACTTTGTGTAACTATGGTATACAGTGGAGGGTCTTTCTCTGGCCGATGCGTCACTGCTGCTTATCTTTCACTAAACACTACGCTGGGGAGACGCATCTGCATTGCAGTGTGTAACGACAGCTCGCTCATTTTGAGTGTTGTATCGTACCCCAGTGGATGGATTGACCACAGGCTACTTACTCATTCTACTGTGGACAGGCACCTGGGTGCTTTCTAATCTGGGGCTACTTCCAAAAGGGCTGCTATGCACTACTTACAACAGCCAAGACACGGAAGTAACCTAAATGTCCATCGATGAACAGATAAAGAAGACGAACTCTCAGCCTTTTGACCCAGAAGCAGAGAATCACACATTCCTCCTCTCACCATGAACCCCAGGACACTGGCAGCCCAGCCCCCACGCCTTAACGGTGCCACCACTCTGCCAGCATCCGAGAGAAGGCTGGTGTGTGGACTGGGATCCTGAGCGTGAGAGTCTATGGGGCCAGCGGTATTTAAATCAGGCCAAGAGGGCCAGGCATGACAGGGACCAGGTCAGGATGCGTGGAGGGTCGAATACACTGAGAGCCGCTGTCCAGTCTTAAGGGGACCTGATTACTCGGCTCATTGATTTTTGCCATCTGGGAAGAAATGCCCACTGCGGGCAGATTTCCTGACTTATCCAGAAAAGCTGGAAAACTGGATTTCTACATGAGATATTGCAACTGAGAATACTGGTGACTAACTTTAAGAAACCCATAAAAAATGAAATAACGCTACTTGCCGCAACTCGGAGGGACCCAGAGGTGATCATAAAAGTTCAGGAAGTCAGACAGAGAAAGACAAGTACTGTAGGACATCACTTATAGGTGGAATCTAAGATCTGATATAAATCTGCAAAGCAGAAGACTCACAGATGTAGAAAGCAAGCCTATGGTTGCCAGAGGGGAAAGGCAGCTTAGCTCTGGCCTGTGCTCCGTCCTGTCCGACTCTTGGCGACCCCACGGACTGTAGCCCACCAGGATCTTCTGTCCTCCAGGCGAGAATACTGGAGTGGGTTACCACTTCCTACTCCAGGGGATCTTCCCGACCCAGGGATAGAACCACCATCTCTTGCGTCTCCTGCAATGGCAGGCGGATTCTTTACCGCCAGTACCGCCTGGGAAACCCAGAGAGGAAAGTTAGATGGAGGGATAAATAAGAGGGTTTGGAATTAACAGAGGCACATCACTATATATAAAATAGACAAACCACAAGGACCTACTGGATAGCACAGGGAGCTATATTCAATAACGTGTAATAGCCTATCATGGAAAAGAAAATAAAATAGAACCGATATACAAACACACAGGTCTAACTGCATCACATTTCTGTATACATGAAACACTGTAAATCAACCATACTTCAATAAAAGTAACACTGTCAGCCCACAAAACACAGCTACGGATCAGACCAGGCCCGCGGCCCACGGGTGGACCATCTCCAATTCAGATGGACTCAGGGCTGTACACTCCAAGAAGAGACCTTCTCTGGCCTGAATGAAAAGCACGGACCGACTGTGAGGTCTGGGGAGCAGATACAAAAGGTAAATTCCCTCTCATCACATGGAGGGACTCCCTCCATACACGTGACCCTCTCCGTCACCCTGATCGAGTCTGTGTTGAAGTTAAAGCCCTAAACATCATGAACAGCTTGGACAAGGTGCCTCACAGCTGAAGGCGAACACTGCTTCCTGCTCTTTCCTCGACATCTGGCAAGGATGTGTCGTGTAATTATTGGGGGTCGCTACCTCCACCCCCAGCCCTCATTTCACGTGGAAGAATTCTTTCGCACCAGCCACACCGGGTAAGATGAAGCACCGCTTGGAAAGCAATGCATCCGTGAATGAAGGCTTCCGGGAGAGGACAGCCCCACCTCAGCAAACCAGGCCCAGTTCCCACTCAGCCCGTCTCCAGGTGTTTCCACGGCCTGTCCCAACCAGGCTGGCTGCCACTGCGGCGAGGCAAGTGGGCCACGTGACCGTTCTTGCTCTACTGGTTCTACTAAGCACAACTACCATCTCCCTTGGGTCAGTGGTAAAGAATCCACCTGCTGATACAGAAGACCCAGGTTCCATCCCTGGGTCAGGAAGACCCCCTGGAGGAGGAAATGGCAATCCATTCCAGTACTCTTGCCTGAAGAATCCCATGGACTGAGAACCCCATGTGGCCTGGTGGGCTACAGTCTATGGGGTCGCAAAGAGTCAGACACGACTTGGCGACTAAACAACAACAATCATCTCCCTGTCTCTGCCCTCAGGAAACACAGCGTGTGCACACACACACACACACACACACACACACACACAGAGGCATTCAGCAATTCTAAGAGTGAACAGGTGGGAACAACCTAGCAACAAACAAGGATAGAAATAAATCGGCACTTGCTTTTTCCTGGCTTCACCACCCACCCTCTAGCTCCCCGTTAAGCCAGGCACCTAGTGCACACTCAGTAAACACCTGTCCAATGTCCTTTAGTTCCCAAGGCAAATTTGCAAAGTCTCATATGAGCAGTGAGCAAAGAAGCCAACGGCCGCTCCAGACGGACAGGAGGGCTTACCAAGGATATGTAATCCTGCCACACCCCGTGGGCAGGTGAGGGCAGGTGTGACCCCCAGACAAGAAAAGAGAAGGGCAGAGTGGCTGCCGAAGCCTCCTGGGCAAAGAGCAACCAGAGAGGCGAGAGGAAGGGCCTGTCCCAGAGTGGCCACGTGTCATCCAGCAACCATGATGGTTAGTCAATAAATTAACAACCTGAGTGCTCAATAAATATTAGCTCCGTACCGGATGCTGCGCGTCATGAACTAATGCAACTCTCGCAACAGCCCTCCGAGCTTTGACTGGAGAGTCTTAGGAGGACCAATAGACACGGACACCACCCAGACAGTCTCAGAGGCTCTCAAGTCGGGGTTTGGGAAACCATGATGTGGAGATGTCGGGTCTGTCGCAGTGCACGGGGAGGCAGACGTCATCCCTGCTGAGTATCTGCGTCGTGTACGACTTCCCCTGCTTAAAAGCCGGCAGAATCTCAGCTGAGATACAATTTATTTATTCATTTATTTTTAGCAGCAGTAGAGCCAGGAGCTGAACTGAGTCAATGCTGCCTCCAGACTCCCTCTTCCTAACTTCCTATCCTGCAGAGATGTTCTAATTGCCATGTGGACGGCTTCCTTGTGGAACTCCTGAGCACCCTTTGGGCAACATCTTGGAGTAACTTCAGCATGGAGAGAACAGAGGGCATGCTCTATTATTACTATTATTATTATCTTGGTAAAGATAAATGGAAGGCAGGAGGAGAAGGGGTCAACAGAAGATGAGATGGTTGGATGGCATCACCGACTCGATGGACATGAAGAGTCTGAGCAAGCTTCAGGAGTTGGTGATGGACCGGGAGGCCTGGCCTGCTGCAGTCCCTGGGGTCACAAAGAGTCGGACATGACTGAGTGACTGAACTGAATGATAGACACATTGCTTCAACAGCTGCAATGTCACAAAAGAGAGAGAATTAATAGAATAAAGCAGGCCGTGAGTAGCCCCTCAATGACTAGTAAAGACGATAAATGAACTTCTCTGGTGGTCCAGCGGCTGAGACTCTGCGCTTCCAATGCCGGGAGTGCAGGTTTGACCCCTGGGCAGGGAACGACGATCCCACATGCCAGGTGGTGCAGCCACAAAGTTTTGTTTTGTTTTTAAAACAGATGATACATGCTCTAAGGTTTGCATGCTATGGGGGACTCTTTGTGACTGAGGTGTTCAGACAAGGCTTCATGAAGAAAGCAGGACTTCAGTGGGGCTTCAGAAGATGGGACTGATTCCAGTCAGGAGAGAGGAGGAAAGAAGGAAATTCAGTGAGCAGACGTGAGAGCCAGCCTTGGGGCTGAGGGTCAGCGAGAAGACCATACCAGCTGAATCACAGACTCTGTTCCAGAGCAGAAAGGGGTCACCCTGCACAGGATTGAGGATGGACTCCACTGATATCCAAGGGATTCTGACTTATCTTATAGGATGTAGGAGTCCACCACACATTGTCTGAAGGAATGATTAAAGTGGTCATTTCAGAAGCAACGACTGGACAGGCATGGGACGGGGTCAGGGGTCAGTTAGAAGTCCTCTCAATAAATCTGGCATGGCTAAGTGCCTCCAGGAACCTACTCCAGGAGGTAGTAGAAACAGAAATAGCCATTGAGCCCTGTCATTTCTTCCTGAGAACGCTATTTAGTGTTCAGCTGGATAGGAAGCCATGCCAAGGACATGAACGAAGGGGAAGGGTTGAACTTCATCTTTTAGAGTCTGGTAACCAGAAAAATGATGCCAGAACTGCTTCTAAAAATACTGAGGAAGAGGAGCTCAGTCACAAAGCTAGAAATGCAGAGGAGACAGGAAAAGCTAAGGGGGAGTCGGGGTGTCATTCAGAGACAGTCTGGTCTTTCCCACGTACAGGACGAGACTCTCCCACCGGCTGGCACTAGGGGCCGGCAGCCCCAGCCTCCTGTGCTAATGTCAGGTTGGTGACCCCCACTGAAGCTCGTCTTCTGATTCCACACCCTTGTTTAGTCCATCTCCGAAGGTAGGCCGGCCCAGGGACTTGCTTTAGCCAACAGAACGGAGCAGAAGCAGCGCTGCGCCAGCTCCAGGCTTCAGTCTGAAGATCGGGCAGCTGTGTACGCAGTCATGCTAATCTCTCAGAATATCCACTGGAAGGACCGATGCTGAAGCTGAAGCTCCAATACTCTGGCCAGCTGATGCAAAGAGCTGACTCACTGGAAAAGACCCTGATGCTGGGAAAGATTGAGGGCAGGAGGAGAAGGGGGTGACAGAGGATGAGATGGTTGGATGGCATCACCGACTCAATGGCCATGGGTTTGAGCAAATTCTGGGGGATAGTGACGAACAGGGAGACCTGGCGTTCTGCAGTCCATGGGGTCACAAATCTTCAGACACAACTGAGCACCAGAACTGAACTACCCTATGAGAGGGATGGTGCAGAGAAACCATGTGGAGAAAAAGAAGCCTTGAAATGATCAGGGAAAAAAAAAAAAAAAACGTGAGAGACCCAGTGTCCCGGGACCCCGCTGAGGCCAGCTTCCAGATGAATGAAACTCCCCAAGCAACTATTGTCCAGACCAACAGAAGAACCACCCAACCAAGCCCAGCCAAGGTTCCAGAAACACGAACAATAAAACAGTGGCTGTTTTAAGCCACTACATTTAGAGGTGGTTTGTTATGTAGCTGTTGGTAACTGATGCACCTTTGCAAGACCATCAGCTTGCCAGAGTGTGCCTCCTGTCCATGCAAAGCTCTGTGCACAGGCAGGCACGAATGCCTCTCCTTAGTGATGAGAAACCTGGATATAAACAGCAGCAGTACCGAATCACTGCCTCCTATAAGTGATGCTCAGCTTACTGGTACCCGAACTTAGCACAGAGTTGGCACCTAGATACACATTTACAAAATGGATGCAGAGCAATCAATCTGATCTTAACAGACTCCAGGAAAGCCTGTCCAAAGGGTACTTATCCCTGCAAACCTTTCCAGGAACTCATAAGCTTCAACCTCAGGCAATGATCCCATGAATCCGACCATAATTCCCAAGGCTCCTGAAGCCCATTTCTTCTTCCCAGGATGGATGGATAACAGAGGGTCACTAAGTCAGTGTTCACCAACACACCACCTTCCTCAGCTTCACTCAGCTCTCCTTTCAATAAGAAGGAGATTTATTTAGAGCACAGGTTCCATTTTGGTAGGAGAGGGAGATGGTTCAAAGATTGTTTTTGAATCCCATGTGACTACAAAATGGTGTAGAATGTATTCATTTGAAAATAGTAAGTTCCCCCGGTTATTTTCTTCTTCCATTTTCATTATATTCTCATTAATTAAAAAAAATATGAGTGGTTCATGCTACAGTTATTAAAAGCTCATTTACTGCTAATTCATTAAAACAAATAGGAACAGAAATCTTTTAAATTATGAATTGCCATTAGATTTAATAGAAAAATAAAAAGATTTCAATTTGCAAAAAAAAAAAAAAAAGAAAGACTGAAAGAAAGAAGGCATTTGACTCCAGCAAATTTGATTTTTTCAACTTTTTCTGGAGAGGTGCTGCTTTTGTTGTTTTAACAAGAATCTCCCAGGGACCTTGTTAACATGCAGATTCTGATTCAGCAGGTCTGGGGTGGGGCCTGAGAGTCTGCATTTCCAGCCAGTCCCAAGTGATGCTGATGTGGCTGATCCAAGGACCACAGGGCCTGGTTCTCTCGTTTCATAGGTGAGGAAGCTGAGGGACAGAGGAAAGGTCCTTCCAGTAACTGCAGGTCCCAGAGCAGACTGCATGCACCCTACGGAAGGGGTAGGCTTACACCAGTGTGGGCCCCTGGGGCTGGCCTTCCTCAGCTACACAAAACCAGTTCTAGAGGGGCTGCTCCCCGGCCACCTAAGAAAAGGCTTGCTGCCTTGGAATCACCCCCAGGAACTTACAAAATGCAAATTCCCGGGCTTTTCTGCTAGACTGACTGAGTAGGTCCAGCGTGGGGCTCTGGAAACTGTGTTTTTAAAAGAGCTACTTGGGTGCTTTTGACCCACCTCTGGGTTTGGGATTATTCATCTAGAAGACTGGGGAAACAGTGACCCCAAGGAAATAAGACTCAAAATTATTAGCTACAAAATTATCAGCTAGCCAGTATTCCGTAAGGGGTTTCTGCACTCCAGGCACTGATCCCATGTAAGTCAGTATTAGATGATACAAACTTCACCCCGAATCTATCTGGCAATTACTATCACTCTTCCCATTTTAGAGAAGGCAAAACCAAGGCACAGAGCAGCTGCATAGCAGCAAAGGTCACACCTCTAGTAAGCCGCTGAGCCCCAGGCAAAACCCAGGTGTTTAGCCTGAGTTCACACTGTAACAACTGTTTCTCCTCTTATCTGCAACAAAGGTAGGGCTTCCTTGGTGGGCTCAAACAGTAAAGAATTTGCCTGCAATGCAGCAGATGCGGGTTTGATCTCTCAGTCAGGAAGATCCCCTGGAGAAAGAAATGGCTACCCACTCCAGTATTCTGGCCTGGAGAGTTCCACGGACAGAGGCGCCTGACGGCTACAGTCCAGGGGGCCGCAACGAGTCAGACACAACTGAGCGACCAACACTTTCATTTCCTCCAAAACTTCCGAGACTTCCCCCAGCAAATCTATGCATCTCCAAAGCCAGGGGACCATAAGAGCGAGATGTACGTTCTGTGACATTCTCCAAAGGACCCTTGTGTCCAGGAAAGAGACAGACGGGCATCTGGAGACATGAGGAAGCTGCCAGGGAACTCCCCTGGGGAACTGTGGGCCCAGAGCTCCGCTTTCAGGTACCCCTGACCCCCCTGGGGATCTGGTCAAATGCAGGTTCCCATCCAGCAGGTCCGGGTGGGGCCCGAGTCTGCACTTCCAGCTCCCAGAGGATGCTGACGCGGCATCCCACTTGGCGTGGCGAGGGCCTGGACTGCAGCGCTGGCAGGCTCTGCGCTCGCTCCTACCTCCCCAGACAAGTCTGATTCCAGCTCATCATCCCTGGGAGAACATCCCTCACACAGATTTCCAGGGGGCTCCGGCCACCGCTTACCTCCCCAGACCTGGAGCTAGTCCACTCCTTGCAAGTTTCATCAGAGGCCCTCGGGGAATCCAGACCCTTCTAGAAAAGCACTGACCCCCCTGTCCGTACCCCGGCTTTTCTCTCCATCTCTCCCTCCCATAGCACCCTCGCCCAGGCCTCCTCTGAAAGCCCTCGTTGTAAAGATGAAGTCCACCCAGGGGGCACCCCCGCTTTCTGTGGCCCCGAGGTTGCCGAGCACCCACGAAGTGGGGGCAGGGGAGGTGAACAGAGGATAAGCGTAGAGCGAGGAGGCCCCGTGAGGTCTTGTGACCGACCGGGCCTCCTGGTGCCGCCGAGGTGGCAGTGCCAACACGCAGAGCTGAAATCCTTGGCTGGCCTCCGAAACAAACACCCAATGCAAACACGCCCTGGTGTGTCTCTGAACAGACTGTGTAAATAAGTGGGGGGGGAGAAAAAAAAAAAAAACCCAACTGGCCACAGATCCCGCTTTCAAACACGTTGAAACAAAATAATCCCTCTCTCTTGCTCACTCCTCCTGCTGACTTTTTTTTTTTTTTAATTTCCACTGGTGCCGAGGCCCGGTGGAGCCTGGCTGGCGGCCTGTTACAGCCTGCAGCCTACCTGTCTTGCATAGGAATGAAGCCTGGACGGGTTACACGATCTGCCCCAGCTCCAGCTCCCGCCCGCGGAGGCCAGGAAACAGAGGAGAAGCTGTTCTCAAAGCTCCGCCGAGAAGGGACCCCCGGAGGACGGACAGGGGGGCCGGGTGGGCAGGGGGCACGGCCGGTGGGCGGGGACCCAGTGAGCCTGCGGACTCACGCCCTGTCTCCAAGCAGCAAGCCCCTCACACGGGATGCAGGGCCCACAGAGCAGGGCCCAGCAGAGACAGCAGGAGCGACTCGCTCCAGGCAGGCTCTCTCCAGGGGTTTCTGAACTCCAGGCACAAGCGTGTGCAGACGAGGGGGCCACTTTCTTGTGGTTTTGTTGCTGGTTGTGTATTAGGGTTTTTGAACTTTTGGAGGGCAGGGTGGGGTGGGGGGGTCGGCGGGAGGGGGACTGGATCCGTGAGTCACTGGCCCACGAGAACCCACCTCCCCCTCCTCTCTGCAAGTTCAAACAATTGAGTTGTCTCGCCCAGCTCCGCGCCAAGGCCTCTTACTCAATCTTGGAGCAAAAGGGACCGATGGAGCGGGAGGCCGGGAGGGGAGTCCAGACGGTTCTCTGCCTCTGACACCGGGCCCCGCTGTTAGAATTTAGGCGCGGTGGCGACAGAAGGCAGTGGTACCGGCAAGGAGGCGGCGAAGGGCGTGGAGGGCGGCCCGAGGTCCGGCGCCCTGCGAGGCTATGCCATGGTGCACGGAGCGCCCACGCACCATCTCCACCCGCACATTCTTAGAAGCTGGTCGGGGACTCCATCCTTCACCGAGGCTCCTCCCCTGTAGGCATCTCGCGCTGATTATTTACAATCGCCGTTACCAAGATGAGGCCAGACTCAGAGCGGGAGCCCCAGTCGCCTGGGGCTGGACAGGAAGCACAGTCCGAGACGGTCTTCAAATCCTTACCAAGCATCCGCTGAGATTTTAAAACGCTGGTCTGAAGAGCCTGAGGTTATCCTGGTCTGCGGGCAGAGCCTGCGCCACACCCATGGTGGGGTTGTGTTTCCTTTCCTTTTTTTGTTTTTTTTTTTTAAGCCCTTACACCTGAATTTCCACGATTAAGGAGCGTCCATTGAGTCTGCAGTACCCTTGGGGTGGGGCCCAGAAAAATCAGACGAGACGATCCCAGCTTGTAAGGAAAGTATACCTTTGCTGGGAGAGACCCGACTCACCCAACGGAGTTCAATGGCTTTGGAGCCCCAGACCGAGCACATGTGGAAACGCAGTGATTCCAGGCTCCCCCTTCTCGAGCGAGCGCTCTGCACGGCATGAGGCTCGAATCCCCACAACCGCCCACCTTGTGAGGTGGACCCATCACAACCCCATTGCACAGATGAGCACGTGGAGGCTCTGGGTCCAGGCCGGGTCATGCAGGTGACAACTGACAGTGTGCGCTTCCTTCCCTCAAATCCCTCCCAGCACCGACCTCCTGCCTGCAAGTCTAGCTGCTTTCATTCGTCTTTCCCGAACAGACAGAGCACCCCAAGGCAGAACCACGTCGTTTTTACTTCCAAACTGCCCTCAGCCTCCCACTTAGCACTGTGGGAACAGCAGATCCTTAGACACTATTTTTGAATAAATGGATTAAAAAACTTGCAAGAGGGAAAAGGCAACTCTGTGGGAGTTGGACCATAAAGAAGGCTGAGAGCCAAAGAATTGATGCTTTTGAACTGTGGTGTTGGAGAAGATTCTTGAGAGTCCCTTGGACTGCAAGGAGATCCAACCAGTCCATCCTAAAGGAAGTTAGTCCTAAATATTCACTGGATGGACTGATGCTGAAGCTGAAACTCCAATAATTTGGCCACCTGATGTGAAGAGCCAAATCACTGGAAAAGACCCTGACGTTGGGAAAGATTGAAGGCAAAAGGAGAAGGGGGTGACAGAGGGTGAGATGGTTGGATGGCATCACTGACTCAGTGGACATGAGTCTGAGCAAACTCTGGGAGATGGTGAAGGACGAGGAAGCCTGGTGTGCTGCAGACAGTGGGAGTCAGACACAACTTAGCGACAACAATAACAATGATGCTCGCTGTAGTATTTGGAGGAAACTGTACGCATGCATGTCACTTACTCTGAAAGCACCAAACAAAATGAGACAGAGACACCTGGAAATTAAGCTGGATATATAATAACGCAAGTCCAGCAAGTCAGTGATGGAATCGGTGCAGTGGGTATCTGTGGGCGCTCGGTGTATAATTCTTTCCATTTTTACACATATTTGTAATTTTCCATAATAAAATTTGGGAGTGAGATGAAGTGCATCTCAAACAGTCTCGTATGAAAAGAACATTGATGTGGTGAGTTTTCAGAGCTATTCACACAAACCCACAGTGTACAGAG
The DNA here is from genome assembly GCF_032405125.1 of Capricornis sumatraensis. NCBI lineage: Eukaryota > Metazoa > Chordata > Mammalia > Artiodactyla > Bovidae > Capricornis > Capricornis sumatraensis. The sequence continues at coordinate 107,978,743 of NC_091076.1, read as the reverse complement.
TTAGGAGGCTGGAGAGAGACAAGAAGAAGGCAAAGCACGGGAGGCCCTCGGGCTGGGTTCAGAGTCACCGGACACCGAGATTCACTCTGGGGTCTGGCTCAAGAGCAAAGTCAGAGCAGCCTGGGTCTGCAGTCAGTTTCTCTGCACAAGGCACAATTTCCTGTTCCTCGGATTCAGCACCTCCCAGACTTGAATACTCTCCCTAAATAGCATTTTGATGAGTTAAGTGTAAATGAATCAGAAACAAATGGATTAAGTTTCTCAGCACATGTACAGGGTTGAAGTGAGAAATTAAAAATAGGAAAGGAAGTGGGGAACGACACGGGACAGGGGAAGGGTCTCCATTTCAAGCTGTGCATAAAACCACCTTCTGAAAAATAATTGACTGACTCACGGATCTTCATCCCAAGGGCTTCTGGGGCCCTCCTCTTTAAAATTCAAACGACTTTGAAAAGTATTTCTCCTCCTGGAAAGCAGAGGGGAGAGGAAAGGCTTTGAAGTTCTCCAAGTCATTTAATTTTTTTTCAAAGGTAAAGTAGTACATTTTTAGCCAATATTAAATAAACATCTTCTTGAATGGTATGTTCAAAGCCTCTGAGCCTCTGATGTTGGCATTTTTTGTTTTGTGTTCTGGAAGGTGAACGAGGATGGTGCCTTTTCTTGCCAAATGTTCCAGAATCAGAGAACATCAGACCCAGGAAATTCAGCGGCCCCTATGCTATTATGAAGGAGGGGCAGTTCGGACAGGTTCTAGTGACCTTTCCAGAGAGGTCAGCGGTGGCCCAGCTGGGCTCAGACTGTAAGCGGTCTGGTTTCCAGAAGGGCAAACCATTCGATTCTTTGCAGGAGAGCCACAGGCTCCAACTCTTAAGTTGAGGATCCTGGGGTCACTCTGCCTGGACAGGCGAGTTTACAGAAACACCTTTAGTCAGTCACCACCAGGGACGATGGCCACGCCTCCCTCCCCAGGGATCCGCAGAGATTAGCACTTGGAGGTAAGGTGGGACAAGGACATTGGAAGTCAATGAACCTTTATGAGGGAATCTGGGCTGAGAGGGAGAGGGAAAAAAAAATCACACCTATGAAGGATTTTTTCCAACCAGCCTAATTTAGACACAACATATACAAACGCAACCCACAAAGATTATCCAGGCACGGAACACGGGACAGTGGGAATGAGACGGGAACAGCAAAATCATGATTCTCAAACACCCGATGTTTGAGTAACAGCCCATAAATTCTTATTAAGTGAACTAACAAATACATATAATTCACACTCTCCTCTATCACAGAAGTAGTAATGCTTAGTGTGCAAGTTTTCAGAAAAGGCGTGTTCGGGGTAAGAAACATCAAACAGAAGATTCTCTTACGGACCGAGACCACCAAGGCATCCACTGCGAGTAACACAGTATTATTTCAATTAGCTCTTAAAAATGGACTGGTGAGATCTGGGTCATCAAACCCATTGTAGAGATGTTTTTAAAAATGATCCACAGACAAAGCAAGTAATTCACCAAGACCACACAGCTGGCAAGAGACGAATTCAAGCACAGGCCTCTCTGATTCCAGAGGGCCTTCACCCTACGCTTCGTCATCATAGGTGATCTTCCCTGCCTGGCTGCACCCAGAAGGGAGAACTTAAACCCTAAAGGATCTATAGGAAATCTAACGGAGAGAGCTTCCCCGGCTCAGGGATAAAGGATCCGCCTGCCAACGCAGGAGACACAGGTTCAATCCCTGGTCCAGGAAGATCCCACTTGCACAGCGCAACTACGCCCAGGTGCCAGGCCACTGAAGCCCCTGCTCTGCTGCCAGGGAAGCCCCCACACCACAACCCGAGAGTTAAGCCCTGCTCGCTGCAACTAACGAAAAGCCCGAACAGCAACAAAGGCCCAGCACAGCCAAAAATAAAACTCAATCAAATAAAAAAGAAATATAATGGCGAGGGAGATAGGCCGCGGGATAAGAACAATGATAACAACAGATTATATGTGTATGCTAATCTCCTTCACCAGAGGGAATGAACTTTATCGATTTTTTTTTTTAACCCAAAATAACACTCATTGTAAACTGGAAAACTAAGATCAGTTATAATCACAGCATTCAGAGGTAATCTGTTAATCTTTCACTAAAAATCCTTCCAAAAATTTTAAGTGTTTTCATATGCTTAAAAAAAAAAAAAAAACCAAACTTTTTTATTTTGGAATATTTTTAGATAAACAGAAAAGTTGCCGAGGTCATACAGAGTTCCTGTCTATCCTTGACCCATGAAGGATAAAATGGTATGAACATTTTACATAACCATGGCTATTTGTCAAAATTAAGAAATTAACATCAGTACCTTTCTGTTAAACACAGATTTTATCTGGATCACCTTAGCTTCCTTTTTTTCAGTTCCAGGACCCAGTCTTGGGTACCACCTTGTAGCACACTGGTATAGTTTTTAAACAGATCCTTTTTACGCAACCCTACATCATGAACATACAACATTTCTTTATCAACAGAAGTCTCCGACAGCATTTTCAGCAGCTCCCTGGCACTGGGTGGGGTCAGTGGGTGAGACCCTCCATTCAAAGGGCATTTCCGTAAGTGTCAGATGGACAAACGGCATGGTTGTGTGCACTTGTCTGAGACAGCATCAGGATAAATTCTGGAAGTGCACCACGAGCAGGTTAAGAGTCTTCATTCATCGGGCCATACTCTCCTGAAAGCCGGAGCCCACTGGCCTCCTCCCAACAGATGGATAATTTTCCCTTAGATTCACCCAGGACCAAAAAAACTGACTTGGTAAACCAACTCTTCCATATGCTAGAGCAGGGGTCCCCAGACTCTGGGATCTGATGCCTGACGATCTGAGGTGGAGCTGATGTAATAATAACAAATACAATGTATTAGTCATACTATTATGATGTAATAATAACCTAATAAGACATAAAGAGCGCAACAAAAGCAGTGCACTTGAACCCTCAAACTGTTCCCCCGCGAAGTCCGTGGAAAAACTGTCTTCCACGAAACCGGTCCCTGGTGCCAAAAAGTGGGGCACTGCTACTCTAGAGAGACAGTGGGAAAGAGTTCCTGGACTTCCAAGACAATCACCCCCATCTCAAAACCAGACTGATTCTCTTCAAGAGGCACCCCCAAATCAGACCTTCATTCTCTCCCCCATTGCCGCTGGCCCTACTCTCTGGGCCTGACACACAGTGAGAGCTTCAGGCTTCAGCGTTTCAATCGGGGAACGACTTTCAGGGTCCAGGGGCAACTCCCCCCATCGAGTTCAATTTCCTTCACGTCTCTTTCTAGTTTCTCCTGAGACTCCCGGAAGGGCAAGCTCCAAGCAGGCTTGTGCAGTAACGCGTGTACCAGGAAGGACAAAAGGATTTGATAGTCAGCAAAGTTATATGCCTCTTTTTTTTTTTTTTTTTCAATTCTGATGCTGAAAGGATCAGGGGGAGGGGGAGAGACTACAAAACTGCTTGCCTGTCTAGAAACGGCTCAGAGTAAGCTTGAACCAGGAAGCTGCCCAGCCGTGGCACGGTCACTCTACCAAAAGACGCCTGTATTTTATTTGGAGACACCACTCTTCAGTGCAAAATACTCTGTCCCTGTGTGCAGGAAAATGCTCTATATTTGAGACGATTGGAGGGGGCAAAAAAAAGGGAGGCAGGGTAGATTTAGAAAAATGAGACCTACCCCATGCTGGGGAATTCTTAAGTGCCATCCTGGGTTGCAAAGAGAAAAGCAAAGCAAAAGAAAAAACAAGCTACTGGTCAGAGGGAACACTCTTCCATGCCAAACTCAGCTTGAATTAATACACAACACCACCTCTTAGAGGGGGAAACTCGGCTTTAAAGTAAGAGTCTCTTCTCTAAAGGCAGCTGATTAAAAAACAACAGGAAGTTGAGAATATTCTGGGAGGAGAAAGGGCTGCCCCATGAGAAGTTTCCTTCATCCTGATATTTGTGATATTGTCATTCTGGTGAAGGCCACGTCTTCAGATCAGGAGTGATCAAGTGTCTGAGGTCACGGGTGCCAGGTCCATTCCCAGGAGAACAATGCCCAGGATCTTGGACTTTTTATCTCCCTGGGGACTCTGTCGTTTGCTCCAGTGGCTGGGAGAACCTACTTCACTTTTGAATTCCACCCAGAAACCTCAGGAGGCTCTGCTCAGGGAAGAGAAAAATCCAACTGGTTACAAGATACAGGGTCTTCCCAGAAGACGTTCCCGTCCCCCTCCTCCCAAGTGGTCCCCTGGCCGTTATGGAGAAGACTTCAGCCAGGGGACAGCATAGAGAATATGAGTCCAAGGAAGAAAACCAACCAACAAACAAAAAACCAGACTTTACAACAGAGGAGCCACTTTCTCCTGTTTATTGATGAAGCACTGTAGTCATTCAAGAAGGAGATACTGCACGGAGAACAAAGCCTTAGAAAGCAAAGCACTGGGACCTCCCTGGTGGTCCAGTGGTTAAGACTCTGCCTTCAAATTCAGGGGGCGCAGGTTCAATCCCGGGTCAAGGAACTTAGATCTCACATGCTGCAACGTGCTGCCAAAAATTGTTTTTTATTTAATTAAGGAAATTTAAAACAGCAAAGCACCACTGTTCCAGCCTGCATCTTCCAGGGTGAAGCAGCCCATTTCTGCTAATAGAGTCTTTTTAAACCAAATCAGAGACCTCTGAAAGTGAAAGTGTTAGCCGTATCCGCCTCTTTGCGATCCCCTGTAGCCTGCCAGGTTGCTCTGTCCATGCAATTTTCCAGGCAAGAATACTGGAATGGGTTGCCATTTCGTTCTCCAGGGGCTCTTCCTGCCCCAGGAATTGAACCCAGGTCTCGTGCATTGCAAGCAGATTCTTTATCCTCTGAGCCCCTAGGGAAACCCTGGAGATCTCTGACATGTAGCCAATTTGACCTATCAAGCTTAAATTACAACTTGAGCCATTATAAGATCAGACCTTAGGATTCGAATCACACGAGGGTGTCAGCGTGTGTTAAATTGTGACGTGGAATCTGTAAAAGTGACCACACTTCCATGAAGCTTGACCAAAGCCCTGAGCTTTCAGCCATATTCCCTCAATGTCGCGTCTGTCTTCATCATGAATACTTACGTGTATTCGGGCAGCACACATTTCAACAGAGAGGACAACTACAGACAGACCTTCATCCTGTAAGCAAAGCAGGCTGTGTGTGTGCGTGTGTAAGGCCCTCACTGTATCTGATTCTTTGCGACCCCATGGATTTCCCAGGCAAGAATACTGGAGTGAGTTGCCATTCTCTTCTCCAGAGGAAATTCCCAACTCAGGAACTGAACCCGGGTCTCGGCATTGGCAGTCGGGTTCTTTAACATCTCTGCCACCAGGGAAGGCCAAATAAAACAGGCTGCTGGGCTCAAATAAAACTTGCAGCAAATGAAGCCTGACATGTAGGAATAACCAGTGTTACAGTGCTACGCAAAAGGGCACACCTCTGACAGGGGTGACGCAAACTCCACCTCCGAGGGCAAAGGGAACCAGGGAAAGCAGAGAACTTCCTTTAAGACCCTCTAGAGGCTGGGTCACCCACGCCTTAGCCGGGACGCAAACTCAGGGAGCCTGGATCCAGACACCACCCCGGGCTGTGTCACAGGACAGTAGCAGTGACTCTCTTCTCAGGGGTTCTGATTCCAGCCAAGGCCAGGTGGACTTCAAACCAGTCCATCCTAAAGGAAATCAACCCTGAATGTTCATTGGAAGGACTGATGCTGAAGCTCTAATACTTTGGCCACCTGAGGTGAAGAGCTGATTTATTGGAAAAGACCCTGAAGCTGGGAAAGACTGAAGGCAGGAGGAGAAGGGGGCAGCAGAGGATGAGATGGTTGGATGGCATCACTGACTCAGTGGACATGAGTTTGGGTGAACTCCGGGAGACAGTGAAGGACAGGGAAGCGTGATGTGCTGCAGTCCATGGGGTCGCAGAGAGTCGGACACGACTTAGCGACTGAACAGCAACAAAGAGGCAGGGTGGATGCTGCAGGCATCTTGACGTGCACTGCAAGCAAATGCCTGTAAGGACTCGAGAGCACTTCAGCCCCTTTGAACCTGGTTTGGGACTCGTTTGTCCCTACCTGCTCCAGGCTCCCAGGATAGGACTGGCTTAACCCCTGGGTCCCTCTTACCAGTGCTCCTTACTGTGCCCACCTAGAGACGGGCAGTGAGAGGTAGGGCAGGGGCAGGGAAGCCACAGTATCACTGGGCCCGCCACCCAAGGCTTCAGGCTGCAGCAAACAGATGGCGCAGGCTGGCTGGGGGCTGTGCAGGGCACGGCCAAGCTCTCTGCCAATCTCTGGGAGGGAGCTGGACTCGGCCACCCATGTTCAGAGGGCCTTATCCCACATGCACCCAACTGGGGCGGGAGGCTGGGGTCTACCAGATGGCTGAAAGGTGGACACAGGAGTCCTGGGATCATCTGTCCATTCACACATTTAACAATTAAAGAGCCTGTTCTGTGCCAGGTTTTGGAGACAGAATGTGATCAGAAACCACCCACCTCCCCAGGCCAGTGGATGAGACCAACATTCCCCTAACAGACAGAGGAATGAATCTGCTGCTACAAATTGAAAAGGGCCCCTGGGAGGGTTGAGAGCCCAGGTGGACCAGCCTCGCTGACACATGAACTTGGCCTACAAGGGTGGAGATGAAACCCTCAGAGGCAACTGTTGATCGGCTCTTGACTTGGGTTGAGCTCATCCTTCTAAGCTCGTGTGCTGTGCTCAGTCCCTCGGTCGTGTCCGACTCTTTGCGACCCCATGGACTGTAGCCCACCAGGCCCCTCTGTCCATGCGATTCTCCAGACAAGAATACTGGAGCGGGTTACCATGCCCTTCTCCCAGGGGTCAAACTTTCATTCCCTGCATCTCCTGCACTGGCAGGCGGATACTTTACCACTGAGCCACCTGGGAAGCCCCAACGCGTTCCTTCCTCATCTGTACAATGGGTCCATCTCCCTGTGGCTCCTCGGACGCGTAAGTGTGAAACTGCATTTTTAGGGACTTCATTGAATGACAGCTCTAAGTGATAACCTGTTTTATCAGGAGGACTGCTTAAAATAAAGGGATCGGGCTTAAGCCCACAGGGTTCTCCCTGAGCACTCCCTCCCATAGCAAAGCCACAGGCAGAGGCCGGCCTCCTCTCTTCCCCAGCAGACAGGCCTGGGCTCTTCCCATAGACTCTGACCCTTCGCACACCCTGATCTAGCCTGATTCCAGGGAGAACCTCCTCTGGTGGCCCGGTCGTGTTCGACTCTCTGCGACCCCATGAACTGCAGCCCACCAGGCTCCTCTGTCCTCCACCATTGGAGTGGGTCGACTCTTCCCGCTTCACGACAAGGCTGTGATCCATGAAGGGGGAGAACCCCGCCATTGATTTCAGTCCGGGGTCTCTTTAAGCAGCCGCTGCCAGCACTGTGGGGGATTCGTGGTGACTCAGCCTTGGCCCAGAGAAGCTGGAGGCTCTATGGCTCAGCCAGGATATGGCTCTGAGCCTGTGAGCTGCTGGGAGGAGAGAAAGCTGTTCCCTGGGGCCTCCTGAAGCTCCCTCCCTTCTGTCTGACCAGCCTGTTGGTTCCCCCACCAGCAGCCGCCACCAAGGTGCGCGTCGGCCCAGCTACACCACCATCCTCACCGAGGTGCATGCAGAAAGAAGGCTGCATCCTCCCAAGGGCATGGAGGGCAAGAGCATCGCCTGCCTGTCCCCCGGGGGGAATCAAGCCCGGGGTGGAGAGACAGAGGGGACTCCTGCCTCCTCCTCTCTCCTCTCCTTCCTTGAAGGCAGCTTATCTGAGTGTAGAGAACTCTGCTCTGTCCCTCCTTGACGGGAACATGGGCACAGCCAGGGAACCAGGAAGCCCAGGAGCCCCATGTAGTTTGCAACTGGCCTATTTCCACTTGTTTCCAAGCAACATGACACAAAATCCCCTGGAACGGGATCCCCGAGCCAGCAAACTGGAAAGGCGCCGGGACCACTCTCGCTCACACCCACCGCATCACAGTGAGTAGGGGCTCGGGCATAAGTGGCAAGCAGATGCAGAGTTCTGCCCAGCGCTCAGGACCCCAGGAGCTCCTTTCAGGGCTTGAGAAGGAAAGGCGTTTCAATTTCTTGCAGGCAAAAGACAAGGTCACCCAGCTCGCTGCGATGCTCCACAGGTCCACCCTCCCCATCTGGATCCCAACTGCATGTGGCTTGGGGTCTTCCACGTACCCACTTCCAGCTCACCCAGCCTCAGAGAGCCAGGACAAGGCTGCCTAAGCCCTTCCTGCCGACAGACAACCCGCCTCCTCCAGTTCAGACATTCTGTCCTTAGCATCCTCCTTAAGACATTTGGGCAAAGACTTAGCAACTGTTACCCGATTCCCTTAAAAGAGAAAAAGAAAAAAACTTCCTTCCCTTGTTTTATCCATCCCCCCCAGGACCACATTCTAATTATGTTTGAAATGATGTCACCTCAAGGAGTAAGTACATGAGGTGTACCTCCCTGGGCACTCAAGTCTGCAGGCAGAGAGAGTCTGAAATTTTGGAGAGAGTTCAGGAAGGGGGCCTTGCATTGAAGATGAAAATCCACTCAACACAAGAAAAGGGTGGGTTTTCCTGTATGTCAACCAGGACTTAGTAAGAATACCGCAGTGGGTTGCCGTTCCCTCCTCCGGGGATCTTCCCGACTCGGTGATCAAAGCTGGGTTTCCTGCATCAACAGGTGGATTGTCTACCGTCTGAGCCACCAGGGAAGCCCACTTTCATTTGCAAACCTGACTTTAGGAAAATATCTACAGGTTCATCCTCCCTAAAGAAAGAGTACACACACACACACACACACACACACACACACACTTAGAGGGAAGAAATAGAAGCAAACTAGCATCTGTTTTGCTCCACTGAATGGGGTCTTTTTTTTCAAATTCAAAGTAAAAGCTCCATCATGAAGGAAACAAAAGTGAGTGGAGTTCCAAGGGCCAAGCAAAGCAATGGACACAACCATCCAAGGAGCCTGTATGTGGAAGGCGTGACCTGTGTCTGCCCAGCTCCCCTGAGAGGCTTATGGAACACCGGCCAAGGTGGGGAACCTGGCTCTGCGTGGGGAGCTGCCCACACCTCCCTTGTTAAAAAAGCACATTTTACTCAGGGATAGTTGATTTAAAACGTTGTGTTAATCTCTGCTCTACAGCAAACTGACTCAGTTGTACCTATCTATACACATTCTCTTTCTCTTTTCATTTATTTTTATACTGAAGTATAGTTGACTTCGGAGAAGGCAATGACACCCCACTCCAGTACTCTTGCCTGGAAAATCCCATGGATGGAGGAGCCTGGTGGGCTGCAGTCCATGGGGTCGCGAAGAGTCGGACACGACTGAGCAACTTCACTTTCACTTTTCACTTTCATGCCCTGGAGAAGGAAATGGCAACCCACTCCAGTGTTCTTGCCTGGAGAACCCCAGGGATGGCAGAGCCTGATGGGCTGCCGTCTATGGGGTCGCACAGAGTCGGACATGACTGGAACAACTTAGCAGCAGCAGCAGCATAGTTGACTTGCAATGTTGCACCAATTCTGGTGGCTCAGAGAATAAAGAATCCACCTGCGATGCAAGAGACCTCGGTTCAGTCCCTGGGCTGGGAAGATCCCCTGGAGAAGGGAATGGATGTGCACGCCAGTATTCTTGCCTGGAGTAGTCCATGGACAGCGGAGCCTGGGGGGCTACAGTCCTTGGGGTCACAAAGAGATGGACATGACTGAGTAGGAAACACAACGCACACCACCCCCACCAACCCCCGCCGCATAGCCAAGTGGCTCGGTCATGCACAGCGACGTTCTTTTCGCCGTACTCTTTTCCATTCCCCTTTATCCCAGGATACTCAATGTCATCCCCTCTGCTACACAGCAGGGCCTTGTTGTTACCCTCTGCGGTGGTCTTTCACACCTCACGCACCACCCAAACCAGCTCTAAATGGAACTCAACATCGGAGGCCCACCAGCCTCTCACAGCCTACTTCGCACACTCACATAGTAGGTGTTCGGGAAGCTTCCCCGAGTTTCACTAAATCTGCTGCAAATAAAATGAAGCCATGTCCCCCCTAAGCCGAGAGGCCTGGGCCCTCAGGAGGCATGTTAACTCTTTCATGCTCTCCAGACCCCACATGTGTCACTCGAGATTAATGAGCACTGAGTCCCCAGCGTCCCCAGGGTCAGCCTACCGGAATGGAAACAGGAATGAGCAAGGAACAGCCTCAGAAGGTCAGAAATCCCCCAAATGACAGCGAAACAAATACACAGAAAGCAGAAACGGGGGTCATTCTGTCTGGCAGCTGACTCGGAGAGGAGCGAGGTTTTCTCCTCATCGCAGAACAAACCGTGATCTGAGTTTGGAGCTTTTCAAACTGAAAGCCAGCTAACGCATCGAATTAAATGATACAGTAAAGCCCTGTGCACTTTCTAGAAGTTGCCAGAACTCTAGAAGGGCGCCAAGTTGATGTGGATGCACTGATTTTTTTTTTTTAATCCCAGATCTTATTAACAATGACCCATTACTGTCCACATGCTAAATGCCAGGCCCACCATGGTGGTTTACGGTTACCAACACATCCAGTTCTCTTATAGTCCTCACATAAGGACCCCTGTCTTCCCTGTTCTGCAGGAGGAAAAACTGAGAGCTTGCAGCGAGGTGAGGGCAGAGAGAAGATTTAAAGGGCCAGCTGACTCGAAGCCCACAGCCCTAACATTACACGGACTCTCTGATCCAAAGACAGGTCTCTGCTGGACAATGTGTGGAGCCCAGGTGGCCGACGAGGAATCGGCTCCAGGACTTGTCCCATTTCCAACCCAGAGGATGGAAGGGCCACAGCACTTGGCAGGATCATGGAGGGGTGGAGGGCTGCCCAGGAGGGCCCCCTCCCCACACAGTCACCCCAGACCCCAGCAGCTCCAGACCCTGGGGCTCCCATGGCCCCTGCCCAGCCTGGCAGGAAGGGAGGCCCGATGGTGTCCATGAACATCCAAACGGCCTCCCCTAGGAGGCAGCGGGAAGACTCCATAGCAGCAGGCCACTGATGGGGAGATCAGAGGCTCAGGTCAAGACTTGAGGACCAGGTTAAGCCTAGCCCAGATGCCCTCAGCAGCTGCCCTGTTGTCCTTTGTAGGGGTCCTCAACCTGAGCTGGAAACAACAGTGAATTCTGGAATCTCGCGTCCATCGTGCTAAGTACAAGAAGCCGGACACAAAAGGCCACAGAGCGTGCGACCGTTGACACACAATATCCAGACCTGGCGATTCCAGAGAGACGGAAAGTAGATTCAAGGTCGCCAGGGTCCATGAGGGTCGTGGGAGGGAGGGTGGTGGGAGGGAGGGTCCCTCCGTGCAGGGAGGGAGGGTCATGACTGCTAACGGGTGCCGGGCTTCCTTCCGCGGTCCTTCTGGAAGCTTCTAGAACAGACGGTGGTGATGGCCGCACGACATCGTGAACATCCTTAAGGCCACTGACTCGTACACTTTAAAATGATCACAAGGGTACATTTGACGTTATAAGCCTTCTGTCATTGTTATGGGGGGGCAAAAAGGGTGAATCTCTAAAGAACCGCTGAACTTACTCAATCAAGCGTGAGACGAAAAGCTCGGAGCCAGGTCTGAGGCTCTCCGAGGTTTAGAACTGGACATTCCCCTAAGACCCTCCAGTTTATGAAGTCGGTGTTTAGAGAGAGGGTGGAGTGGGCAGGGAGGGAAGGAAGAGGCAGGGAAGGTGGCCAGGCCCCTGAGCCAGAGCGCTGACCGGCTGAGCAGCAGCTCAGGGAGCCTCTCCCCAGCCCACTGCAGGCTCGGGCAGCACCCCCAGCACCCCCAGGCTCAGGCAGCCCCAAGACCCCGCGGACCACTCCCCCCAACCACCTCCACCTGGCAGGCGTCGCCGCGACTTTCTCGGGGCTGGGAGCCCAGTGTCCTTGGTCCAGATCACAGACTCAACACCAGTTTATCTGCACTGGGCAAATAAGGCGGCAGCAAGTGGCGGAACTCTGACAATATTTAATGACTCGGGGGTGGGGGCGGCTTTGCAGGATGCAGGAAGGCAGGCAGAAAACTCCAGGGGAAATTCCGTTGGGCATGGAGGGGGAGATAAAAGGGGACCGTAAAGCAATCTTGACAGGTTAACAGACAGGTAATATTCCCACGGTGTTGACTTAACCAGGCTAGCACTGCATGTGGCCCCGATCAAGCCGGCGCAAGAGCCTGGGCAGCTGAGGGCTTCACGGAAACAAAGATCCAGTCAGAGAAAACCAAACAACAGCCAGTCAGAGGCTGGCCGCTCCCCCAGCTCGGAAGCTGCCCGGAGATGCTTCCTGGAGACCGATCCGGAGAGAGAGCCTCCAGCAGGACGGACGTGGCGCAGGAGCTGACACCTGGGGACGGCTTCTCGGAAAGGCTGGGGCACGGACAAGGGGAAAGTGCCACACGCACCACCCCGCCCCCCACGTCAAGGCTCGCCAGTTCCGTGACTGCTAGTCCTAGAAAGACGGCCTTGTCAGTCCCACCTGCGGCCCCAGGGTTCCTGGTTCAGGATATAGAGACAGCAAAGAGATTCGCGCCATCGCCAAAATCCGAATCAATCCACCTAGACTCAAACACGGGTTCTGCCATCTCCTACCTGTAACACTCAGGGTGGGTTCCTGAACATGTCCAGGACTCCACTTCCTCATCTGTAAAATGGGACCATAATTCTCACAAGGTGGTTTAACCCATGGGTGGTGGTGGTGGTTGTCTTAGTCTGTAAGTTGTGTCCGACTCTGCAACTCTGGACTGTAGCCTCCCAGGCTCCTCTGCCCATGGGATTTCCCAGGCAAGAATGCTGGAGTGGGTAGTCATTTTCTTCTCCACGGGATCTTCCCCACTCAGGGACTGAACCTGTGTCTCCTGCCTTCGCAGGCAGATTCGTTACTGTCTAAGTCCCCAGGGAAGCCCAACAAATGGATTACTTATGATTAATTATGTGTTCACGTAATTGGTATAAATATCAACGCTATTGAGATTTCCCCAGCAGTCCTGTGGTTAAGATTCTATGCTTCCAAGGGGGTGCGGATTTAATCCCTGGTTGAGGAACTAAGATCCCACAAGCTGTGTGGTGCAGTGAGGGGGAAAAAAAAGCTGTAAATCAACTGCACGTCAATAAATGTTTTTTTTAAAGTTTAAATCAATACTACTGAATATTGACTTAAATAATGAGTGGGAATAAATAAAAAACACGAGGGTTGAGGGGAGCACACTGCCTGGGTGATGGTAGGTGCTCAAGACATTTCATTTTCCTTGGACAACTGTGTCTCCCACCCACCTGCCCAGATTCAGGATGGGATCTTCTGAATACAGCCGAACAGCTGCCAGACTGGAAGGTGCTGGGTCTTTCAAAAGGCATCAAGGCCGTTCTCTCCCCACCCACGCTCCCGAAGAACGGGGAGGAGACGGGCATCCCCGGCGGCTTAGCAGTGAAGAGTCCGCCTGCTGCTGCAGGAGACACTGGTCCGAGAAGATCCCTCACGCCTCAGAGCAGCTAAGCCCCTGTGCCCCACAACCCCTGAGCCCGCGCTCCAGAGCCGGGGGCCGCAGCTACTGAAGCCCACGGGCCCTACAGCCCGGACTCCGCAACAGGAGACGCCACCACGACGAGACGCCCACGCTCCACAGCCAGAGAGGAGCCCTGTTCACTGCAGCTAGAAGAAGAGCCCTTCAGCAAAAAAGACCCAGCATGGTCAAAAATAAACAGAGTTACTGGAAAAGACCCTGATGCTGGGAAAGATCGAGGGCAAACGGAGAAGGGGGTGACAGAGGATGAGACAGTCAGATGGCATTTCAATGGACATGAGTTTGAGCAAACTAAACAGAACATGAGTTTCAGCAAACTCCAGGAGATAGTAAAGGACGGGAAAGCCTGGCATGCTGCAGTCCATGGGGTTGCAGAGTCAGACACGACGGAGCAACTGAACAACAAAATTTTAGAAAGAATGGGGACAAAGTTCCTTACATGAATAAAAGAGGTGTCACCCTGGCTTGGGTACCATAGGAAGACACCCAAGCCAGCCCCCGGTCTCTGAGACCTTGGCAGACACACTCAGCAAACTGATATAGTTCCATGTGCCTGAGTTTCTCAGAGAAAGTAAAAGTTCTCAAAGTCACTGAACCAGTACATAAGAGGTGCCAAGATACTGACTTCATTTCCTTCAGGGCTCCCTGGCCTCTGTTACAGGACACTATTTTGAGGTTGGATTATATATTTTTAGGTTATTTGGAAAATCATTGTGGCTTTAAATAATAAAATTCTGAGTGACATCTGTCAGCCCGTGACCATGAGTCTGCTAAACGGCGTTTTCTTCTTCTTTTTTATTTTTTTTCATTTCTGAAAAGTTCAATGAAGTGTTACCCAGAAAGGCTTGTAAGAGTCTTCAGGGTTGCGTATTAAACACTGTCTTGAAACGGGTCCCAAGGCATGTCCTGGAGACCTAGGAACAGGCACGAGGGAGATAGTGGAGGAAAGGGGAGCCTGGTGAGCTGCAGTCCCTGGGGTTGCGAAGAGTCGGACATGACTTAGCAACAAGGGCAACGAGACGGATAAATGGGTGTAAGGAGAGGAGCTCACAGTCTGTTACAAAGATCACGGGACTCAGGAGGGGTCAGGAGTTTCATTCAAACCTCTGGGAAATACATTTTACATGTTTCTGGGCTTTGAACTGTCTTTCTTCATAAAGACCTCTGTGATATAAGGAGGGTAGGATTATTCTCCACATGTGATCGAAAAGAAAACTGAGCAAAGAGATGATGAAGACCCTCCCCCCTCTCCCAACTGGAGTCTCAACACGAGTAACAGGAAAGCTGGGCCAGCACCCAGCGCACCCACCCATCCTGGTATACTTGTCTCTTGAAATGGTGTTTTGGAGCCAGAGAGTCGGACATGCCTGTTGTTCAGTCCCTAAGTCGTGTCTGACTCTGCGACCCCGTACGCAGGCTCCTCTGTCCTTCACCATCTCCTGGAGTTCCTCAAATTCATGTCCCCTGCGTCCATGACGCTATCCAACCATCTCAGTCTCTGCCGTCCCCTTCTCCTCCTTCCCAGCATCAGGGTCGTTTCCAACGAGCTGGCTCTTCACATCAGGTGGCCAAGGTATTAGAGCTTCAGCAACAGTCTTTCCAATGAATATTCAGGGTTGATTTCCTTTAGGGTTGACTGACTGGATCTCCTTGCAGTCCAAGAGACTTTCAAGAGTCTTCTCCAGCACCACGGTTCGAAAGCACCAGTTCTTCAGCGCTCAGTTTTCTTTATGGTCCAACTCTCACATCTGTACATGACTACTGGAAAAACCGTAACTGTGACTAGACTTTGTCAGCAAAGTGACTTAGAGCCTTATATCTCTCCAAAAATACATCTCCCATGTCCCATCCAAAGCCTGCAGACGATCCTAACCGAAGGGGCCGGGAAGTGATCCCACGTCCCATCAGCCTTGCCAGCAGCTGGTACCTAAAGCGCGTCACCGTGCGTGGCCTTTACACCCAGGAAAAGACTCCTAATCACATTTCTGGAAATCGACGAGAAGTGGCTTTGCCAAAAGAGGGAAGGACCAGACCACACCTCAAAGCTCCCTGGGCAGGCAGCACTGGAAGCCAGAGACGCCGAAGCCTCACCGGGAAATGCCCCAGCAGCGCACCCGCTGTCTAATCCGGAGCACAGTAGGTGCGCGGTGCAGGCGAAATTAGGAGCCCTCTGGGTCCACAATCACCCGCATTAAAAGCTCTATGCTCAGGGGTCGGGAAAGAATTAAACTGGGATTATGGGGTTAACAGATGCACAAAACCACACATATAAAACAGGTAAACAAAAAGGCTTACTGTAGAGCACATGGAACTATATGGAATATTTTGTAATAAACTATAATGGAAAAGAACTGAAAAGAAAGTATGTGTGTGTGCGTGTATGTGTGTGTGTATGTATATGTAACTAAATCATTTTACTGTACCTGAAACCAACACTATTGTAAATCAACTATACTTCAATTAAAAAAAAAAAAATTCTGCACTCCAAATGAGATCTATTCTATTGTTGTTCAGCTGCTCACTCGTGTCTGACTCTTTGTGACCCCATGGACCATAGCACGCCAGGCTTCTCTGTCCTTCACTATCTTCCAGAGTTTGTTCACTCATGTCCATTGAATTGATGATGCCATCCAACCATCTCATCCTCAGTCATTCCCTTCTCCTCTTGCCGTCAATCTTTCCCCAGCATCAGGGTCTTTTCCAACAAGTCAGCTCTTCATAAGGGGAAAAACTGCTCTGTGCTCCAGGGGTAACCAAAATTTTCACCCATCTTCTCTCCAACAGGACAAGAAGCAGGAAGGAAATCCCTTCAATAGATTTCTTTTCCAAGTCACAGAGCCCAGTTCCCCATGGCTAACGCCCCCAACACATGAGCCAACAGGAAGGGCATAAAGTCTCCCCCAACCCCCGACACTCTGCGACCTTGTCCTCCAGGGGAAGCTAAGGTCGACTAATTAACCAATCACTAGGCAGCTCATCGAAAAGCAGGTTTCAGTTCTGGAAACAAACAGACTCACAAAAATCAGCGTGGATTGCTACACATGAATTGTCCGAAGTCCAAAAATCTGACACTCTTTCAAGGATGCAGAGGAGAATGAATCAAAAGCCAAGAAGGAAAAAGCAACTGAGGTTAGATAAAGAAAGACCCCGGTGGAACCAGGAGGAACACTTCCAGAGCGTGGCTAGCCGGCCACAGCTGATGAAGGGGGCTTTCCCTCCATCCTCTCTCCCACTGGGCGGGCAGGAGCTCTCTCTAGAGGAATTCATTATCTTCAGCTCCTTTCTGCAAAAACCGCTCCAAGAAAAGGAGACATGTTTAACCAGAGATACAAGCTAGAAAGGGCCGCCGGCTCTTAAAACTTGGGCCATAAATGTGCTCAAGGGTTGGTTTTGCCCTTAAAGGAAAGAAAATTTATGGTTTGTCAGATAAGTAGAAAGGAAAACCCTCAGGATGGAAACCTGGCCAGATAAAAGTCTACAAATGAGTAAAAAGTTTTCTTAAAATACAGTGTCTAAATATTTCAGCCACAAAAAGGTTTTAGGATCCACCGAGCTTCATTTTTAACTCCAACCAAACCTAGCCACATCTCCACAAGAAAATATTCCTTTCTTTCTTTGTTGGATGGGTTTGTCAGTGGGCCATTCAGCTGGGAGACTGTAAACCTTGCCTTTGCCACCTTAACAGTACGATTAACCATAGAATGGCTAAGAGAGGGAGGGAGGGAGGGAGCATTACTGACTGAGAGGTGACAAGATGGTACCTTCCAGAAGGCTGGAAATATTCTATTTCTTGGTGGTTCCATGGAGGTATACGGAAAAATTCACTGAGCTGTACATTTAAGATTTGCTTATTTCTTTTTATTTTTTCTATGTTAAATTAAAAAAATTTATTGGAGTAGAGTTGATTTACTATTTTTGTTTCTAATTAGCTTTTATTGTATAGTTGATTTACAACGTTGTGTTAGTTCCAGGTGCACAGCAAAGTGAGTCAGTTATATATATACACACACGTGAAAGAGGGAAAGTGAAAGTGATAGTCGCTCAGTCCTGTCTGACTTTTTGCTAACCCCGTGGACTGTAGCCCACCGGGCTCCTCTGTCCATGGAATTCTCCAAGCGGCACCTCACAGCACATGTGATGTTAGTTCCCAGAATAGGGTTCAAACCTGTGCCCCCTGCGTTGGAAGCATAGAGTCGTAACCACTGGACCACCACAGCCTAGACGCCCCCATTCCTTACTGTTTCTGCTCACAAGGGGTCCCTCCCGGTCTACCTCCCCGGAAGTCTTCACGTGGTCTCAGACCCAGACAAGCGCTGTCCGTAGGAAGACCTGTGGAGGATTACCAGAGTCTGTCTTTGAGGCCATACTGCATGGCCCTGGAGCCTCAAAATCAAGGTTCATCTTTAAAGTCAGCACCAGGAAAACACACCCGCTGGGCCAACAGAAGCCCCCAGAGCCCCAGCAGCCTCCGCCAGCCCCTCCCACAGCCGCTCTTCCCGACTCCGCTGCCTAAGCAGAGGCGCCTGCCTCGCTGACGGCAGCAAGCAAAAAGGGCAGCCCTCACGCTTCCCTCCAAGGCATTCATTTGTGGTGTTTATTTATAGTCCTGCACGTTTGTGCATAAATACATATGCCAGCCGGGAAGCATGGGCCCAGGTATACACACACACACCAGAAAAAGCAACACTTATTTGTACACACGCACAGCGTAGTTAAAGATAAGTCCGTTCTCTGCTTCTAGAAGCTGAGAACCTATTAATTGTCACACTTTTGATGCCAGAAACAACCCAAAAAATAAACATCGTCATTTTAATCAACTCTCACAACCACCCCAATGAGAGCAGAGTAGGAATTTCAGCAAGTTCTCGCCCTTTGTTCTTTTTTTTTTTTGGATGTGGACCATTTTTTAAAGTCTATTGAATTTGTTACAATGTTGCTTCTGCTCTATGCTGTGGTTTTTTGTCCATGGGTACGTGGGATCCTAGCTCCCTGACCGGGGGTGGGGGGTGGAACCTGCACCCCATGCCTTGGGAGGCAGAGTCTTAACCCTTGGACCACCAGGGAAGTCCTTTTGCTCTTCATTAATTAAAGAATTTGGAAAATGGAGGGAGACCGTCTGGTCTCCAAAACTGATCCCCAGTGCAGCCTGTCTCAGACAGCATGAAATCAGAGACCCTTTACCCACTTGAGGTCCTGAAACGCGTTCGGATAATCCCACGGGGGTGGGCATAAAGGACAGAGGAGATATTCCTAATGACGTGACCCATCAACTGCGGGGAACCAGGAGATAGCTGGACGGACGGGCCAGGAGAGGACCCAGGCTAGATTATTCCTTGCGCTTTATTTTTTTAATTAGTTATTTTTTCCTCCTTTGGCCATGCCAAATGCCACATGGGAATCTTAGTTCCCCAGCCAAGGATCGGATCCACGCCCCCCTGCATTGGAAGCGTGGAGTCCTAAGCACCAGACCACCAGCAAAGTCCCTGTTTCTTGTCACTTTAAAAGATAACCACGCTGATCGCTGAAATTTTACAGAAAAAAAGGAAAGAATCCAGCCACTGACGTGAGGCTTTCTGCAACTCTCTGTCTGTGCACATTTGCTTCTTTCTTCACTTTGATGCTCATCCAGGACATCAGCTCCCTGGGCTATCCCTTCACACCCACTCCCATGCATATCTGACAAAAGAATCAGAAGTCCTCTCCTATCTACCCTAAAGGCACTTGATGAAAAAGCTTCCGGCTGGAGCTATCTGTGAGCCCATGATACAGGAACACAGCCTGCAATAATGTTGCAGGTTGCAGCCCACGAGTTACCCCAAATGGTGAGAAAATTTGTGGTAAGCGCACAGAAGCCATCTGGAAGAAGTGGACAATGTTCTCTGGCTGGAATGTCTTGTGCTGGACCCACAGTTTACCAGGGAGGAGAAGCCAGAGGCAAACATCTTTAGTAGCTTGTGCCCGAGTGTGGGATGAAAGCCCGTGGGAAACCCAAACAGTATTGTCTGCAATGTGTCATCTCATGGTGGGATGGGGTCAATGAAAGTGACTTCTAAGAAACTTCTGGGCTGCCAAGACCAAACCCTAGACCTCCTAGAAGTATCAGTTCATGCCTGTGTCTGTAATCTCCCAGAGGAGCTTGGACATTAAAACTTGAAAAGCATTTCACGGAAGAGGATGTCTTCTGCGTCTTGGTTGTATATCCTCTCCTCAGTCTCTCCCTGGTATCCACCACTCTCGGCTTCCCCCCTCCCTCAGCACCCTCCCAATAAAGCCTCCCCACAACGCCAAGATACATGGCTGAATACCCTCCAAGGGGTTTTCCGCCTAAACTCAGAAGTACATAGGGCTTCCCAGGTGGCAAAGTGCTAAAGAATCCACCAATGCAGGAGACACAAGAGGTGCGGGTTCGATCCCTGGGTCAGGAATATCCCCAGGAGTAGGAAATGGCACACTCCAGTATTCTTGCCTGGAAAATTCCATGGACAGAGGAGCCTGTTGGGCTATAGTCATGGGTTGCTATTATGTCGAGTTGGACATAACTGAGCAACTGAGTGTGCGTGCGCATGTGTGCGCACACACACACAGAGTACATAAAAACAGAGAAGGTGTGAAAAAGCGATTTGAAAAACACACTCACTTCTACCATCAATCACGTTGGTTATTCATCATAATTCCACATCTCCAACAAATTTCAGCCATCGATTCAACCCGTGCTAAATTCTAGTCACTCTTGAAAGGAAACATATCAGCCCAGTTCAAAGCAACATAGGATAAGGATACATTGAAAATAAAACCCAAAGTTCCACAAAGAGAAATAGTTACGTCAAATTTTCCTTTGGCAACCTATCCATCCTAAAGTTTCTCATCCCATTATGAAGAAACACACTAAGGATGCAAGAGGAAGTAAAGAAAAGGCTGACACAGAGGGGAAGGGGAGTGACCTTAGTTATCTTATTAGAAAGACAATAAGAGCTAATGTTTTTTCGAGGGCTATTCCCTGGCATGGAGCTGTGTATACTTCATTAATAATTAAAAAAACATTTTTTGTGTTTTGGCCACACCGGGTGGCATGTGGGATCTTAGTTCCCTGACCAGGGATCAAACCTGTGTCCCCTGCATTGGAAGACTAGAGTCTTAACCACTGAACCACCAGGGAAGCCCCTAGAACTATGCATTTTACATGTAGTGTCTCACATTCTATTCCTCAAAACCTCTGCCTCCCAGTATTACCGTCCCTTCCTTGGAGAAGGCAACAGCAACCCACTCCAGTATTCTTGCCTGGAGAAGTTCACGGACGGAGGAGCCTGGCGGGCTACAGTCTATGGGGTCACAAACAGTCGGACACGAGTTAGCGACTAAACAACAACGTTACTATTCCTTAGAGAAACTCCATCAAGCCTCTGTGGTTCTGGACATGTGGTTCCGTCTGCCTGAGAAGTCCAGTCTCATCTCCTCCCTGAGACATCCTCTGAACACCTCTTAACCGTCATGAGACACTGCCCGTCCCTGGGGAAGTCTTCCCTCTATCCCAAGCATCGTTTCCTTAGAAGTCCAGACTTCTCTCCAGCCACTGCCCACAGGGTCACTGTAATCACTTGTCCCCAAGCCTTGTCTATTCATTACCTGAGTGCCGTCCTCAAGGGCACTGATCTAAATGGACCTTTGTCTCCTCAGCATGTCACACAGAGCCAGGCCAACAGTACAAGCTTAACAAATATTTGTAGAATAGACCAACACATGAATACATTTCTCCCATGAAGATCGACCGATAAGACGATTTCATTAAAAAAAAAAAAAAAGCACATATCAAGACTCCTTCCAGGTACAGGTGTTTACCAGTGGAAGACGTACCTCCACCCTCGGACAGCCTGTGCAGAGGGTGTCCAGCCTGCAGTTGACTCAAGCAAATCTCTCCACCGTCCATTTGGTCCAAGCAAACAAGTACTTTGCTTTCTGCTCTCTCTCACTAAGAATTTTCAGAAAGTATTTTCTTATATGTTTTCTTGGCTGCGCCTGGTATCAGCTGCGTGTGCAGGGCCTAGTTCCCTGACCACGGATTGAACCCAGGCCTGCCTCCCTGCTTTGGGAGCTCGGCGTCTTAACCACGGGACCATCAGGAAGCCCCAGGAAGTGTCCTGAAGGATTTCAGGAACCAGTGGGAGGGTCTGGCCTCACTTTTTCTCATCTAAGGTTTAGGCTGTAAGCCCAGCAGGTCAGCCTGCTTCTCCACCATCAATCCAAGGAGAAGAGCTCCTTCAACTGCATCTCAAGCAGGAGAACCACCTACTGCCCACAGGAAACCACCCCTGGAGCTGAGTCATGGGGCTGGGAGGAGGGCAGCGGACATTCAAAGCCAGGACAGCGAGTCTCCGCGCCTGCTGCACTGAGACGGGGGCCTTCGGGTGTGCCACAGCTGTCCCCATGCAGTCAGCAGGTTGTGTCCGCGAAGTCTTTGCTGGAGACATTTCCTGGAGACCCTCCTCGGGAGGTGGGGACCCCAGAGGGGTCCAACCGCAGCGCGCAGCGGTCCAGCTGGTTCTTGGACAACCGCCAGACAGGAGATTGAATCCGAGCACGGGCACCTCTGTCCTCTCTGCCCCGAGGGTGATCCACCACCCCCGCCACCAGCCCATCTACCCAGGCGGCCACAGCGAGCCGGGTCAGCCACTGGGGAGCCTGACCTGGAGCAGGACCTCCAGAGGAGAGAGCAAGGCAGCCATCCAGCTCCTCTGAGCCCTGTGTGTGTGCGGGACACCCCAGGACCCCAGCCAACCTCACTCGGCGGGTAGCTAGGCAGACAGTGAGGGTCAGATTCTCCTCTCTGCCCCCAGTGAGCTGTGTGACCTAAGACAAGTTGCTTCCTTTCTCTAAATATGCTTCTTCATTCATAAAACGTAAGTAATACCTACCTTCCGGAACTGTGGAAGGTATCAAGACAACCTCTGCAGAACACCTCCATCTGGGCGTAGAATGTGGTCAATACACGCGAGCCTTCTAGTATTTACATCATAGTCACGCCCTTGAGTATTTGACTACAAGCTCCCCCAGGGCAGTCTTTCTCTGTTTCCTAGGAAGCTACGTTCTCAACACAGGCCTGATGCAAATAGCGATGTTTGGAATACGATGCCCTGCCTGTCAGCAGGATGAACCCTTGACAACACACCCCAGCGACGTGCGAGGCCTCTGGGACCTGCAGACAAAAGGCAGAGGCGGGTCCCCGCATCCACTGAGTCCACCTTCCCCCCGTCACCCTCGGCCTCACAGGGGAAATGGTCTGGAAAGGATGCCTGAGCCCTTGCTGACTGGCCCTGCTCTAACCAAAGCTCGTCCACCCCCAAGGGCCACCCCGGCATGGCCTTGTTGGCCTCGCCCCAAGTGTCTGATGAAAGGACTTGATCTTCTTTAAAGGAATCTTCGGAGGCAGGGAGCAAGGAGATGGGCAGGAGCTCCCTGGCCTGGGGAGCCCCGGAAGTCACACGGACCTTTCGCCCTGCCTGTGCCACGGCTTCTAACACCAGTGTGCCTTCCACCTCCAGGGGTGAGATTCTCCACACGCATGCAAGTGCAAACATGCGTGGACACGACACACATGGACACGGTACACGAGTGTACATGACACGCGTGCACACTAGATGCACGTGCATATATACATGACACATGCATGCGACAGTCTGCATGACACATGTGCAGGTGGGTGCACGACACGTGCACACGCGTGTACATGACACCCATGCACGTGACATGCACGTGCCCATGTGTACGTGATGCACCCATGCACTCGTGTACATGACACACTCATGCACACAACACACACATCCTCGGAGGCACGCTCTCCATTAGTGGAAACGAGACATGACGAGACAGTTATCTTTCATGTCTTATAATCACGTGGAGCGTGGCCGTTACAGACCATGCTGCCCCTTTGTTCAAAATGGCAGGGTTGTTTACTGTGCAGTCTCTGAAGCGGGGAATGGATCCTGTGACTACGAGAGGAAGAGATCCGCAAAGCTCTAGGCCAGGGGCAGGAGGAGCTGCCCTCTGACCGGCGCACGGGTGGGGTCGCCAGGGAGAAAGGGTGCTCTGGGGGCAGGCGGGCACCGACCACCCAGCAAGCGGGTCAGAGCCCTGCTCCATGTCCCAGCTCCTGCTGCAGTGCCTGACGTCAGATGACCTCGGGCAGGGACCACAGCCTCTCTCAGCCTCACCCCCCACCACGGGGACCACGACAATGCCAGCTCTGGGGTCTGCAGCGAATGAACAGGGGACCATCTCCATCTCCACAGAGCACTCAGCACCGCGTCTGGCTCACGGGGAGTGGGGAATAACCACCAGTTTTGAAGACATGACCATCCGCTCTCTCAGCCTGCTTTGCCTCCACCCTCCGACGGACAGCTGGGCGTTCGCTCCATCCAGGGCTGAGCAAACTGAAGCCGAGAGCCGCTGCGATTCACCCAGGGGCACAGAGCAGCCTGGGGGCTACTCAGCGTGCCCGTCGAGGGCCGCCCCCACCGCCCTGTCCAAGGGCCACCTTCCCTGGCCCATCAGGGCTCTGTTCCCTCTGTCCCTGTCCCCCTGGGGCTTCTTTCCAGAGTCCTGAGAAACCACATGACCCCTCGTGCCTCTAGGAGGCCGCCAGGGAGCGTGGCAGGAGACCACAGACGCAGGGAAACTTTTAAAAAGGAAAGAAAAAGAAAAGACCGCTTGCCTTCTCTCGGGGAGGTACCCCGCTGCCCCCACGGAGAAGGGAGGGCAGCGCCCCCTCCTCTTTCTGCCCCTGCCCCCTGCCACGCCAGGTGGGCACATGCTTGCCGAGTCCTGTGCTGGGACCTGGCCTCCCAGGAGCGGCCAGAAGACCTCAGCTCCGGCTGCCCTAAGCATCCGCCCCGGAGGGGACGGGAGCGGGTCTGGGAGGAGCGGCCTGACCCTCACCACTCCCTCCGCATTCATCCCGGGGTCCTCCAAGGGGACAGGGGCCTGATTCTGTGACCCCTGAGCCCCGCCTCTCAGCCCCCAGCCTCCAGGCAGCCTGGGAAGCCTCCCACCTACGTTCAGAGGCCTGGAGGCGCCAGGAGGGAGCTCAGCACTCAGAGGCTTGGACACCCAACTCTGTGTCCCCCAGAACCGCTGATCTGAAAATGGGGGCTCCCTTTGTGGACAGAAACCAGGCCGCCCTGGTGTTTGCAAGGAGCCACGTCTGTGCAATCCTGCCCTCCCTGGAAACTCCAAGCCCCTCACCCTCCTCCAAACATCTGAATCACGGCCTCCACAAGAGGTGCACGCACGGAAGCCTAGCTGACAGCCGTCTGCATGCAGAACTTCAGAAGTGGACCCACTTCAGTGCGACTGGTTCAGAAGCTGGCTAGCCAAGCAAAAACGTCCATGGTGTATTAAATTAAAAAGCTCAGCTACATCCACCGATCCTATGTGGGGAGTGGGGCTGGGGTCGGGGGTGGGGTGGGGGTCAGACCTGTGCAGTGAACAGCAGTAAATCCTGAAACCAAATATCAAAAATATACAAGTCATTTCTGAGTGAAAAATCATGACTGCTTTTTATTTCCTTCTTTGTGCTTCTCAGCATTTTATAAAAGTGCACCGCGGCAGGTTTGGAGTCGGATAAAAAAGTTCATCTTTGAAAAGCCTCCTTTTTTTCTTTTTCTTCTCCTACATTCCATCGCCGCCAGCTCGCTTGAACTCGGTGTTCAAACACCTTTCTCCCGGAGCACAAGCCTCAAGAGGGATTTTTTTGGAGCGAGGTTAGAAGCTTGAAAAAAGGAAACAGACCAGCCCTGCCATTTCTCCCTTCAATTCCCAAACGCAAGTCGGAGTAAAAATGGAATGAAACTGCATGGCTTCAGGATGCCCCCGGGGCTCGGGGGTAACCGACCTGGTAAACAGCTATTGATGAGGCCGCACAAACACGGCGCAGGCAAATAAACAGCTGAAAAAAAGACATGTTTTAAGAAGAATCAAGTCAGGAGCAGCAAGGGTGTGCTCTGTAAGGCCAGGCCAAGGAGGGGAAAACAGTGCCCAAGACGCAAGCTCTTCCGCCGGGGGCTGTCCGTGGGGAGGCCCTGGGCCCCGAGCGGCGGCTTTGTGCGCTCGGGAAGCTGGCCGCCGCGGAGGGAGCGGCGCTGCGCCCCCGCCCTAGGCCGCGGGCCGGCCGGGCGCCGGTTCCCGGGCAGGGCGGCGGGAGGCCGCGGCCGCCGGCGGAGCCACAGCTCCATCGCGCGGCCGCTCGGAGGACAGCCGCGCGGCGCTCCGGGAAGCGGTCCAGGGCTCTGCGCCTCCAGCGGTCCCGGGAGGGTCTAGAGCCTGGCCGGAGCCCGCCAAGCTGTCGCTCCCGGGCCCGCGGCAGGAGCCCGCAGACGGACCAGCTGTCCCTACCAGTGACCAGTGCAACCCGGGTCCGGCCTGGAACCGGCTGCCCAGGGATGCTCGGCGCTGCTGTTGCCATCGGGGGCCAGACCCACCTTCTCCTTCTTCGTCATCTCACTCCACGTGAGAAAGGTCTGCTCTCCAAAAGGAGAGGGGCCCGAGGGAAGGGCAAGTCTGATGGGCAGCAGACTGCCCATCAGATGGACGGACTTCCAGCCGTTCCGCGTTTTTGCATCAGGAGCTCAGCCTCAGGCCTGCAAGCGGGCCGCTGGTATGTGTCATCCCGGGCTTGGGGCACGGCCCTCAGCCCTGCATGGTCTACAAACCTAGAACGACTTCTGAAACAGCCCTCGACTCCAGGCGCCTCCGGGGACAGGATCCCATCCTCAGAAACGAATGGTGGGATGACCCGATTTCGTTCTTTAGTTGCTGGTGGTGTTCCGCTGTGTGTGCGCTGGGGGGGTGGGGAGGGGGGCGGGGAGGGGGGCGGGGATGTCTTCTTTATCCCTTTATCTGCCGACGGGCATCTAGGTTTTTCCCATGTCCTGGTTATTGTAAAGAGTGCTGCAGTGACCGTAGGTGGGCACGTGTCTTCTTGAATCAGGGATTTTTCGTAGGATTGAAGTGTTAGTCGATCAGTCGTGTCTGACCCTTTGCGACCCCATGGGCTATAGCCCACCAGGCTCCTCTGTCCATGGGATTCTCCAGGCCAGAATACTGGAGTGGGTAGCCATTCTCTTCTCCAGGGGATCTTCCCGACCCAGGGATTGAACCCCGGTCTCCCGCACTGTAGGCAGATTCTTTACCATCTGAGCCACCAGGGAAGGCAAAGTAATGGGGTTGCTGAGTCCTTTTACGACTCGACTGAGACATCTAGCTGAAAACCCTCTTACTTAGAGCTAAACCTGCCTGTGGTCCTTTCATGAACCTCTCACTCCTAGTCCACCACCGAGCTCTCCAATCAGTAGATTTTAGGGGTTTTGTTTTCGTTTTTGTCTTTTTATTGTCGCCCACAATAAAAATTAGAATTGTCAATAATAAAAAGAGACAAATGTTGGGATTATGGGGTCACTAACTGAAGAACAAGTGGTCTCCATCGTAGACCACTGAAGGAAGCTGACACAGGAGGAAAAAATCCTCAGAACACCAGCGGGAATATACATATTAATAAGAGCATTATATGAGCCTCCCAGGTGGCTCAGTGGTAAGGAATCCACCTGCCAATGCAGGAGATGGGGGTTCAATCCCTGGGTCAGGAAAACCCCCTGGAGAAGGGAATAGCTACCCACTCCAGTATTCTTGCCTGGAGAATTCCACAGGAAAACAAAACAAAACAATCCTTAGAACACCAGCAGGAATATACATACTAATAAGAATATTATATAACAGGAAACCATAGCAAAGGCATTGAGCATCTCCCTGAATCTTTTCAACCACCTTAGAAGATGGGCACTTTTATGATTTCTGTTTTACAGAAAAGGAAAGGGAAGTGCCCAGAGGTTAAATAACTTGCCCAGGGCTGCAGCTGGCAAGAGGTAAAGCCAGGCCTGGAACTCAGAGCCTGGAGCTGGCTCCTGGGCTGACTGCTTCCTCAATTCCATCTTTCAACTCAGCTCCCCCTCCTAAGGACGGATCCAGGTTTTGCTGGACCTGAAGCATGGACATTTTTCTGAAGGGAGGGACAGCTTCTTTAAGAAAAACAATGAGGTTATAAATACACGTGAGGGTTTAAATACGCAGTCCGGTGCAGGGCGTGGAGGGTCCGTGGAGGTGCGGGGCTGGCCCTTCGTTGCCTCCGGGGTAGAGCTTGCTTTGCTCCCCGACCTCCCTTGCAGCTGGGCTTCCTGAATCGCTGCATCCCCTCCTCCAGGCCACTGCTCCAGCCTCTGCAACTGCCATCCACGCCCAGCACCCTCAAAGCTGCTTTGGCTCAAGGTCACCCAATGACAGGGGGCCTCCCGGGTGGCTCAGTGGTAAGGAACCCACCTGCCAGTGCAGGAGACTGGGGTTCACTCCCTGGGTCGAGAAGATCCCCTGGAGGAGGGAATGGCAACCCACTCCAGTATTCTTGATTGGGAAATTCCATGGACAGAGGAGCCTGGTGGGCTACAGTCCATGGGGTCGCAGAGAGTCAGACACTACCTAGCGAGTGAAAACGTCATCCTATGATGAGCGCTAAGCACGGAGTCCTCCGCGGCCTTGGTGCTCCTCGCCCTGGAGACCAGGAGCACGCTACAGTCTCCCGGCTTCTCTCCTGCCATCCAGCCACTCTCTCTGTCCCTCGTGGCTGGAATTTGTGTCTTGTTTCCAAAACGTCCTGGTGAGCACGGGCAGAGGAATGAGAGTGAACGCAGAGACGAGGGAAATCTGAGGTTTCAGCCCTGGCCCCTGGTTGAGAGCTGTGTGGCCACCGGCCGTCCAGTGGCCCTCCCTGAGCTCACGGTCTCTCCCGCACTGTGCTTGTTGCTCGGTTGTGTCCGACACCATGGACCGCAGCACACCAGGCTCCCCTGTCCTTCGCTGTCTCCCGGAGTTTGCTCAAACTCATGTCCATTCAGTCGATGATGCCATCCAACCATCTTATCCTCTGTCGCCCCCTTGCTCTCTTGCCTTCAAGCTTTCCCAACATCAGGGACTTTTCCAATGAGTCAGCTGCTCACATCAGATGACCAAAATACTGGAGTTTCACCTTCAGCATCAGTCCTTTCAGTGAATATTCAGGGTTGACTGCCTTTAGGATGGACTGGTTGGATCTCCTTGCAGTCCAAGAGACTCTCAAAAGCCTTCTCCAACACCACAGTTCAAAAGCATCAATTCCGCATGATTAGGGTTATACACCACCAGTGACTCAGAAGGTTAAATGAGATGATATGCGCAGTGTGCTCAGTAGGAGGCTACGTCCCTGGGCTCCCTAATCGCTGAGAGCCATGGTCAGCCCTTAGCAGACCACCTCTGTGGCCTGAGCGCTAGATGACTATTTCCAGCACTTAACAGAGTCACCTCACCCAGGGGGCCCTCCCAGAAACTCAGCTTGTCTCAAAGCACTCCTCCCCCATGAAAATGTTCAACGACAGAGGGATGGATAAACAAGATGCGGTACACGTATACAGAGGAATATTACTCAGCCACCAAAAAGAGCAAAATAATGCCGTGTGCAGCAACACGGGATGGCCCTGGAGGTTGTCACGCTGAGTGAAGTAACTCAGAAAGTCAGACAGAGAAGGAGAATAGCGTATGACATCCCTTATATGCAGAATCTAAAAAGAAATGATACAAATGAAGTTATTTACAAAAGGCAAATAGACTCCCAGGCTAGGAGCAAGCTCATGGTTACTGAGGGTAGGGAAAGGATTGGGCAGGGGAGGGATGGTTAGGGAGTCTGGGGTCGACATGGACGCACTGCCAGACTTTAAACAGATAACCAACAAGGACCTCCTGTACAACGCAGAAAGACCTCCTGTACAGCGCAGGGAACTCTGCTCCGTGCTGGGCGGCGGCCTGGATGGGAGGGGAGTCCGGGGGAGGGTGGATGCGTGCATATGCATGGCTGAGTCCGGTCGCTGTGTGCCTGAAGCTATCACAACGTTGTTCAGCCGCTATCAGTTCAGTTCAGTTCAGTTCAGTTCAGTTCAGTCGCTCAGTCATGTCTGACTCTTTGCGACCCCATGAATCGCACCACGCCAGGCCTCCCTGTCCATCACCAACTCCTGGAGTTCACTCAAACTCACATCCATCGAGTCGGTGATGCCATCCAGCCATCTCATCCTCGGTCGTCCCCTTCTCCTCCTGCCCCCAATCCCTCCCAGCATCAGAGTCTTTTCCAATGAGTCAACACTTCGCATGAGGTGGCCAGAGTACTGGAGCTTCAGCTTTAGCATCAGTCCTTCCAAAGAAATCCCAGGGCTGATCTCCTTCAGAATGGACTGGCTGGATCTCCTTGAAGGCCAAGGGACTCTCAAGAGTCTTCTCCAACACTACAGCCCAAAAGCATCAATTCTTCGGCACTCAGCTTTCTTCACAGTCCAACTCTCACATCCATACATGACCACTGGGAAAACCATACCCCAGTACAAACTAAAAAGCTTAAAAGTGCTCTCCCCACCACCACAAGCCCGCCCCCTCCCTTTTTCTCTGCCAGTTTCTAGATGGCACCACTGACTATCCAGCATGGATAAGACACCCAGGATCCATCTCGAATCCACCCCCCGCCACACCATCAATCTCCGTGGATCCACACCTCGCAGCCCCCTCAGTCCACACCTTCCTCTCCCCCTCATGCCCAGGTCCTCGTGATCTCGCCCTTGGACCCCTGACCAGTCTCCTAAATGAGGGGCTTCCCCACTGCCCTCAACCCATCCTCCTCCCAGAAGGCTGAGCACCCCCAAACCATCTCCCCCTGATGGTGCTATTTCTCTACTTAAAATCCTTTTCCGTCAGTATGAAGTTCAGCCGAACCACAAAGCCCAGGATCCTCAGGCTCCTGTCGGGCATGTGTTTGCACGTCTCCCCCTGAACTCCCTGAAGGCTTCTCCCCTAAAGGATCTTCTCAGACATCCCAAAGCTTTTCCTCTCCCCTCTGTGCTTCTGCACACAGGAGCCCACGACCTAGAATGCCCATCCCTTTCTCTACCAACCACCTTCAGAGCCCCATCCAAATGTCACCTCCTCTTGGAAGCCTGCCAGGATTCCTTCAGAGATCAGAACCAGTTATCTGTGCCTCCTGTATATACCTGGATCACGGCACTATTCAAACCCTACAACAGTAGTATTTATTTCTAGTTTCAGAGGCTATGTGGTGAGTTCTCTGAGAGCACCAACATCTTAAAAGACAACAGAGGGCACTGGGCAAGAGGGTGGGTTTTGGAACTGGACACCAACACCCTGGGCACAAATCTCGTTCTATTTATCCCGTCGCCACAGCTGAGTGATCTTACAACATTTCTCCAGGCTTCCATTTTCTTGTCTAGATCATGGGACAAGGATGGGACGTCCCTTAGGGGGTGGGGGGAGGGGGCGAAAAGGCTTAGAACAGTGCCCGACACAAGAAAATCCTGACCAAGAGAAGTAAAGCGTCAGCTCCTGTGTAATCATAAACATTCTGGTGGGGCTTCCCCAGTGGCTCAGCAGTAAAGACCCTGCCTGCAACGCAGGAGATGCAGGAGACACGGGTAGGGAAGATCCTTGGGCTGGGAAGAGCCCCTGGAGAAAGAAATGGCAGCTCACTCCAGTATTCTTGCCTGAGAAGTCCCATGGACGGAGGAGCCTGGCGGGGTACAGTCCATGGGGTCCCAAAGATTCAGACATGACTGAGAGACTGAGCACGTCCAAGTCGCATTGAAGAACTAAACAGAAACAGCTGAAATTCATTTTAATCATATTTATTTAATCCAACATATCTCAAGTATCACTGTTTCAACATAAAATTAATATTTTAAAAATTTTATTCACGAGCGGACTTCCCTGGTCATCCAGTGGTTAAGAATCTGCCTGCCAATGCAGGGGACACGCGTCCAGTCCCTGGTCTGGGAAGATCCCGCAAGCTGAGCAGCAAGGGAGCCCATGCAGCAGAGCCTCTGAGGCCCGAGCTCGGCAACAAGGGAAGCCCCTGCGAGGAGAGCAGCCCCGTCCCCACAGAGAGACAAAGCCCCGCAGGGCAGCGAAGACCCAGGGCCGCCAAAAGAAAAGAAGAGAATCATCCATCAGCTATTCTGCGGCTTTCTCCACACTCAGCCTTTGAAACCCGGTGTGCACGCTCAGCTTGAAAAGTGGAAGGACCATCAGTCACTCAGTCGTGTCTGACTCTTCACGACCCTGTGGACTGTAGCCTGCCAGGTTCCTCTGTCCATGGGGTTTCCCAGGCAAGAATACTGGAGTGGGTTGCCATGTATGCCCTTCTCTGGGGCATCTTCCTGACCCAGGGATCAAACCCGGGTCTCCCACACTGCAGGAAGACTCTTTACCACCTGAGCCCCCAGGGAAGCCCCATGTGCTCCACCGAGAGCACCTCTAAGTGGGTTCACACAAGCAGCAGCAGACCTGCCCCAGGCCACGTGTGGCTCCTGGCCGCTATGGGGGGGGGCAGCATGTTCTGGTGACCCTTCCCCCCAGAGACAAGGACTCCTGGAAGCGTGTGCCCAGTTTCCTCCAGACCCCAGCACCCCCAGGCCTTTTCCCTTTCCTGATTGTGCTTTTTCTTCCTCCACTGGAATCAGTCCTGTATCAGTGAGTATAACCCCACGCTGAGTCCTGGGGGTGAGGGGGGAACCCCTGAACCCCGAGAGCCCCCTGGACGGGGACTTCTCAGAATGACGCATTCACCCTGGTCTGCGAGGCTGGACAGTCCCTCCCACCCAGCTCTCTGCCCTCCGCTTTCCTAACAGAGCCAAATCTCAACCCGCACCCGTCGGACCCAAGAATCCATTGAACCTTCTGAGCTGAGACAGAGGAGCCTGTTTTTATTCATCTCTGCCTCCCAAGGCTGAGCACAGCCCTCTGGAGGGGAGTTAAAGGGTTCCTGAAGGTTAATCCTACATACTCTCTATTCTAATTGCCTTTATAGGTGAGGCTGTGATAAGCTACCATAAATCGTTTTAGCCCTGCAGTGTCAGAAGCCTGAGCTTTCATTCATTTCTCCTAAAGACACAGGTGTTTTTCTTTCCGTTTCACCGATGACTCATATATTTTGCCCAAGGTCACTCAGTGAGGACATCCTGCCCCAAACATATTTTATGATGTGGCAGGTGAGAATTGTTCTTATTTTAAAACAAACAGAAGGTGAACATGCAATGTCCAGGCTGGCTGTGCAGCATTCCGTGAATGCAGGCACCCAGAACACCCTTTCAGTCAAGACTGGCATGGGCTCCCCACGTGCTTCAGGGTAAGGAATCCACCCGCCTGCAAAGCGGGAGACTCGGGAGAGGTGGGTTAGACCCCTGTGTTGGGAAGATGCCCTGGAGGCGCTTGCAGGATTCTTGCCTGGAGAATCCCATGGACAGAGGAGCCTGGCGGGCTACAGTCCATGAAGTTAGCAAAGAGTCAGACATGACTCAGCGACCGAGCACAGCACAGTGAAATCTTAGCCACAAAAACACAAAAGGGTGTGAGTGTGCAGGGGAGGGTTACACCTCTGTGCAAGTGGTCCATAAGGGTCCCAGGAAGCAGCTCCTCAAAAAGTTGAAACAAATAAGAAAAATGACTTCCCATGAAGGTCAAACAAGTTAAATCAGTATCCCACAGGAAGCTGGAATGGATGTCTTCCTCAGGGTTAAGTAACAGCAGGAGTTTCGGTGGCTGCAAAGACAGACACGCTCTCCCATCCCCGCCTCTGCCTTTGTGCAGGACCGAGCCCTGACCCTCCCAAAGGCACCGCAGTAAGAGCAGGGCCAGGATTCCCAGGCAGGATGGCGGGGAGGCCGCTGAGCCCGCTGCTTGTCCCAAAGAGGCACCGAAATCCCCAGCCACCGCAAAGGGGCATCGCCAGGGCCTGCCACCGACAGAGCCCCCAAGTCCTAATCCAAGCGAGTAATTGGACCTGCATGTTATTGTGGGCTTAAAAAAACACCCAGAACTGAACAGTCAGATTCATGAGCCAGCAGGTACACCGGTGGCTGCCAGGCACAGGAAAGGGCAGGACGATGGGCACTGAGTGTTTAAAGGGGACCCAGCTGCAGTGTAGGAAGGTGAAAAATCTGGGAGACGGGTGACAGTGAGCGTCGCACACGATGGGAATGTACTTGGTGGAACTGAACTAAGCGTACAGTTAAATACGGTTACAACAGTATGTTTATACTGTGTGACTCTCACCACAATAAAGAAAAAAAAAATTTTTTAACCTAAAGCTAAAAGAAATGATCAAGGACGATGCACTCAGACCCCAAACCACACCTAGACAATCCCTCCAAGCTTGAAAGGAACAATTCCATGATCAAGACAAGGAAAATGGGTTTTCACAGGTACCCATGAGCCCATGCTGATACAAACACAGGGTTGAACAGATAAATTCATGGGAGAGAAGAAACAAAAGTTCCTTACAGAAGAATTCCAAACACTGTTTGGAGGGACCTCCCCCCTGGGAAATTGGCCGCCTGATACAAAGAGCTGACTCACTGGGAAAGACCTTGAAGCTGGGAAAGATTGAGGACAGGAGAAGGGGGTGGCAGAGGATGAGATGGTGGGATGGCATCACCGACCCAATGGAGATGAACTTGAGCAAACTCTGGGAGACAGCCTGGCGTGCTGCTGTCCATGGGGTGGCAAAGAATCAGGCACAACTTATCAACTGAATTGTAACAACAAACTCGGAAATGAGCTTGATCCCCTCCTGCTGAGCATGGGCCATACCTGGTGACTCTTCCAAGGAACAGAGGAACGAGAAAAGCAGAAATTTACAGTGGAGAAACCCGGCAGCCACCACATTATCGGAGCGATAGAGGTCAACGTCATGCTGACATCACATGCCCCTGATAGGACACCACGGACCGCTTCACCCCTGTGGCGTTCTCCCCCAAACCCCAGGCTATTATGAGAAAACATCGGACAAAGCCAAAGTGAAGGGCATTCTTCAAAACACATAACCAGTACTCTCCAAGATCGTCAAGACCAGACAGGACTAAATGGAATGTGGGCTTCCAATTGGATCCCCAACAGGAAGCAGTCATTAGTGAAAAATCTCAATTCAGTTCAGTTCAGTCACTCAGTCGTGTCTGACTCTTTGCGACCCCTTGAATTGCATCACGCCAGGCCTCCCTGTCCATCACCAACTCCCGGAGTTCACTCAGACTCACGTCCATCGAGTTGGTGATGCCATCCAGCCATCTCATCCTCTGTCGTCCCCTTCTCCTCCTGCCCCCAATCCCTCCCAGCATCAGAGTCTTTTTCAATGAGTCAACTCTTCGCATGAGGTGGCCAAAGTACTGGAGTTTCAGCTTTAGCATCATTCCTTCCAAAGAAATCCCAGGGCTGATCTCCTTCAGAATGGACTGGCTGGATCTCCTTGCGGTCCCAGGGGCTCTCAGGAGCCTTCTCCCTAGTGATACGCAAATAAAGCGTGTGGTTCAACACACGGCATTGCAACCACGGTAACATCTGAGTTTTGACAACAGGGCTACGGAGGGTTAACAGTGGAAGAAACCAGGCAAGGGCTGGCCAGGAACCCTCTGTACTGACTCTGCAACTGTTTGGTAAATCCAGAACGATCTCAAAATAAAGAGTTCGTTTTGGAAAGTGCACTTGATATAGCAGGCGGATAACCCGTCCAGACCATCACTCAGCCCTGGGAACAATACAAGAGGGTGGCGTCAGAAAGCTGCGCAGTTTCAGTCCACGAGCTCTCATGAAAGGGAGCCCTGTGTGCCAGGGCTTAAAGTGAGAGTAAAGGGGATGTCACTCAGTCGCGTCTGACTCTTTGCGACCCCATGGACTGTATAGTCCACGGAATTCTCCAGGCCAGAATACTGGAGTGGGTAGCCTCTCCCTTCTCCAGGGGATCTTCCCAGCCCAGGGATCAAAGCCAGGTCTCCCACATTGCAGGCAAGATTCTTTATCAGTTGAGCCACAAGAGAAGCCCAAGAATACTGGAGTGGGTAGCGTTTCCCTTCTCCAGCAGATCTTCCCAACCCAGGGATAGAACCCAGGTCTCCCGCACTGCAGGCAGATTCTTTACCAGCTGAGCCACACGGGAAGCCCTTGTGTTACCAGGGGCTTGATTACTTCTAATTCCCAAACCAGCCGGAACACCAGCCTCCCTTCACGTGGGCAACTGGCGATGGGGAAAGTTTAAGCAAACTAACAAAGGCACACAGCATCCAGGGGTGCAACTGATTCTAAGCCAAAGCACGGGTTCTCTTCCATGAGGCCCACTGGCCCTTCCCAGGTTGGGCCCACGGAAGACCACCACCTCATCTAATCAGAGCCCTGGGGATCCTCCGTCAGATGCCTTTCTGTCGGGGATGCTGGGATGAGATGCTCTTTTCGGAGCTGATACAGAGAGGAACCACTAGGTGGCGACAGATCCCAGCGATGTCAGGGAGCGACGCCTGCCCAGGACCACCCCCAGCTCAGACTCTGCCTAGGATTCCCAGCACCAGCTTTGTTGAAAGCCATTCAGGGCTTTTCTCTTGCCAAGATTTGCACAAGCATAGAAAGGAGGGGTGCCCTCAACCACTGGTATAATTTTGGAGGTCCAGCTGCAAAAATAACCGAAGACTGGTTTATTTCTCCCTTGGAAGAAGCTGGTAGACAGCTGTGTGTGCGTGTTAGCTGTTTGTCGTATCTGACTCTTTGTGACCCCGTGGGCTGTAGCCACCAGGCTCTTCTGTCCGTGGGATTTCTCAGGCAAGGATACTGGAGTGGGTTACCATTGCCTTCTGCAGGGGATCTTCCTGACCCAGGGATAGAACACGGGTCTCCTGCATTGCAGGCAGATTCTTTACCGTCTGAGCCACCAGGGAAGCCCTGAGCTACTTGTATAGTGGCACACACATACACACACACACACACACACGTGCACACACACACGCACACACCCACACACACACACGCGCGCACACACACGCGCGCGCACACACACGCGCACACACACACGCACACACACATGCACGCACACCCACCCACACCCCCCCACACACACACGCACGCACGCACGAGCGCGCGCGCGCACACACACACACACACACACAGCTGGAGTGGACTTTTAGATTCTCTCTTCAGAGTCACAGTTAGCAGGACTCTTGCCAACCACGCCAACAGTCACCACCGTGGAGCACAGACGGAGGTGCTGGTCCCTGTCTTTGAAACCTCGAGAGCTCCAGAACCCAACTGCCTGGGCTTGAATCACACCATCGCGCCAACCAGCTCCACCGCTCATGGTATGTGTGACCTCAGGCACCCGGGTTAGCGCTGAGCCTCACCTTCCGGGTCTAACCCTGGAGATGGGCTCACGACCAAGCCCACGAGATTCACTGTGACAGTGACGCGGATTAACAGGTGAAAGTCACTGAAATCGGTGCTTAATAAACGTCTGCCATTTTTCTCGTTGCTTCTCCCCCTTGAGGGGGTATGTCTGCCCCACCCCTCAACCCTCCAGCCCTTAAGACACTGTCAGTGTGTATGGCAATTGCAATGCAGACATGCTTAGCCGTGTCTGACTCCATACGGCCCCCTGGACTGTAGCCAAGGCTGGGTTGCCATTCCCTTCTTCAGGGGATCTTCCCGAGGCAGGGATTTAATCCATGTCTCCCGCACCACAGGCAGTTTCTTTACCATCTGAGCCACCTGGGGAAGCCCTGGGGGTTCCAGAGTCCCTGGGGAATCTCTCCTGCTGACAGTACACAGACAAGGGGGTCTAATGAGAACCGATCTAGAAAGCTCTAGACCGTGTCCCTGTTGGAACTACACATTTTATCTTAAAATATATTTTATCCTGGCTTCATCTCTTTTTCTACCCTTATTACCTACCTTTTTTTAATTTATAAAAACAAAATTTTAAATAAGCTGCCTTAAATCCTCTTGGTGACAAAGCCAGGTTCAAATATGTTTAGCGTTTTGCAAAGGCAAGAGACTTTTTTTTAAAAGCACCATCCAAATGGGGTGGAAAGGTAGGCTGGATTCTGTGGGGTTTTTTTAGCCTCATCTTGAAATTGGTGAATTTGAAGAAGCCCCTGCAATAATGTTGCCTGAACACCAGAGGGCACCACAGCCCACAAGTCTGGCTGGCCCAGCACTGGTCGGGAGCAGGCTTCAAGGGTAGAAAGAGAGAAGAAAAAGACCCTCTTCAGACCCCAAAATCGTCTGAGCTGCCGGATGCTAATCCTCTTCAGCCTCACACCTCCAAACCCCCGGGGCAGTCAGGAAGTCGGTGTTGGGGCATGAGAGAGTGTGAAATGTTAGTCGCTCAGTCGTGTCTGACTCCTGCAACCCCACGGACTGTAGCCCGCCAGGCTCCTCTGTCCATGGGATTCTCCAGGCAAGAATACTGGAGTGGATTGCCATTTCCTCCTCCAGGGGATCTTCCTGACCCAAGGATCAAACCTGGGTCTCTTAGGTCTCCTGCCTTGGCAGATGGCTCTTTACCACTAGTGCCACCAGGGAAGATGTGGGGAAAAGAGAGCTGCAAGCCGCACTGGGCCTGCATTGGGGTTAAGCTTCTCTGTGCTATGAGGATTTAAAGAAAAGGTGACGCCACTGACCCCTGAGTGATGCGATGCACAGCACGCCACTCACTGTACAGAACACGTCCTCCCCACGGACGCCCGCCTGCACACCGCCCCGTCACAAAGTCACACCCTGTACAGCAGCTCCGTCGACCCACCCTGCGGATGAGCAAAGCGAGCTCCAAACGTGCAAAGCGACTTTCGGAGACCTGGTGTCTGGGCTGGCTGCTGGCCCAGCTCGCGGAAGTCTAACTCAGCCCGGGGGGTTTGCACTTACCCACAGCACCGCCCCAAAGGCAAACATGAGCCTGTTCTCAGGAGTCCTGCCCTCAGTAAACCTGGGTGATGGCTGCGGACAAAGCTGAGGGTGGGTCCCCAGGAGCTTTGCCCAATGCCACCTACACACGGGGAGAAGTCGCCGCTCGGGAGTCTGCAGCCCCTTCATCTGCCCTGTGCCTCCCCTCAGCTCTCAGCAACCCTCGTAGCTCCTGCTGTGTGTTGTTACATCTTCGGCCACATCATCACTCTGTGACAGTAAGGCAGGCCCCCAGAGACACACGGGGCAAGAGAGACCTGCCTGTTACCACCCCCATCCCAGCCCTCTCTCATTCACCAGCCAGCAATGTCGGGCCCCAGAGAGACTC
Organism: Capricornis sumatraensis; assembly: GCF_032405125.1. Lineage (NCBI taxonomy): Eukaryota > Metazoa > Chordata > Mammalia > Artiodactyla > Bovidae > Capricornis > Capricornis sumatraensis. Next base: position 107,939,989 of record NC_091076.1, on the reverse strand, counting down.
GGAAAAGATAAGAGAGAGACGAGGACCCTCCACAGAGCCCAGAAGACACCCCAACAGCGCTCCACCCCAACGGGGATCATGGTGGCTTCTCACGTGGCCGACTTCCCACCCAGCCCGACTCCCCAGACACCGCTGATGGCCAGACCAACAGGCAGGACTGCCCTGCAAAAGGGCACTGCGGGGGAGCCACTCAGTTTCTTGTAGTTATTTCACATTAGAGTCAAAAAAGTGGATTAAATTTTAATACTCTGGCTCCATTTTTCTAGACTTGTTCCCCTTGATCATCCACTAATAAATATTTCATCGGAAAAGACCCTGATGCTGGGGAAGATTGAAGGCAAAAGCAGAAAGGGGTGGCAGAGGATAAGACGGTTAGATGGCATCGCCCGCTCAATGGACATGAGTTTGAGCAAACTCCAGGAGACAGTGGAAGACACAGAAGCTCGGCGTGCTGCAGCCTAAGGGGTTGCAAAGAGTCAGACAAGACTTGGAGATTAAATAACAAAAATAAATATTTCATGTCAAAAACAATTCGAAAGGGAGGGGATATATGTGTATACCTATGGCTGATTCATGTTGAGGTTTGACAGAAAATAACAAAATTCTATATAGCAATTATCCTTCAACAAAAAACAAAAAATCTCCTAAAATGGTTTACTGGCAAAGAATGACAACATCTACCTTCCCATCAAGAAGGATGGAACTGCTGAAACCCACGTAAGCCCCAAACGACGCATCTCTCCTTTGTGAATGCCTCCTTATTGTAGCTGGGAGTGACTGTGAATTCCTGACTGGTCCACACCAGTGGTCATCCAGGGTATACGCTGCCTGGAAATTCTTGGCTACATCCACAGCCTAAGCCAGTCCTCACTGACAGTTCCTCCTGGGAGGCAGGAAGCCCCTCTCAGCCCTGTGTCCCCACCATGCATGAATCAAAATGCTGGGCACCAGGGATCTATCAATAAGTGCTGCTTTGGGCAGAGAGTGAGTGAGTGAAAGTCGCTCAATCGTGTCCAACTCTTTGCGACCCCATGGACTATACAGTCCATGGGATTCTCCAGGCCAGAACACTGGAGTGGGTAGCCTTTCCCTTCTCCAGGGGATCTTCCCAACCCAGGGATTGAACCCAGGTCTCCTCCACTGCAGGAGGATTCTTTACCAGCTGAGCCACAAGGGAAGCCCCATCTAATTTCTGAAATAAGGCTCAGCAGGGCTGGAGATCAGAGCAGAGGGGAGCGAGCCCTCTTCCCAGCTACCACAAGCATCGGCATCCACACAGAGGATGAATGGAGGGGGTCTCAGTGCTGAGTTTCTGGGGGACCCGGAGCCCCTTTCTGGGAACTTCATCTCAGAGTGAGGGGCTCACCTCCGGTAAGCAGTGCCAGGGCCCGCGGTATTCTTATTCTCAAAGTGCTGTCATTTCTCTTAAACACAGAAGAAAAAGGAACATACACTTTTAGGCTGGAGAAGATGTTTTAAAATGTAACATCAATACGTTCGTATTTATACCAACATCTATGGCCGTTCTTCACTCATCAGTCGTGTCTGACTCTTTGTGACCCCACGGACCACAGCACACCAGGGCTCCCTGCCCATCACCAACTCCCGGAGTTCACTCAAACTTACGTCCATTGAGTCAGGGATACCATCCAGCCATCTCATCCGCTGCCGCCCCCTTCCCCTTTTGCTGTCAATCTTTCCCAGCATCAGCGTTGTAAAATTTCTTTCTTTTTTTTTTTTTTAAGAAGGGGGAAAGCACAAAGGGAAAGGGCTTGGGCCTCATGCAAGGTGGCTGAAGCCTCCTGGGGAGGGGCGGGGTCCCGAGCAGGCCAACGACCCCTCAGAAGGGGACGGAAGGAAGCCCCCGTCCTGCCCAAGAACGCTGCCCGCTCGGCCCTGAGGGCTGAGGGCGGGGCAGGACGCGAGCCCTGTGTCAGAACCGCGGGCTCCATGCTGCTCCCCACGGCGCCCTGTCTCCAGGAGGCTCTTCGCAAGTGAGGTCCACTTGGCCAAGGTCCCCTTCCAACCCCAGGGCCGGGGGACGAACGAATGCCAGGTGCGAGGGGGCTGGTGGACTCGGTGGGCACAGGAAGCCAAGGGGGTGAAGCCTGGAGCCATCCCCGCCCCGAGACAAGCCCCACTCCAGGCCATCTGCCCCCATGCCCTC